>NW_003315033.1:2203860-2204947 GCF_000150825.1 Verticillium alfalfae VaMs.102
TAGCAGCCCGTCATCATCATGCTGCGCTTCTTGACAAAGGACCCTCCAGTGTCCCAGATCCTGGCAGGGGCCAAGATCCAAAAACCCCTGGTCTCCAAGAGGGGGGCCCTCCTTTCCCTTCTCAGGAGTATGGCGGGGGTGAGGACGCACGGTCCAAACTTGCCAGGGGATGGCATTTGTCGGCAAGACTTGCAAATCGGAACACCTCCCAACCAACCACGAGATGAGGTGTCTGGATCCAACTTCGACTGAACCGACTGGTTCGCACATGACGGACGGCAGGCGCATGGGAGTTTGCGACGTGGCGCATAATCTGGGGGAGATAACAAGCTCCATGTGGTCGTGATCGACTTTGCGCCGGGCCACCACTGACTTCACAGTGCTTTTTGATCGACAAATGCCGCCGCTTTGCTTATCCGCCCACAAGGCGAAGTTTTCCGCCTCTGGTCGACTGTGCGCCACGAGAACATTGGCGGCACGGGCGCGGTTCATGAAGGTGGTCGTCAGGTAATGCGGGGTTCGTCGTACAAAGATGGTTTGCGCAGCCAGTCAGCCAACCTCGTTGACGAACTGCTGGGCCGCTCAAAATGCCCAGGGGTGTGTGTCTGCTGGTCACCCGAGGCACACGAGTTGGTTGTGGGATCCTGCGCGACTCGACTGGTCCTGGCGCCAGTCCTGTGGAGGGGGGACACGTCTGTGAGGATGACGATCCCACCAAAACACCTGCCATGCGACCCTAGCAGGGCCTTTGCAGGCCCGGCAGGCCCTGGCCGACCGTCGTCGCCGTGGCCTGCCGGCGGGAGTACCGAATGGCACGCTGCACCACCCATGTGTGAAGCACCCAGGGCGGCGTCCATGTCCGAATCCAGGCGCCTGCACCTGGGTGGCCGCAATACCACACTGCCCTGCATCACGTTTGTCACACTGTCCGTCTTGTGTGGTTCCTGAAGCTGCGGGCGATGCTCGTCACGCATCTTGCCGACGGAGTGTGTTCCGTTTCTGACATCCCAGTTCCAGCCCAGCGACGGCTCGACACGATGGCCCTGCCACTGCTCGCTCGCTCGGCAAACTTGTACGCATGCACATG
>NW_003315033.1:2205109-2221725 GCF_000150825.1 Verticillium alfalfae VaMs.102
CCCACGTGCCAGCCGCCACTGCAGCAGGACGCCAGCGCAGTTTCGCCGGCTCAGCCTACAGCCCCCGAGTCTCCATGCGAAAGGGTCGCTACTCCACCGACCCATGTTGATCGGCGTTCCGTCCGAGGGGGACCTGGAACGGTTCTCGAGCTTGTTTGGGTCAGGAGCCCTGTCGACCTGCCTATTGTAGCCTCTCTGGGCAGAGAAAATTCCCGGTATTTCGTCAGTGTACCTGCCACTCACATACATGGTACTCCAACCCGGGGAGTCAGCAGCTCAGATGACGCTGCACCATTGTCGACCTGACACCGACATCCGAAGTACGGAAGCTCATCACTTCGTGTGCGACATCGAGGATTTGGCGCCCCCCCTCCCCAGGTTGACTAGTGGATGAATGGTCCCAAGATCCTTTCGCGAAAGCATCGGAACTAGAAAAAAAACTGATAGAAGGCCAACATTGTCGTCCTTCTTCCACACGCAACCCTTTCTTAAAAGACGGCAGTTGCGTGCGGGCCTGCTTCCAGACGCTTGTCAGCAGGATCCAGACAACACGGGTATGATGTGAATCCTGAGAGAATTTGCACTAACAAAAGACCCCCTTACAACTCTGATTTGCCAACATAGCATCCAAGAAGAGAAGCCTAAAAGTATTTTCGTGTGGCTATACCCAACCCTCACGGAAGAAGCCTAATGCTGAGGATGTCTGGATAGTCGGCAGATGGTGGAGGCCGGCTCTGTGGAAGCGAAGCTCTTCATCCATGGTATTCTCCACTGTTCCGCGTTGGCCATAAAAGCTCCGGTGCAACAGTGCGGCTAATAAGGGTGGGTGCTATATAGACAAGGATGGTCATCACCAAGACTGAGAGAGTCGCCGATCTTTTACCACAGTAGAGACGAGTACAATAGTTGATCCCGTAGGAGAAAAAGAACGTGTTGCATATGATCCTTGTCAGCCAGAAAAGGAAGGCCGGCCTGTACAGCACACTGTCGTATGGATGGCTGGCTGGCAATGAGCGCGAACGATTCACCATTGCCACGGGGTGGATCATCAGTCTTCGAGGAGCGTTCAGGAAGCTTGAGGGGCGTTTGTTGAGGTACGAGTCCCGAGAGGAGCACGGATGATGACTCTAACGCAGGGACATGATCGCTGAGATGATCGAGGCAATCCCCAAATATGTCGAGGTCCAGGTATCTGCCGACATATCATCCTGCACGCTTGGGGAAATGATCAGTGGCACAAACGGCTTGCCATGAATCAAGGAGATGAGGACAGCAACCGGCAAGGGTGAAGATCAATCGCTTGGTACGAAGCGCATCGCGTCAAGGTACCCTGCGACGGCTTGTCAAGGCAGCGCTATCTTCTTCGCTCTGCGTCGGTGTGTCGCTTCGAGCTCCTGGCACCCGCTATTTCAGTGTGTACTGAGGCCGGAGGTTAGCTCATAGACCTTTGGCCTGGCCGTCACTTGTGTCTCAAGTTTGACAGGCCAGAAACGAGCTGCTGCTTTTGCCGATGCACTCCACTGACTGGTGCGTCGCGCAGAGCGATTCAAGCCACTAGAACTCCCTGTTGTAAGTAGCTAGTGTTCCACAAAGCCTCGATCATGTCCCACAGGCGGCTGAACACTAGGCTCGTAGACGGAGGTGCCATTGATGCATCGTTGAGGATCAACTAAAGGAAATAGTGTCAAGGCTAGGAGATGCGACGAAGGCGGACGAACTTCAGACGACGCTGTTTGCTGTGTAAGTGGTAGAACCGTGGTGCTCAGCTGAGTGCTCCACTCCACGTTTAACGTACCCAAGGTAAGGGGAAAATGGATCAGATGAGAAGCTCGACATGCAGTCCAGTCGGCGGTGATGCTACACGGTGTCGACACCCACATGAAATTTCCGCGAGATGAAGAGACGAAGAACAAGCAGAGCCGGCAGAATTAGGGGAGACCAGCGGGGGTTTTGCTCGAATCGCCCCTTGACAGGATGAGTTGGGCAACTGCGCGATCCAGCTTTCCATTGGAGACTGCGCACAACAATGAAGGCAACTCAGACCCAAGCACCCGTGCTTTCCTCCAAGACCTACCTACCCGCGAAAGGAAGGGGCACGCGACATAGGCGTACCTGCCTTGCGACTCTGAGGTGCCTCGTAATGGCGGCAATTGAGCCATGGCACATCACCACGTACACTCGTGTTACTTTCTTTCCTCCGTGAAAACCCTCCCTCCTACCCAGAACCCAGGCCATGGACGCCAACCTATTCCATCGGCCCTCTCAGGTGGCCTCAACCTCAACTGGAACGTCCATGTGGCAACTACTTGTCGACGTACCGACAATTCATGATTACGCTTTCTCATCTGCCGTGATTCGACGGGCATTGAGCCTGGTCGGATGTCGCAGCTCCAGCATTCCAGTTTGCCCATTCCGCCGGCCTCCAGATCCCCTTGCTCCCCTGATCCATACTGGGAAGACTGGACCCCAACCTTCATGCTTCTGGCGAGAGTCCAGGGGTTTGCTGATGGTGCTGCAGTGCCTTGTGGGGCAGTTCCTACTCCCCTGCTCCCTGCTCCCTGCTCCATGGTCGAACGCGAGCAAGCGTCTGGCCACAGGGCCAGACCTCGGCAGGCAGGACGCGAGTTGTCGAAACGACGAGGACTGCGCCGGTCGCTTTCCCTATGGCCTTTTGTGGTGAGAGCACCTTTTCCGAAGTGGCGTCGAGACTGTCGCGACGATGGCAGAATCGTGAATCGCTTCCTTCGCCCAAGCGATGCCCGACCCCACAGTCTCACGGCGGACTAGGCAACATGCAACAGGAGAGCTAGGTCCCGACGACGCTCTCTCCGGTCGACAGTGGTGCATCATCCAATCTCATCAGCCATGTGGGTGTCATGAGTAGCCGACAGAACAGAGTTTTGGCTGATCCGAACTCCGACCTAACCGTCCCGCTTGCCGCTTGCCGCCACCGAGACCACCCATGACCACCACCACCACCCCGTGTTGCTTGCTCGCAGGACTGCACAAGACCAGCACCAGCTCTGTGGAAAACACCTCGCCAGCACAACTGAGACCACAGCCATGGCCACGGCTACGGCGCATGTGTCCACCCTTGATCACTTCGCCCCGGCCACTGGTACCACACACACCAGGGCCGCCACAATTACGGCGAACAGCACGGCGGGAAATCCACACAGCCCACACCCTCTCTCTCACACCCATACACTCCATGCTTCTGCCCAACTAACAGCGTCGACGTTGGCGGATGCATTGGCGGATGCAACCAGGCCATACCACTGGCTGGCCCAACACCCTCACAGCGCAATGCTCGGTTGTCGGCGGAGAAGCTTAGCTCTCCTACCGCCGTGTTGCTGACGTGCTGGTTGAGACAAACCAAGAAGTACCAAATCCCGCACCGTCTGCCGGCGGAACCACCATCCCCTCCCTCCAAAATTGCAACCCACTGAGGGTACAGCGCCGGCCGTCGTTGTGCCCACTTGTCAACCACGCCAGGAGTCTGCTGGGGGAAACAACTCACATGAACTGGATCCTCCCCGTGGGAGAGGGGGGGGCAAACACCCTCTCCCAACTCTGCACACGCGGGCCCCAGTATCTTGAGCGCATAACGACCCACGGAATCCTGCTCTTGTTCTACCTGGCGTGGCCAGCTCGTAACCTCTTCCACTGTGGCTTCTGCCTCTCTTCTTCTTATGATCGAATTGCCCACACTGACTAGCCTGTGCTTCCACCATGCAGTGGGGAGTATGCGAACATCGGCAGGTTCCATCGGCCCTTGCATCTGTTAACTCAAAGACTCTGTCCAGAGACTCAGAAAACCTCGACCCGATGAAACGGACGACCGCCGAATCCCAATTGCTATCCGAGCAGTTGTCCTCGGCTCTTTTACCGTTCAACACCGCACAACCACCTAACGATCGTACTTTACCATGGACTTGGAGATACGGCCTACACTGCTTGTCAAGGATGCAGCCAGCGCCACAAGCGTCCAGAAGCCCAAGACAGCAGTGAAGTTAAGGTACCACCACACTCGCCACACGGGGGACAAGACAAGTCATGTCCAGAAGCTCCAGGTATGTGAAATCGCCACATATGGCTTGTCCTTCTAGTTCCGCGTGCTTACCCTCTAACCCACCCCTGGTCAACAGCCAGCCCGTCTCGTGGATTGAACTGTTGGTCTAGCCAGCCGGCGCTGTTCCTTTCCGGCACCTTGCAGATTCCCGTGCTCCACAGGCGGGCCCCAAGAAAGCCCCAGCTCATTCCGATCCCCTGCCAGACGTGCCGGCCCCCCAGCAATGCCCTCTGGCCGACGCCGACGCCGCCCAAGCATGTCCAGCAAGTGACTAGTTCAACACGCGGAAGCCTTGAATCGATCGAGAGCAACACAGTTTGCCGTACTACCCCTGCCCCCTGCGCTGCTCGCTGGCAACCGAACGCCAGCGCGCATCCTCTTCAGCGCCACGCGTGTGAAGGCGCCAGCAACCGTTGCCAGTGATAGTGCCTTGACCGATGCATCAACCGTGGCCTGTCAAGAACAAGCGCGCGCGGATTGTCTGCCACACTGCTCACTCTGCCTCTATTGCCTGGTCATCCAGTAGTGCATCAGTGGCTGTTTGCCCTTCACCAAGAGACGATGCCGATATTGGACGAGGGGGGATGAAGATGACAGATACGATAACCTGATGGATGACTAGAAATAGCACGTCGAACGCAGCTGCGTGGTGCATCGGAGTGTGCAGTTGGTTTCCGGGGGTGTGTATGAGCCTTCATCACACGGCACTCCTGAGTCGTCCCCTACACAATCGTGGAGGTTGAACAATTTGCATGCAGCGCTCACTTATTCATCCCTCCCTGCTGTGCCAACTCATGATCAAGTACCACGGACGTTGTGCCGAAAGTTATGACAGCATCGACCCGCCCATGGCGTGGCCCAAGCCATGCCTGCCACGAAACATCGACCACGGACCAGCGGCCTCTGGGCCGTGTCAGCTAAATCCCCGACGAGCAATGTGGCGGCGGCGGACAAGGCTCCAACACGTCGCAAACAGGCGGGGTGCCCAGTTGGCCGTCCGTCGTCCTGGACCGCGATACCGCCAGGTCTCGGCAACAAGTAAAGTCTGTCTCGTTTCGTTCCTCGACGCCTGATCCTGTCAGGGTACGACACCTTATTGTTGCCATGAGATCGTTAGCCAATTCTCCCCCATTCGTCCCCTATTCGTCCCACAGACCTTGTTGGAATGTCCCGGCAGTCATCCTCTCCAACTGGGGACTCCGTCTGGGTCCATTCCAAGTAAGCTGCGAGGAGGACTATGTTTCTGCACATCATTCTAAAATAGGATCAGCTCGGTTGGTGAACGGAGTTGACGGGTTGAATACCTTGAAGGCGAGCGCAGGGGCCACCCACATACTGCCTGCCCAAAGCCTGCTACGCCGCTCCATGCGAGGCCGCTGAGTGGACGACCCAGTATAGCCATCTCTGGAAAAGCTGCCGGCAGGGTTGCATGCTTCCTGAAGCGGCGGCACACCACAAGACACCACCCCTTCAATTCTCGCACCCCTGAGCTTACACTCGACCACCCGAAAACTTGAGTCAGCGCAATGGGTTGGAGCGCACGCCTGGCAGAATGATGAAGCGCGCTACACACGCCGTAATGCTTGAATGTTGCCCGTACACGTCGCGACAAGGTCAACCCGGCCGGAACAGCTCAGATATGTAGGCGGACGGTGCCGTCGTAGTACGGGACGCCGTTGTTGAGTCGCGGGCCAGGGACCCTGTTTTTTGGACTGAGTCGCCGTCCGTCCCCCGAACCAGACCCTGGGCATCGAGGTCTCCTGGAGGCTACTGGAGGGATACAAGGATCCAGAGGAGGGTGCCAAGCCTTTTGACGAGCCAACAACAGAGCGAATGACCAGGACCAGGCTCCCCAGTAACCATGTCACTCCCCTCTCAGTCGAAACACGTTAACGACTCTGGCTGATGAGCATCACTCACAGCCCTGCTTGTCTGCCAGCCCCTGCGCCGTGCTCGCAGCCAGGGGATCCTTGAAGGCCCTCCACCACTCCAGATAATTTTCCCGAATCTGCTTTAACGCGCGGAGGGCCCCGGATTCAGCCCGTGGCTCGATGGATCGCAGACCATCGTCACTAGCCGTGCCGACTACTCACACAGCGCCTGCGGCACCGACTGGTCCAGTGACGGCCGAGTATCTAACCCTGCCAGACCCTCTCGACACATTGCGCCAGCGTCTCTGCGATTTTGACACTCTCCCACTTCCCGTCTTCTCTTACGCGGCTAACTGACTTCGCCTGGCACTTACTCAACGTCCACGATTTCGACGCCAGCCACGCTCAGTATTATACCCTCCTCTGGCCACCTGATCTGGCCTCTCAACAACTTCCTCTGCCATTTTCCCTTTCTCCGCCTGGCCCGATCTTGGACAACATTTCGCTGTATAACTTCGCGCCTTCTACCCCTACAACCCACAGTTTCGACCGCGCAGGACAACGCCCGCTTGTGTCAGAGACTACAGTTTATCACCAGTCCTTCATCCCATCATTTGCATGATTGCCGGTGGTAGCGTGTCTCTGTGCTTTTAGGCCCCGCGCGCATACCAGGACCAGAGAGAACCAGTTGCCCACCACGAACCTTCAAACCCGTTGAGGCAGCCCCGCCCCTCACCTGTTCATATTATCGCATGGCATATAGCCCGTCTTGTGACTGCTGTGAACCGGCAGACAACGGCTGTGCTGCGTTCCGGTCCGTCTAGATTGTTGGGTATCGATGGTCAGTTTGACCACAGTGCCAAGGTCGGACGACTAGACAGGCGGTAGCACCAGCAAAGCTCAAATTCCGGCCCTGAACGGGATACAGTCAATCAAATCACTATCCGCTGCATTTCGGGGGTACGCCTTCAACGAGAGTACACGTTCAGACCCCCCACTTGCACTTCGGATTTCTCACTTTGCACCTCGTGGCAACAAGCATTGCCCCTACAGCTTTCGGAAGCGTGCCACGCAGGCGTTGAGATTCGCCCAGCAGCACGACGCTATAACGGCTATACAAGTGTGCCTACACGGCCACCAGCGACACTCTCATTTTAGCCTCCCACCGTCAGCCTGCATGTTTCTCGACAGACAACTCCCTCCATTTCAACATCCAGGGGACATTGTGGGGGCCGTCCCGAGGCTCGCGACAGGGCATTGGTCTTCTACTCGGCCATCCGATATGGCTGCATCTGCATCGTCACACAACCCGTACTCTCGATCTCCAAACTTGTCACACCGGTCGTACGACTCCTCGTCAGTATCTTCCGCCCCGTCGCCGAGACCGACGAGCCAGTACTTCGGAGGAGGAGCGATGAACGCTGGCCCTAGAACGACGGCGGCACCGCCGCCTCAGCCCATTGGCATCCCTCCCCTGCCTTCCATTAACCAGAACACTTTTCAGTCGTACACCCCCATGACGGCCGGTTCGATGCTAGGACGGGACTCTCTGCCATCGGCCGATTCCGTAGCCAGTACACCGGGGCCGTCCAATGCCTCCCTGCCGCCCATGTCCCAAGCGCAGAAGCGGGCCTACCGCCAACGCCGAAAGGACCCCAGCTGCGATGCCTGTCGGGAAAGGAAGGTTAAATGCGACGCTACGGAAACGAGCAGCTGCTCGGAGTGTTCCAGTCGCAGCGTCAAATGCCAGTTTACTAAGGAGACAAATCGGCGCATGTCGTCCATCAAGCAGGTGCAGGATCTCGAGAAGCAGATGGAGAGGTTACGGAGGGATAACGGTAACCTCAGACGCATGCTTCAGGAACGAGAGGGACAGATGGATGTGGACGCCGAGGGCATGGAGCATCTACCTCCTCAGCTGCCCGAGATGGGCGCGAATCCAAAGCGCAGAAAACGCCCGACCCCAATGCACGACCTTTCTACTGTCCGGTCGAACCTGCAGGCTTTCTCAAGAGGCATCTGGAAGTCCCCTGTGCAGTATCGACAGTCGGCGCCCAGTCCTCTCTTCGACCCGCAACGGCCAGAGCTCCCACCGCGGCAAACCACCGATCAACTTCTGCATTCCTTTTACGGCTCTGCGCATACAATGTTCCCCATTCTACACTGGCCAACATTTTCCAGTGGTGTTGACGACTTGTATCGTCTCGGCAGCCAGAAGTCCTTCCAACCTGCCTGGCTTTCGACCTTCTTCGCCGCGCTCGCCTTGGGCAGCTTGTTTGCCCCTGACCCGAGCACACATCGAGCATACCGGGCTGCGGAGCTGCTCGAGGTGGCGCGCAACATGATTGATCCCTGGAACAACGACTACGCGTTGGAGAATGCACGTGCCTTTTTACTTATATCTGTTTGCCTCAATGAGATGAACCTCAAGTCGGCAGCCTGGACCTGGCTGGGAAGTGCCGTACGCATAGGCCAGGACCTCGAGCTCCATTCTGAGTCCGGGCCTTGGCCCGTCATAGAGGGGGAGATGAGGAGGAGGGTCTGGTGGACGACGTATATCTTGGATCGAAGTCTTGCTCTAGAGCTTGGCCGGCCCATCATGATTGACGACAGCGACTGCGACGTATCGCTACCGGCTGGCGTGGACGACCACTATATTCACGAGGGAGGTATCGTTGTCCCCCCCGGAAGGGAGCCTCTGAACCACTCGCTTTTGGCCATAATCAACGTGGTTAGGTCGTATTCGGCCCTCATCAAGACCCTTGCGGCCCCCATGGTTGCGCCGTCCCGGCTCGCTACTTTCGACCAGACATTTGTCAACTACTGCCGCAGCTTCCCCCCGGCTTGTGACGCCTCCAGCGGGGCATCGCTGTCCCCGCATCTTCTCGCGCCGTATGCCTACGTCTTGCACGCGCGACTCGTACTGCATCGACATAATCTGGCCCCGACATGCCCCCCGGAGGTGCGCTTTGCCGCTATTGAGCAATGTACTCACACGGCGCTTGAAACGGCGGCACTTCTGATGCGGACAACGACGACCCTTGCTGACGGAGCTACGGCATTGCTCACGTCCCATATCTTCCGCTGCGCACTGTTTCTTCTATTTTCTGGTCACTGGGACCAAGCCGTCGTATGCGTTCGATCACTGGCCTCCATCGACGCGCGGAGAGATGTGGCTTTGCCTTGTGGAAGGTTCCTCGCATTCTTCGTGACAACGTTGGGAGCGAAGCGTGCTGAACACGCCGCTCTCCTTGCAAGGGCAACGCCTCCCAGATCGACATTTGCACCTCCTCCACCTCCGCCTATGAGTGGTCCTCGGGCACTGCAAGATGCACTACTGCGGGATGAGGAGCTGCTCGCATACGTGAGCGCTGACCTCCAGGCTGCTCCCAACTGTGCTTGGGTCTGGGCGGGCGGAGAGCGTGAGGGCTTTCTCTCCCCCACATCACCAGGCACCATCATGTCAGGGGCAGGTGCTGGAAGCGGACTCTTTAGTGCTCAGCAGAGAACTGGTCTCACAGATCAAGAGATCAGTGAGTGGGGTGGATGGAGTCGCTTGGACGCCGCAGTCAGGGGCTTGGCATCTGGGAACTCAACGCCGACACCGACCTCTGCAACTTGGGCAGCACCGCTGCCACCAGCCATCAAGATTGAGGGTGGGGGTAGCTTCCCACCGCCGCCCACACCTGGCAGCGCCCCTTTGTTGAGCGCGGGGGTGATAAGCAGCAGCGGAAATAGCCCGTTAGCAAGCAGCGCGACCCGGTCTCAAGATCGACTGAGTATCGCCAACATTATCTAAGCTTACCTCACATATCCAGACATCGGGGGCCTCAGAGCTTTTCTTGAGAAAGAATCCTTTTGTTTTTTTGCTCCTGTCTTTCAAGAGTGTCTTTCTTTCACGATTCACGACGAAATCCGGCCTGTGATCGTGAGGTAGATTACCTTGCATAGGCAGCATGATGAGGGAGTCAGGATATTGTATGAGTATCTACCCGGGTTGAGCATAGCTGGGACCTGGCAGACACGGGTGAGACGTGCGCTCCAAATACTGGGAACCACCCATTCCCCTTCATTTTTTTATATCAGGATCATGGCGGCATCCTTTCCTCTGCATGCGGGCTCGGCGGAATGCGGCCCATACACCACATTCGCTCTTATTGTTCTCTTAATGTTTCCTGACGTGGCGCAGCCACAGCGAGCGAGTAAGGAAGAAAAGGGGGCGTAGGCCGGCCGGAGGGGTCTGAGGTCTGTCTATCTGGGGACTTGGTTGGACTTGATTGGTTGAATCAGTCGACCGGAATCCTCGTCCGAGACATTACAACCATGTCTGAAATACAGCCTGGCGATCGCGAGATATCGTGTGCTGGGTTGTCTGCGTTTATGTCTCGACCATGTTTGGCGAATGGAGTAGGGATTGTTTTACGACCAATGCGCTAGCTGGTTAGTGATGGCGTGCCATCCAGTAGCTCCGGCTGCTCCAATTTCAGCTTCATCCCATGTTTCTCCTCCGAGATTCTCGAGTGTGCATGTATGTGTGTGCGTGTGTGTAGGTGGGTGGGTGCGCGCACTACCATGTGTCGAGACAAATATTCACTGCCCTGGCATTACCCTCTTCGTTGGCAGGTCGAGTACATTGCACAATGTCGAAACCGTCCGATGTTCAAAAGACAGAATCTAGTCCCATGGCAGCGTTCCATCACATTGCGGAAAGTCAATTTTAAGGCTGGCTGGAGTCTTCGTGCACTGCTTTTTCACACATCCATCCCCTCACCCTGGTTTCCCTGCATATTGTCAATGATACTTGGTCCAGGTGGTAAACCTAAGTAGGTAGGCACTGGTCACGAATGTCGCGTCAAGTCGATTTCGTGCCGCGCCGTCTCCGTTTCCGACTGGCCGGCAAACTAGGGTCGACAGAAGTGGGGCCAGAAGCGCGGGTGGGAGCCGGTTCCGCGAACCTGGTCACACCGAAATCCCCTCATCACTCGTCGCGAGCAGGGGGGGTGGAGACAAGGGTCTCGCTTCTCTCTGGCTGGCCACATCCCTTGGCCCCTAGCGTGTGCTATGCAAATGTGTAGGACAGTTGCCTAGTGGTCTACGGAGCAGTCAAGTTTACATTTCACTTACGATGCGACGGCCTTTCGCGTTTACTAGTTCCGAGCTCGGTGGCTCTGTTCATTTCATGATGCATACAATGTTCTAGTGACTTCTCTTGTTCTCCATGTGCCAACCCTTGAAATATGCACATCGTGATTCCTGCCTGCGTGGGTACCTGCCCAGCCGACCTCTCATCCGTCCGTTGTATCCATAGAGTCGCCCAAAACCTTGGCCTTGGCAGCCTCAATCTTCTCCGCCTTCCAGGCTTCGATCCTGTTCCGCAGAGCCTGGTCAGGCACCACGTCCTCGATCGTCATCGGCTGACGTGTAAAGGGGTCCTTCGGGTCAGACAAAAGGTGCTGCATAATGGTCGAGCGATCGACGACATGCTGTGAAGGCAGGATGACGGGGTCCTTCATCAGGTCACCAAGGATGGGATCCTCAAAGTCTGCAGGGATCTCGCCGAGATCTAGTTCCGCCTGGTCGGCGATGGCCTTGGACTCCTTGAAGCTGTTCTTGAGGGCATCAAACTTTTTCAGCTCGACATCGTCCTTCATGTGGCGCTTCATTAGAATGAATCCTGCCTTGTCAAAAGTCTCAGGCTTGTACGAGCGTCCGTCGGCGGCGACGGCGTCGATGAAGGCCTGCGAGTTGGCAAGGTTGAGGTAAATATCGACAAAGTCGGACAGCAGCACTCGCGGCTGAAAGTGATATTTGGAAGGATCATTAACCTTCAATTGGCCCATCTTGGGGCCCGCCAGCGTCTCGAGGTTGTAGTTGAGCATGCTCGCCAACCGCTGCACAATCTCTGGCATTGTGAAAGCATCGGCGAGTGCCGAGGTGAAGAGCTTCATCATGGCCAGGGTCTCATTGGCCAGCTGCATATACGATCCGGCCTGACCTTCCAGAGTCTGCAGCTCCTCGAGCTTCTTTTCGCGATCTTCAGGCGTCATGCCGGGATTCTGTTCTAGCTCAGCTTGCAGCTGATGAATCTTGGGGAATTTGGTCAAGGCTTCGTCAAGCACATATGTGGCATCATTGAGAAGCAAGTTGACGAATTGAACAAAAAACTGTCGGTTGACCTTGCTCTCGCGTGCAAGCTGCTCCCTGTACACGTCGTTGCCCCAGACACACTTGATGACCTGGAAGATCTCGTACCGAATGTTGAACTTGTCATAGAACTGCGTGTGTGCACCCGTGGACTCGGCCTCAATGTAAAACTTCATCAGGGCCCGGAGAAGATGCTGGTTGGCGAATTTTGAGCCATACAGCTGGTCGCCGAGAACCCCTTTCTTGAAGTGGGAGAACGGCCAGGTTCCGGAAAAGAGAAGTGTGACTAAGGAGGACTTGAGATATGGGTTCTTGATGAACTCTGATGATTGAAGGAATGCAATGCAGAGAGCAATCATTTCGCTGCCGACAGCTGACGGCATAATCTGAGGTAGGTATCTGTATGGCGATCAGTATACACGATGGAGGCGCTTCATTCAGCTCGAAACCACTCACCGGTATACGAATTTAAAGTTGTCTACCACATCTTGTAGAGCATATTCGGGCAGACATGCGAACGCCTCCGGCTGGGGCGAAGGCAGCGGGAGTGCAAGGTCCTTCTCCGGTGTATAGGCCGATTGGCTGGCAAGACGCAGCATCCAAACCGCGACATACTTCATGAACCGCAAGGACAATTCTTGCATCTTATCGTCGAGAAAAACACCCTCAATAGCGTTCTTGGACGCGATTGCCTTCTCCAAGACATCTGTATGCCTTTTGAGGCTGACTTCGAACATGGCAAGTCGAGCAGGATTCTCGTTATCATTAGCAATGACATCGTTCATCGTTGAATTTCGTATACTCACATTAGCCAGTTTGTATCGCTCCGCCTCCATGGCCGTGATATGCTTTTCGTAGAACTTTATGTCTCGGTCCAAGGATTTCAGCTTCGAGTTGGTCGCGCCGCTGCCGTAGTGATGGGCAGCCAGAGCCAGGAAAAAAACCTCAGATATGAAGTTGGAGCTCTTGGAATCTGCGTTGGCATAGAAGGCGTCTGAGGCGGCTTGGTCGGCGTTAATCTTGGTCTCGTCCTTGATACTTACCCTAGGGTTGCGCCTGAAATAGTCGACCTCGATCCTGTCAACCTTGGAAAAGGTTGTGTCCATAAAGGGCGAACAGAAGCGGTCGAGAATGACAGTCAAGTTGACCATGAAGCCGTCTGAAGATACCTCCCGAGGGTCGACCTGGATGGCTCTTCGCTTGTGATTAGTGTTGACGCCGAGGGCGCACCAGTCGAGCATGCGGTTTCTCGTATCAGAGTCAGCACGAATGAAGGCGTTGGCAATCGCGAAAAGCTCATCCTGATATACCCGCAGAATGGCACGAAGAGCATCTTGTGACTGCGCTGCCCTCCCCTTATCGAGTGAGCGAGGGTTCGGGAAGTATGTAAGGCTGACCTCGGACTGAAGCGGCGACAGTCGGAAGAAAGGGCCGAGTATGGTCTTCCTCTCCACTTCTGGGCCAGTGGTGGCTGACAGAAACATTTCGTGCTCGGAAACCGCCCTTAGCAGAGGAGGGAATTTTGCATAAAAGGACAAGGCCTGGGTAGGTCAGCAACAGCTACGCCGCCATAATCAGTGTAACTCACGTTCAAGTAGGGCCGGTAATCAGACTCCATGCTCATATCAGACAGCTTCACGCTGATAGCAGCCATTGCATCTGCAAACACGGCGGGGTACTGCTCGTCCTCCGGAAATCGGGAAATAACATCCTTGGTGAAGTCGATGGAGATAGAATCTTCGTGTTCTTGGCTTCTGAGGAGAAATGTTACGAGGTCGTCGGGCTGGGGTCGCCTGGGCAGACAGTCAATAAGGAGTCGGGTCGAGAAGTTCAAACCCCAGAGCGTACATACCCGAACAGATCAGGAATCGTCAGCGCAAAGAGACAGTAGCTCATACAGAGTCTCTTCGCCTCCTCCAAGACCTCTCTCTTCTGCTTCTCACCATCCTTGAGCAAGGCCAGAGTTCGACTGACTCTCTTCCAGCATGGTAGCAAGTACCGAAGAAGTGGCGTCGCGTGCGGTTGCGCCGTAGCTGCCTCCAACAACGTCGTATCGAGGACTGCCACGGTGAACTTGGCGGGCGCACCGACCTCGGCAAGTTCGGAGGCTACGCCTGGCAGGAATGTGGTTTGGTGGCCGTGGCCGTCATCCGTTTGACTGGAATTCAAGGTAATTCGGAATAATGAACTGACGGTGCGGTGGGTATAGTCATCGATAGACTCCTCGGGCGCCATGTTGGGCTTTTTGGTTGCCGGCTGCGTGGCCTGTGGGCGGTCATCAATCTTCGCAGCGGCCCGCTTATGCGATCGATCCGGGATGGTCGAGGACGGGGAGGAAGAGACTTGCGGTTTGTCTGCTGGTGTCGGCGTAACGTTGATCTTGCGCTTCTCGCTCGCCTGAGCGGCCGGCGATGCGCGTTGTTCGGGGGTCGGTGCTGACAGAGTTGTGGACGTGCCCTCTGGCTTAGTGGAGGAGCCGCTTTCTTCGGAGGGTTTCGGTGAAGCTGTGCCTAATTTGGCAAGCCGCCTCAGGCGGATCTGAGAGGGGACAAAAATGGTCAGCTATCAAAATGTCCGCGGTGGGCGGTTCAGAACCAGATGGAACCAAGCTTGGTAATCCCGAGGCTGAGAGACAAACTTGTTCCATGGTGTTGCGGTCTGGAGCATCCGGTGTGGCTTCCGGGAGCTGGCTGGGATCCTGTGAGGGGTCCATTATGACAGCTTCTTATGCTTTCGTAGAGAAGACAATCGCCGCGGGATGAGGGTTGAGGCACGCGAGGTTGAAGATGGAGAAGGCGTTACAGGGTCCGCGATGACGAAGTCGAAGTGGTGGTGGCCGACAGGTGGTAGCGTAAAGAAAGTGGGGTCCTGAAGCTCCCACTGACTGGGGGGTCCTCGCCTTGTTCAGTGGAGGTGGGGGCGAAGGCGATGGCGCGGGGAGGAAAGTCCGCCAAAGTCCGATACATACCTACCTACCTAGGTACCTATCCTTTCATCTTGCGCGTCAGACGGAGTCTTCATGGACTTGTCGGGACAGGGTCAACTCCGCAATGAGAGCCATCTCTGTCCCGAAAGCAAATGCATTGGCGAGAGAAAAAGCTAGATCAGTCAAGAGAGTCTGAGCTGAGAGACATCGTGTACAGACGAAAGGTATTACATGCAGCTCAAAACGCACTGACATTGCATCACTACCAAACGCACGACTCAGAGTCGCGGGACGCGTAGACCATCACTCAATCTCTCAGAGTTGATGGACCCTCTGCCTCGCTGTCCGAGCCCCCTCTCCCACGGCCGACTATCCTGACCGTTCCCCCGCCACCATTGCTTCCCCCAGTACTCGAAGAACCTCCAGAGCCAGCGCCTGAGGCACCTCCCATGGTCCGGTTTGCCAGTCGACTGCGCTCTACTTCTTCGCGGCTTTTATTCATGAGCCAGGCCACGTGCATCTTTAGGATACCAAGGTTGCTGCGTATCTCCGTGATCTCGTTTTTAATGGGCATAACCTCGTTGAGAACCATCACTGTTTGCCGGCCCTCAAGGTCAGTCAGGTCCTTCTTGACTGTTTCGATGCGACGCTCGACGTCTTCGTAAACACCCATGACAGCCTCTTCGGCGGTTCCGATCTTACGACTATAGGGGCTCAGGCGCATAATGTCTAAGGAGCTGCCGCTCTGCTGCTCCTGGAACTGACGTTGCAGCTCTTCGATCTGTTTGTCACGCCTGTCGTTCTCACGTTGCAGTCGCTTCATCTCGGCTTCCTGCCGCTTGAGGGTCTGCCCGATGACGTCGCAGACTTGATAGGGGCAGCTCTCATGGTGGGTGCGCAGCTGCTGACGCTTGGCGGTCTGCCGGCAGCCAAAGTCTGTGTACTTGCAGGGCGCCGCAAACTCTAGGCACTCGTCCAGGACATGCTTGTTCATAGCAGGCATAGGAACCATCTCGTCGCAAAAGATGCAGGCCTTGGTATTGCGAGTGCAGGCCTTGGATAGGTGCTCATGTAACACGGCGCGCTCGACGAGGCCTTCGCAATGCTCGCAGGCCACCTCCTCGTGAAGACATGTCGACTCATTCTGGTAGAGCAGCCACCTAGGGAGTCTTTTATCGCAACCAGGATCCGGACAGGACATCATGGTATATTCGCACTTGTCGTGGACATGCACAAGGACGTCCTCCCGTTTGACCTGTTCGGCGCAGCCCCTTTCGGTATTTGGGCACTCGACAATGAGTTTATCGAGAAGATTCCGAATCAACCTGAAGGCAGAGGCAATATGCTTGACACGAAAGGTCCTTCTATCGACGGGACAGCTGTGGCTGCCTTCGCAAGCTTGCTTGAGACAGGCGTTGCAAAAGGTATGGTCACACGTGAAGTAACAGGCGTAACGAAAGGGCCTTGCAGATTGGCCAGCCAGATTGTCATCAACCGCTCTCAGGAAGACGAGCGCGGAAAGTCGACAAGCTCGAGAGCTGTCTCGAACTGATGCCGGCATGGCGCGTGTATTCAGTCTCAAGAGTTTCGACAGGCCCATCGG
>NW_003315033.1:2222466-2250324 GCF_000150825.1 Verticillium alfalfae VaMs.102
CGAAGCGACGTGCCGTGACGACACTGAAAGCCGAGGGCACTGGCGATGGACCGAAGCCACTAAGATCCAGGGTTCATCCACTCGTGCGCTTGGCCGTGGGCCCCTGCCCTGCCCCTCCCTTCCCTTCCCTTTTGACTGGCAGGGAGGGAAGGAACGACTGAAAGGGGAGGGGTCCCTGCCACTCTGCACAATGTGCGACGGCAGGGGACTCGGCAGCACCTGCTAATGCTAAGTCTTTGCTGGTCTCACCTGCCAATGCCTATGTCTGACGGTCGCGTCGACTGTCTCCACCCAAAAAGCGACGACGATCGCGACGCACATAGCTCTTCCACACCTGTTCGACACATCACAATGGCACGCGTTGAGAGAACACGTGCACCGGCTGACCGCTCTGTTCAATGGCACAAGCACCTTCTTCTGTCTACGTGTACCTCAGTACCAGGCTGTCACAAACCATCTCCCTTCACTGGAGTCGCAGCAACCGCCGGCCTGATGTCCCGTGGGGGCCAAACCGCTGTAACCGCCTGTTGTCGACAAGGATTGCGTACGCTGCATGCACCAAAGATCCTTCAGCTGCATTTCAGTCCCTTTCTCGCTCACTTCGTGCGTCGACCGCCTCCACGAAACAAGGGGTACGACAGAACAAATGGCCAGCCACGCCCATGATCCTAGGCCGAGCCGTTTCGGCTGCTCTCAGCCTTGCGGTCTAGATCACAACAGCTGACGATAAAACTGCTGACGTCCCCGACCTTCATTTTCTCTCTTCTTCTTCAACTTTCAGTCGTCTTCTCTTTTCAACTTTACCCATGCCGTATCCAGGTGTCTGTCACTGCTCCAGACCGCCTACATTGACGAAGGACAACCGTTCCAATGCCCAAGAAGAAGTCGCCTCAGGAACAGCTGTCAGCTTTTTGGTCCAGCTTCCACTCCAGGTCTCCCGGAAAAGTCACCTCCATCTTTCCCCGTGCCCTGTACGCAAACCTTCTGCCATCCTTGGATGCCAACCATCCCAAATGGCGTACCAATGAGCACTCCACCTCCCGCAACGCCCAGGAGTCGTACGAGGCAGCCGCGTGTGAGTGCCGTGCCCGCGTTCGCCGCATCGTCCGCGAGTGTGAACGCACCAATGAGAAGTTCACCGATCCCGATTTCGACATTGAACGCGATCCCAGCAACAATTGCCTCAATCGCCTCATCCGCGACGATGCTCAAGTCGTGGCCAATGATCAGTACATCGAGGACGATCCCAAGGCTGCTCCAGGGATGGCGACGACCACCAGTCGGGAGTTCTGTGATGCGAAACCTGGCTCGCAAAATTGTCGTCCTGGAGCCGGCGTTGAGTATACCTTTGGCTCGATTCACCGTGTTGACTGGATCTTCGAGAACCCTCAGTTTACCATTAACGGGTTCTCCTCGTCTGATATCAAGCAGGGCAGCGCTGGTGACTGCTGGTGGCTTGCTGCCATTGCCACTATAGCCCACCGCCGTGACCTGATGGACCGCGTCTGTGTCGCTCGCGACGAGGAGTGCGGCGTCTACGGTTTCGTCTTTCAACGAGACGGCGAGTGGGTCTCAACGGTCATCGACGACAACCTTTATCTCAAGATGAAGGACTTTTCCGACTACCACGCCAATGTCTATGATCATACGGGTCATAGGTCGAGAACATGGCGCAAACGTTATCAAACTGGTAGCGAGGCACTGTATTTTGCCAGATGTGACGACCCTAACGAGACGTGGCTTCCCTTGCTTGAAAAGGCGTTTGCCAAGTGCCATGGTGACTATGAGTCTCTGACAGGGGGCTGGCCTGCGAAGCTGTCGAGACATGACTGCGCGTTACACGACAGTCACAGACATGTCGAACCGCGCGACAAGCTTTGAGGGAACTCGCGAGCACTGACGAGGCTTCGTGTTCTCGCTAGCTGCGATGGGCTCAAGCTGCTACTCAGAGCGAAACGGCATCGCCATGAGTCATGCCTACTCCATCTTGCAGTCGAGGGAGGAATCGGACGAGGAGGGTCGGCGCGTTCGTCTTGTCAAGATTCGAAATCCTTGGGGCCAGCGCACCGAGAGGGGGCTTGGCGAATGGGCTGGCGCCTGGTCTGACGGCTCCAAGGAGTGGACGCCGTATTGGCTCGCAAAGCTTGGCCACGAATTTGGTGACGATGGTGTATTCTGGATGTCATTTGACGACATGCTTCAGACGTTTAGCCATATACATCGTACACGGCTCTTTGACGAGCGGTGGACCGTCGTGCAGCGATGGACAGCCGCGCACGTCGCATGGGTCACGGGCTATCTGCGATCAAAATTCGTACTCGAGGTCAAAGAAGCTGGACTCGTGGTGCTGGTGCTCGCACAGCTTGACGATAGGTACTTCGAGGGCTTCGCTGGCGGATACAGTTATGAGCTACACTTTACGTTGCAGAAAGCAGGGGCTGGCAAGGCAGGGCAGGGCGATCAGATCTGCCGCGTGCGACCCGCTCACGAGATGGAGAATCGGAGTGTCAGCTGTGAGGTTGAACTAGAGGCGGGTCGATACGAGGTCCTCCCGAAAATCACAGCTACGCGCGAGAAGGACGCGTTGAGCGTTGGAGACCTTGTCAAGAAGTACGCCGACGTGAACCCGCAAAAGCTGCGCCAGGTGGGCATGCAGTATGACCTTGCCCATGCCAAGGGAGGCGTACCGGACGAGGACGGCGCGCTAGAGAGCAAGAAGACCGAGCTCAAGCGGAAGAAAGCTGAGAAGAAGAAAAGGATGGCGGACAAGAAACAAAAGGCGAAGACTGAGAAACAGAAGCAGCGCGCTTTAAAAAGGGCAAAGAGGGCTATGAGAAAGGCCAAGAAGGCTATTGACGAAGCAGTTAACGGCAATGATTCTGGAGATGGCGTGAATGGGGCCCAATGTCGCGAAACGAACACGAACACCTCCACCGACACAAATGGAGAGCAAGACAAGAAGGATATAAATTCCTCTCAAGCCACCAAAGGCATTAATGACGATACCATTGACGATTCCACGTCCACGGCGGACTCAACAGCCATTGAGCAGGAATCGAAACACGATGCTGACGAGCATGCGAAACCTATCGACGATATTGCGAAACCCGCCGACGACGAAACGACGCCCCCCACGACTGCTGCGGTTGCAACCACTCTGCTGACGCCCCCGTGCCAGAGCCCTGCGAGCGAGTCGGGTGGGAAAGAGCAAGAAGCCACGGCAACTGTCCAGCCTGCTGAAACAGAGGCGGCAACGGAGACTGAGAAAATCGATTCTGAAGATTCTGATTCCGAATCATCGTCCGAGTCTGACACCGAATCGGACACGGACTCGGATTCTAGCCATGACAGCAGCGATGACGCCGAAACGCCGTGGAACGCCGTTTGCGTTATCGGGCTTCGCGTTTACGCCCGTGATCCTTGTGTGTCGGTGTCGCTGGTCAAGCCTGACGACGATTTTGAAGGGGCGGCCTTAACGGTCGATGGGGCGCCTGCGGGTGCCACAATGTGAGGTGAAGGGCAATATCGGGCTTTCGTGAGAAGGTGGAGCAACGTTCTGAGTACACATAGGAAGGCAACTATTTTTCTATTCTCGCAGCCCGCCACAAGTTCCTCACGCAGCGTCGAGCTCAAGCTTTGCATAGTGCTCCCGAATCTGTTGACTCAGGAGGCCGCCATCCGCAGCATATTGCGCTAGCTCCAAGACAAGCTGAGCCCATAACTTGCATTCTTTGTCATTCCTGAGCCTCCAGTAGTCAACAGCGTGGTTCCAAGCAACCGTCACCAGCCACTGGACCTCCTCGGGCGGGAAGGAGAAGCCGCTCTTTGTTATAGACCATCAGTCAATTTGATACCCTTTGCTCAGCAAACCAGAGGCTTACCTCTGCCGAGGCTCTAGCTTTGCTGATCGCCTCTTGCAAAATCTGTCTGCCCAGTTCGCTCTCAAGTGGGAGCACGGCCTGGAACAGACATCGTATGTATTTGGCCAGCCTCGCCGGGTCGAACCGTTCAAGATTCCAGATCTCGTTGATGATCTGTCTCAGCGCCGAATAGAGGTCTGCCAGAATCAGCACAACAATCCCGCATCGGGTTCGGTCACAGCCCGCCTACCTCGCGGGGGGAGGTGCCCCCTAAGAAGACAATCCGCCATGGACTTGAAGGTCTCGACAGAGGTGCATCGCTTGGCTTTGTGCACGATTTCGCTCAGCTCATCAAATAGCTCAAGATGAACTGCTGCCTCGAGATCAAAGACCAGCAAGCTGGCAAACTTCTGATATAGGTCTTTTGACGTGAGCTTATCCATCTCGTTGAGACACACGTATTCCTGAATCTGAGTATCGAATTCAACCACATGTTGCCTGAGTGAGCTATACACTTGCGATTGTCGCTCGACATCATCTTGAGTGCGGGCTACCGAAGCCATTGCTGAAGCGACGACAAAGTGGCTAAGTGTAGACCTGAGACGAATGTCATCGGCCTCCTGAGTCGGGATGTCGGATGGATAGTACTCGCGCACTGCGAGCCCAACTTGCATCATTCGTATGATGTGGTCGAGATCCCACGAACCCAAGCGGCTGATCCCGAGATTGTACGAGTTCTTGCAGAACCAGTGGAGCTCTTTGACGGTATAGAGTAGGTCACCCTGAGAGTCCTTTGGAGCGCGCTTGATGTCCTCCACAGCTATGCTCTCGTCAGCAGGAAGCACTTTATAATGCGTGGTCACCCATGGATTGTACCGTGTTCAAATATCTGACAGAGCTCTTCGACCAGCTGTCTCTCCACCATCGGCGTGGGACCCGAAGTAGCGGTCGCATCATCGCCCATGGCGCCTTGCAAACATCGAATGGCAGATCTCAAGAGTGCTGGGCGGTGCAACTGCGTGGATGTGCAGTTGTCAACCAATGCACTGATTGCTCGATACGTACATAAATCATCGCCATGTTTCTGTGCATCAAGAATGCAAGCGTATAAGAACGTTGGGTTGTTGGTACCTGCCTTGGCGAGACCCTCAAGGCCTTGCTTGACATGATCATGAAGTTGATATCGCAGCCCAGCTTTAAAAATGAGATAATTTGCCAGCGGCTCACCAGGAGGCTCGGCGATGTAATGACTTATGACGTCGAGCAGCACTTCTTTCGGGGCGTTATTCTCAATCGCGCTACGAAGTCGTGATCTTCGACGTCAACCGTCAGGAAATTGGTGAAGCGCTGGAATCAGGGGCCCTACCTGTAAAATTTACCAAAATTGATCGGACCAGCCTTGACGAAGACGACCTGATTCAACGCCAGTGATGCCTACTTCCTGGCCTCTGCATGATCAGACTCCGGCACGGTTTCAATCTTCTGCCAGATGATCTCAGGGGCAATTAGCTGGTACACTTGTGTTGCTGACTAGCTCGGACTTACAGTATGTGCAGCCGCGGCGGTCGAGGCTTTCAGTGGTTTACCTCGAAGGACACAAACATCGACTAAGACATTCGTGACAGAGTCCAATGCTGTGGGCGTAGATATCTGACGAACAGACATGGAAAGTCGTCGCAAGACGGCCCGTTCGATCCAGGCATCCCGCTCACAATTTGCGATTCGAGTTTTGAGCCATTCATCGGCGCTGTCACATCCCAACTCTTGATCTAACTGAAATAATTGCCATATGTGCTTCTCGATCAATCTGTAGTACGGCTCGGAGTGGTTGAAGCTCCTCACTAGACCAAGGATGCAAGTGGCGTAAGCCTCCTTGTCAAACACACCCGGTCTCGATCGTTGAAGAACCTCAAGGCGTAGGACTAACACGACGGGAGTTTCGCCAACCTCCGAGGATATGCTTTGGACAATATTGGATGCAGTCTCGAAATCTTGGGGCTCTTCTGTGCTGAGGAGGGCGTTGACAAAAGCACCACCGATAATAAGGCGTAATTCGGCGGCTCGTCGGGATAACCTATCCAGTGCTGGAGTGTTGATAGCTTCATACGCTCGACCGAGCCATCTGGTTGCCGTGGAGAATTGATTATTGGTCAAATAGCGTTTACCAGTGTCAAACAGAACTTCAGCTAGGTTTTCAGCTAACGTCGGATCTAGAGATGCCCGCAGCTGCTCAACCTTGGCATACATGTGCTCGGCAACGTCAATGCGAGACTCCTTCAGGGCCTGCGATTCTAATATCAGCCCAACCATGCCACTGAATGAGGGCCTTCAACAGGGACATACAAGGGCGGTACGGAGAATCAGATATTCTGCTTCCAGTCGGTGGGTCAACCCGAGCTCTTCAGGATTGAGGCTTGGACGCAGCCTGGGGAAAAGCAAAGTATATTCTGCTGCCTTCTGCAGAACTATGACTGTGCTGCCATAGTCTTCGTCATCTGAAGCCGGGGTTAGTCGGACAAAAGCCTTAGAAGAATACGCACGCCCTTACCAAAGAAGAGTCTCGCGACCTTGAATGCCATGGAGAAGAGCAACTCGACATCCCCCATCTCGATGTCTAATCCTTCTTCCCCGGTCCAGAGAGCCAGATGCGTCATCAGAAATGCTAAAAGACGGCTTTGCAACAGCAGCTTCGCTCGGATTGGGGGCATATCTGCAGATTGACTGCGTTGAGTGGCGATGCAGAGGTTGAACAGCTCTCTTGCGCGGCTCGCGAGCTCCACGCCTGAGCGTTTCTTCAGCGCCGATCTTGGCACAACGCAGCTGGCGGTCTGGGCCGCTTCCGAGAGCCTCTGCACCAGGGCATTGATGGACGGAGAATCGATCAAGGAGGGCAGATGTTCCTGGAGTGACCTGGCAAGCTCTTATTCTTGTTGTCAGCAGTTGGATGAACGGCAATGAATTGGACAAGACACACCCAACAGTGCCTTGACCTTCTCCAGGTCACTGTCTCCGGTTCTGTGGCCGCCCATCGTGGTTGATGTTTGGTACCTGTGGTGAGGTCCTTTGGCCTGATATGACAGCGTGGAAGACCGCCAAGGAGCTTGGTGTCTGAGTTTTCCATAGAGGCAATAAAAAAAGGGACGATGAAAGGAGGCTCGACGCATTGATGCCGCTGCAAATTTGTTGAAAGGCGGGTGTTGCTAAGAGAGGCAGGCGTATTGGGTCGAGCCTGCCTTGGACGTGAGCCGGACACTTACCATCTTGCCCAAGGTGCAAATATGTGCCAATACGAGGTCAAAGAAGAACATCAAAGAATGTGACAAGCAATTCCCCCCAGATCACTAGGCTTGGCAGAATCGATTGAGTCTTGGTACTAGAAACGCCTGCTACAGAAAGAAATCCCATCAACAGCCCAAAGTTGACTACTCGGATGAAATGCCGAGATGCAACAGCAATGATGCCCTGATATCCGTGCCGACCTCCTGCCCTGGACGCCTTCAATGGCCTGCCTGTTTTGGTTTTGACCCGCCCACAACGCCGAAAGCCATAGCACGCAAAAGTATATGGTCCCCATCGTCACGATTCTATAGGGTCGTTTGGTAGGAAGTTGCCCACGATCAGCGTTGGCCTGTCAACACACATGTTAGAGGGAAGGTGATGGGCTGGCAATTTATCATGGGGTTTTAAACGCACAATTTGTGATCGTCTCTGCGGATCATGAATGAGAAGCAGCATCGCACAACAGGGTGGGTCGCCTCGTCATCAGGACTCTTCAGCGTACACGCAGTGAGAAGTGTATCGTGAGCTGGGTCGAAGGCGATGGTGCCAAACTCCTCCCAGTATCTAACCAACGATTCTTCCGTCAGGATCTCGTGCAAAGAAATTTTACCCTGTACCTTGTCAGTATGAACCCCAAGAGTAGGCGAATCGCTGCACTTACGTCGCGGAGATTCTCGACGGGCACGTGAATCAACTCAGCCATCTCCGCGTTGCCACGGAAGATTTCGCCTGTTCGCCTCCAGCAGCACGCCGGAACTGCCATGCTGGCGAACACGCGGTCGTACTCCATCAACTGTTTTTCGAACCACATCTCGACATAGACGAGCTCCATGTCTGTCAAGGTTTGGGCCTTTTCTCGAAACTTGGGCCTGAAGCGGTCGATTGTGCGTAGGATCTTCTGTTTCGACCCCGAGGCAATATGGGAATCAAGATATTTGCCGAGGCGTAGGTACCCCTTGACGTAGACAAATGGCTTTAACAGTCCAGCATCGTACTTGGCCTTGAGCACGCGCTGCATGCGTTCCTCGGGTGTATCGTTGCCCGACGGATCCGCCGCTTGCAGGTAGTATTCCCGAGCCTTGTCCTTGTCGGCCTGTATAGCAGTGCTAGGTCGCGCGACGGTCTTGGCTTGGTCAACGTTGGGCGGGGGCAACATGGACCCCTGCTGCTGCTGCTGCTGCTGCGACTGTGCCTGTAGTTGATGTTGTTGGTGTTGCTGCTGCTGTTGTTGCTCTCGCGCATGCTGCTGCTGCTGCTGCTGCAACTGGTGTTGCTGCCTCTGCTGCTGTTGCAAAACGCTGTGACCAGCATTCGGGAAGCCTGGCAACATGTCGTTCTGCCCCTTGCCTTGACTGGTTGAACGCGGGGCTGCTCTGGGGTTCGTCGCCGAGTATGTTGCCGTCATTCTATTAGCTAGTCCTGGAAGAAAGTCATGCAGCGAGTCTCGGAGGCGATCATGTAGTCTGGTGGTAAGTCTGCATGTCTGGTAGTGGCCGTCAACCAGGCAACCAGGCAATCGGAGGAATTCCAGCAACCTAGTAAACGAGGCACCGCACCGACGCATCCAGTCCCCAGTCACCGGTAACAAGAAAGGAAGAAGCATCAGTCCCAGTCACGGTACAAGAAGGAGAAAGCGATCACAATCCCGAGACTCGGGGCCTGAGCCCCCAAGAGGCAGCCCAATCTGGCTCCAGGCACGATGCAGACAAGGGGTAGGGTAACGCGACGCTTACATTGGTTCATGTTACCGCCGCTGGCCATGCCGTTACCTTGCAGGCCAGAGACAGGCGAGGGTGACACGAGCTGCAGTGGGTTCCCCTGGCCTAGAACAGCGCTCCCAAAGGCGCCGGGCCTGGCGCCTGAGCCCGAACCCTGCCTGCCATTGGTATCGAGACGAGTCTCGACGGATGGCGGAGGCCCCATGGCCCCTGGGGATTGGTCGATCGAGCTGCGCGCCAGGTCGGGTTGAGACTGGCATTGCGACTGCGTCTCCGCGTCATCGACGGTAGACGCGCCGTGAAGGGCCTTGTTGGGCTTTTTCGTGTCGGGATCGCGCGGTTCGTCGTGACAGAGATGACCGATGTTGCGCTTAATACATCGTGTACACGGTCGTTCCTATGCCAATTGCCCGCGCGTCAGTCAGTAGGGTATCGTCGCGTCGGGGAGGAGGGGCAGGGAGAGGGAGGCCGTACGAGATCGCACGTCATGTGCTGAACGAAAGAAAAGACACTATCTGTCAGCCGTGGTTCAGTAGTAACAAAGTCGTCGCAGGTATGCGAGCGATCAGTTCATGCGAGGGGGGCGATGCAGGACGGTGGATGGGCGGGCGAGGGCGTCGCGACCGGGAAAAGAGGTGGGCATGAGCACCAGTCCCACGGCATGGCCAGTTCGGAAGCTGCTTAGGCTGGTTCGCAGACGCAGGTCGTGTGCATCAGGAAGATGACTTACAGATCGTCGACAATAGACGCAAGCTGCAAAAGACATGGGCGGACCATGCCGCCAATCATCAGCCCAAGGTACGAAGACGACAACGACACGTCGCGTCGGAAGTCCGAGCATGTGCGAACGAAAGGAGAGGGGGGTATTCCAACCCAAAAAGGGGGACAGAGAGGGAGGAGGGGGGGGGCAAGCGACAGAGGGACATACCATGATTCACCTTGCGGCGCTTCTTGGGACTCTTGTGGGTGTCGTTGGGCGCATTCTGCTTTTCGCGCTTCTGGTCTGCCTGGTCAGGCTTTGACTGCGAATCCTTGGACGTCTTGTCCATGGTGGCGGAGGCGTTCGACTCGCCCATTGAGGACCGATCCCATTGGGTCGAGAGGTTACGCAGAGAAGACGAGGGCTACGTCGTTCGCAGATGGGGGCGGCGGCTTGGTGCAGGACGAGAGCAGCAGCGCAACACGGGGCCTAGATATGACCAAGTTTGGGGTAGCAGGTTTCCCCCCGGCGGAGGAAGAGTCGGAGACGCTGTTCGAGACGGTGCGTTGGTCGTTGCAGGAGTCGCGCTGGCCGTCAGCGCCTTTCCAAGGCTACGCTCAACAGTCTCGCGTGAGGGATTGACGGGTCGCGTGTGTCGAGGGGCCGAGGGCCTTTTTGGAGTCGAAGCTTCCTGGGCTGGGGGGCGGGCGATCCAGGTGACATGAGGATGGAGGGAGACGCACGCACGCAGCAGCTCGCCAGGCAGGGCCAGTCCAATGCAAGGCAATCCAATGCCAATCGAGAGGCCCGCCTAGAGGTCAGCTCCAGCCAGTGGGAGTGCCGCCAGAGTAAAAAAAGAACCTAGAGGTATCGGGGTAGGCTGCGGGGCTTTGCGGGAGCCAGCTGGAGCGCCAGCGCACTCTTCCCAGGCAAGCCAGGGCACACTGGCGCTGCCAGAACCGAGGGGTAGTTTGCAAGTGGAGCACTCGAGGCCCACTCCTGGCCAGCACACCTCTGAAGGCGTACCTTACCTCTGTACCTTACTGTACAAACGTGCGTACATGCTGATTGCCCCTTCCTTCCTCCCCTCCTTCCATCGATCTTCCCCGCTCCAACTCCCCCAACCCAACAGTGAGGTGAGAGCTGGCGAAGGGAAGGATTGCCTCGGGGCTGATGCTACCCTCCAATGGGCAGGAGCCTTACCATTTTGGTCAGCCCGGAATGTTTTCGTCCTTCTTCCCTCGAGCCGACCATTCCCGATCGCTCATTGTGAAGGCATCGCCGAGGAAGCTTTACGGAGAAAAGGAGGGCGGCATGCAGGATCGATCGGTCACTGTTTGCTCTATTCTTCATATTTCATTGGCACTCGTCATTACGTCTTGTCATGCCCCACGCTACCCCTCTTCTTCATCACCCGCATCGTTCCTCACCTTAGATCGCCACGAAGAAGCTCTTCTCCCCCTCCTTCGGCAGCACGCGCGCCGCCCGCATGATCGGGTCCTCGCAGCTCAACCGGATCCTTTCGGGCGTCGCCGGACTCTCTAACCTGAGAAGCCCGTCTTCGCTCGCATCCTGGCCCACCGTTGCCTCGACGCCGTACTGCCGCCTCGCCGCCCGTAGTCCGTCCCGGATGGCGAAGAAGACGGCGCTGCCCATGAATAGTGGGGGCTCGCCGACGCCTCGGCTCCTCTGAATCGTGCGCAGGTCCTTCCACTCGACGTCTTTGAGCAGGCTCACGTTGAATGTTTGGGGAATGTCGCGGAAGCCTGGGATCTTGTATGCGCCAGGACCCCTCGTGAAGAGGTTGCCCGCCATGGGTCCGTTGCGCAGCCACAGTGACTCCTCCATCGTAAACAGGCCCATGCCCTGCACGAAAGCGCCCTGGATCTGGCCATAGTCGATGGCTGGGTTGATCGACTGGCCCACGTCCATCTTGATGTCTGCCCGAATGCACGTCGAGGTGCCCGTCAGCGTGTCGATCTCGACCTCGGCTGCCGCCACGCCCTGGGTGAAGTAGAAAAACATCTTGCCGCGATTCTCGCCCCAGGTGTAACCGATCTCTGGTGTCTTATAGAATCCTTGCGCCGAAAGGTTGACTCTGTCAAAGTATGCCGCATGTGCAAGGTCTTTCATTGTCGCCTTTGCACCGAGCTTCTCTCGGTAAGGGGCGAGGCGCTCGTTGAGCTGCTGACAAGCGTTGTGGATGGCGTAGCCGTTGAGATCAGACGAGGCAGACGCCGCGGTTGACGAAGCATTGGCGACCGTGTTGGTGGCTGTCTCCGAGATGAAAACGTTATCGAGCGGCACTTGCAGAGCCTGGGCTGCGATCTGCGTCATCTTGGTGTGCAGACCCTGACCCATCTCTGTGCCGCCATGGGCCACCAGAACCGAGCCGTCATGGTAGATATGGACTAAGGCGCCTGCCTGGTTGAGGAAGAGCGCAGTGAACGAGATGCCGAATTTCGTAGGGATGAGCGCAAGGCCTCGCTTGCGCCACTTGTTACTCGCGTTGAATTCTGTAATCATGGCTCGCCGTAGTTCGTAGTGAGACTCTTGCTGCACCTGCTCGTACATCAGCGGCACGTGCCAGTCAGTGAGGGCTTGGTTGAAGTGTGTCGTCTCGAGCGGCTTATAGAAGTTGATTTCGCGGAACCTCTCTGCTGGGATGCCCAGGCGATCGGCCACCTCCTCCATGTACGTCTCGGCGATGAACATGCCTTGCGGTCCACCGAAACCACGGAAGGCCGTGTTGGACATGGTGTTGGTCTTGCACAGACGGCCTCGGATATGCACATTGGGGATCTTGTAGCAGCCGTCGGAGTGGCTCATGGCTCGCTCGCAGACGGCAGCGCTGAGGTCAAATGTCCAGCCTGCGTTGTTGAAAACGTCAAGGTCCAAGGCCTGGATCTTGCCGTCCTTATTCACACCGACCTTCCACCGACCCAGAAAGGGATGTCTCTGACCTGACGTGACCATGTCCTCCTCGCGCGTGAGCATGCATCGTACAGGCCGCTTCGTCTTCTTCGCCGCCAGGGCGAGTGGTGTGCTGAGCTGGATAGATCGTGTTTCCTTGCCACCGAAACCACCGCCGAGTCGCTTAACCCGAACGTTGATCTTGTTTGCCTGAACGCCGCACATGCGCGCCGCAAAGACTTGCGTCTCGTTGGGGTTTTGCGTGCTTGCGAAGATCTCCATCTCCCCGTCTTCCAGTTTAGGCACTACAAGCGCCGCCTGCGTCTCTAGGTAGAAGTGCTCTTGGCCACCCATTCTCGCGGTACCAGTGAAGACGTGGTCGCAATTCTTGAATGCCTCTTCCGCGTTTCCATTCTTGATCTCGCGGAAGTACTTGTGGAAGCTCTCTTGCTCGATGGCCTCCTCGATTGTGAGGATGGGCGGCAGTTCTTCGTACTCAACCTTCACAGCGCGAGCGGCCTCGGCCGCGCGGAGGGCAGTTGTTGCAAGTATCATAGCGATCGGTTGTCCAGCCGTGTAAACCATGTCCTCGGCGAAGAATACCTCATCGAAGTTGGGCGCACCCCAGCGATTGAGTTCTGGGGTGGGAATGTCGTTCTTGTCAATGTAATCAACAACGCCTGGAATATCAAGCGCAGCGGAGTAGTCGACCGACTTGATCTTGGCGTGTGCCTTTGTGGAAAGCACGAAACATCCGTGGAGCTCGTTCTTGAGTGCGGGGGTGTCGTCAGTGTATTGAGCTTCTCCTGTGACTTGTTTCAGTGCTGCCACATGGTTCTTCGACTTGCCAACAGTCTCCTGTTCGTAAGCGGCCGCCGTGTCTTTGTCTTCGAAGCCCGTCGACAGGCTGCGCTCAATCTCGTCGATGGCCTCCTTGTCGACGTGCTTATTTTGGCCATCAATGTTGGTAACGACGTCGTGATAGAATCGGTAGAAGAAGCTGAAGGCGAGGGCTTTGCGATATGAGGCCATGCCGCCGGGGACACTGAACTGTAGGTCAAAATCGGTACCAAGCGCACTCATCGTGCCCTCGAGTGTCTCAAGCTCGGCCAGCCGCTTGCCGACAAGGTAAGCCATGGCATTTTTGGCAGCTACCGTCATAGCAGCCATGCCACCATAGATGATATTGCAGTCAGTAACGACACCACTATCATCGAGTTTGATCCTGAGAGCACCTGTGACAATGGCAATATCGTCATCCTTGCGCTTGGCTTGCTTGTAAGCACGGAAGAACTCCCCCTTACGCTGCGTTACTGGGATCCGGATGGACGCGATGATGGCGTCCTGCGGCAGAGCAGTACGGCGGTACCCAGTGAAGAATTCGGACATGGGAATCTCAGTCTCCTTCGTATGCGATTTGGCCACCAGGACAGCGTTGGCAGCCCAGAAGACGGGGTTCAGATCAGAGATGGGAGACGCAGTAACTAAGTTCCCAGCAGGGGTACCGACGTTGCGAATCTGGCGTCCAGCAAAGTACTTCAGCTGCTTGTGCATAGCCTCAAAAACTTGTGCCTTGTCATGCCCGTAATGTGTGATGGCCTCCTTGCACATGTTTTCGAGATCGGTAAGAATGACGTTGCCTCCAATTTCGAGGTGATCATCTTTAAACTCGTACTGCCGCAGTTCTGGGATATCTCCGACAAATACCGACACGGGATACTGCAACGCCTTGAACTTGATCTCAATCTGTGTTTCCGTGCTGCCGCCGATGATCTTGGCCGAGGGATACACACTCTTGATCTCCAACAGCTGCTGGAGAGTCACGGGACGGTACCAAGTCTTCCGCTTGTTGCCGAATGCCAAAGGTCGCATTTCGTGTTTTTTGAGCGCCGGTGGGAAGATGAGCTCAGTGTCCGGGTTGTACTCGATGAAACCAGGGGGCGTGAATCGCTTGATGGGCTGGTCATCAAGCGCAGCCTTGTCCATGCAGCAGCCGCCGCTCTTCTCGCCGTCGCCCTTCTCCATACAGCATCCCGAGCCGCCCTTGGCAGTGGCTTTGCCGCAAGCATTGGAGCTGCTGAATGTCTGTGCCGCATCGAGAATCGGCCGGTAGCCGGTACACCTACACAGATTACCGTCAAAGGCTTCCTCGATATCGTCGTCGGACGGTGACTGGTTGTTCCGCAACAAGGCGTATAGGCTCATGACGATGCCGGGTGTGCAGAAGCCACACTGGCTTCCGTTGCTCCTAGCCACGCGCTCCTGAGCAGGGTGTGGAGCCTCCGTATTGCCGATACCCTCGATTGTGATGACATGCTTGCCGTCCAAGCTGGCGAGTGGTGCCAAACAGGCGTTGACGCTCGCATGATAGATGGATTTTGTTGTAGGGTTGTACTGTGAGATAACAACAGTGCAGGCGCCGCAGCCGCCCTCACCACATCCTCTGGACAAGCCTCGTCAGCGCAGCTCGCCACCTCAAACGCCGGGGGCAGCGGGAACATACAGCTTCGTGCCGGTCAGGCCGATACCTCGAAGGTATTCCAAGAGTGTTACTTCAGGATCAATCTCGTCCAGAACTACCCTTGTGCCGTTCAGGAAAAAACGGATCGTATCGTCGAAGTGGGTGGTCAAGGTACGGAGGGGGCCAGCGTCCCTCTCGGGTGATACAGCGCCAGGCGCCATGATTGCGAGGCGTGTTTCAGCTGGAGCAGTGGATCAAATATGAGTTGCAAGAAAATTGTACAGCAACGAAGGGTATTGTCGATTTCAGCAAATACGGCCAAGGGTTGGAGGGAGAGGACGAGAAGTGGAAGTCAGAGTCGGCACGCGAAGGGGGTGTTCCCCTCTTATCAGTGGAGGCGACCGGGCGTGGATGGCGGTGTCATCTGCGGCGGTCCACGATCTGCTTGTGCGCCGATTGGCATCCAGCAATCGGACAAAAAGTGTCTGACGGGACAGCTAGCTCTTTTTAGTAACGCTAAGTCTTGATGTGCTTCGAGGCGGTCGAGACTATGGTGACCCTGGAGCAACAGAAAGATCCGTGAAAGCCAGAATGGATTGGAGGTCGAGAGAACGAGACGAATCACAGCCGTTAGAACACTGCTTATCAGTGCCAGTCCCTTGCAATCGTGGCTATCAGCATCGCGGGGCAGCTCACAGTGGGTCTGCGCTTGATGGATTGCCCCGCTGCTTCTCCCCACGTTCGGCCGGCTCCGTCAGTCGTGTCGTTTCGCGCGTCGGCTCCTTCCACCTGCATATACGCACGTTTCTTGCATTTCGGTTGGCTCGACTAGGAGGACGGTGGTGAACGTTGACTGCTAATAACGTCTTGCATCATGTCGGAGACGCTTTCGGTTTCGAAGTCTGACTTGTGGGAACGAGAGCAGCCACACTGAAGATTGGAGTCGGTCCTGCAGCAAGGGCGCTCAGCATCACCAAAGGACAGGCAGCATCAGCCTCTCGAGGAGCCGTGCCAGACGAATGAGGTCCTCGTTCAGAAATCACATCACAGCCTCCAGATATAACCAGTCAATATCGACGCGGTTGCCATGCTTATCGATGCAATCATACAATGGAGGCTCCCAAGCACGACGCGGAGTCTTTACCCCGTGGTGGTAACAGCAGAAACGAACTCCTCGTCTCTCAGGAAATCGAAAAATGACCGATGGCTTTACGCAGTGGCGGCATGGTGGTCTTGATATGAGCCATGTTCGTCTCCCAGAGGGTGGATTCGTAGCTGCGCCGAGGCTATCATGAAAACCATGATCCAGTGGTGCCTTCAACCCTTTGAAACGACCTTCTATGCCGTAGACGTTACCCTGCAGAAGGATCAGGCGACTTGAGTTTCTATTCAGGCCAAGAGCCTCGAGGGCGCTCAGTTCACAGGCTGCCTGAGGCCAGTCCAGCTCTGCGAGACTCTCAGCAAATCGTCAGGAAAACCATTGCCACTGTTCCATGCGTTCTGTCGAAAGCCGCGTTTTTTTGATGTCATGAGAATCAGCAGGGAACCCTCCGGCGTGAGCTATCCATTGGCTCGGCAGCCATCGATGGTACATGTACTGCTCGATGTGCGTTCCATAACCTGCAGGATTGGCCGAACAATTGGCCCTGTGATCTAGGGTTCCCTCAGCTCTCAGACTACACTTCCACGACCGCGCATCTCTGATCAAAACCTCGAATGAGACTAGCAAGGAGTCTGAAGCAGCCAAAATGAGATACCGAATATGTCAAGAGCGTCAAGGGGAGTTGGTCAAATCCCGTGATCCGTCTGTACAGACGCTTACTGTTTTCTCTCCTTCAAGTCTCGAGCGATGACTTATGTCATTCTCGTCGCCATCCATTGTGATACTCTCCGCTCATGTAACTCTCCCCACCCATTTCCATAGTCCAGTAGGCAGTAGCTGGGATTAATGTTGCATGTACTCACGGTGCTTGTTGAAGGCTGTCTATAAGCTCTAGAGTGATAACCTTAGCAACCTCAGTCCTCGCGTCAAGATTATTACCCATTAGGTATATCTCAGGTACAATTTGACGACTATCTGGCCGATGCGCCTCTATAGCTCCAGAGCTAGTAGTTGGCATCTTCCTGATCACTGACGTCTATCTAATATCCGAGATCTGTTAAAACTCAGAAGGTCAAGGACTACGGGACACAATAGTTACCCGAAGAAGTACATAGGCGGGCAGATGTCTGAAACTGACACCCGGACGAACCCAGTTTCATTCTCTGCATTAGTTGAATTTACTTCGCTCTGTTTTGTCGACTTAGTGTGCACATGTTGGAATTTTGCGAGTGAGCCAGATCGTCTGGACCCCCATGAATACAACCATCAAGCTGAATAGCTGCCTCGTGGTTGTATGACTGGGGCCCGTCAATGATTGTGGCTGGTCAGTCAGTCTTGCATAAAGGCCATGCGTTGTGTTTCTGACATGGCTCAGAAAAGGGATCATGCTAGCAATCAAGATTAGCTACTTGTTGGGAAGACCACATCTTGAAGAGCAGCATCGCCGCAATTCTCAATCATGGCATGTCAGTCCTGTCTCGCCTACACACGGACAGCCTGTAGAAAAGCCCTGCTCTCATTGCCCTGGGCCACTTTTGCGATGGGAGTCAAGTAGGCATCCTCGCTTCCGGTCGCTTGCAAATGCTGAATATACCTCTGCGCCACCTTGAGCCAACTCGACTTCTCTTGTCGGCTCGCTCTGGACCCCTCCCAGACCCATATCGTCTTGCCGGCGTCATCCAACAGAAACACGTCACTGCCGTCTAGGTCGGACAAGCGGATGGAAGCGTCCTTGACAAGATCAAAAGCCAGCTGGCCCGACGCGTCGCTGAGGCGGAACAGCTTTTGCGGGAGCGAGGCCGCAGCGCCTTCACGCGGAGAAGACTTGGATGCCAGCGGCTTGGGGCATCGGAAACCGTCGACGGGCGCGTCGTTGCTGCCGCCAAGAAGGCCGACGACAACCCTCGCCCGCGATTCCGACTGCGCAAGCACCTCTGCATCGACATGCTTCTCCAGCTTCATATCGTGAACCACCTGTGCCGCCTTGGCCTTCTCCATGGGACTGCACTTGCCACCTTGCCACACCCAGATCTTGTTGCCCACATCGAGCACAAAAACGTCTGCTCGTCGAGGCTGCGCCAGGTCGGCTCGACCTCGACCACAACGATTCCACTGCCGGACGCCGGGTTCTTGAAGACGCGCAGCAGAGTGAGAATCGCCTCGGGCTCCTCCTTCTCGACATGGCGAAAACCAGACTCGACGCCACCCCTCCGGATGTTGATTCTGGGGAACAACCTGAGAAACTCGGCAGACGGGTTACCCTGTGTCTCGCGGTACTGCGTGGCCGCGCCGTGCAGAAACTCATCCAGTTCCACAGTCTTGTACGCGGCCGTGCCGGCCTCGTCTTGCGTGGTGTGAGCACCGAGCCAGAAGAAGATTTCGTGGCCCAGTTTGGGCTGGCCGTCTTTGTCGTCTCCGAGTTGGTACGAGTGGAGGATAATGAAGCTGTCACCATCATAGAAGGTGCCGTACTTTGCTTTGGGCCAAGTAGCGACCTCGAAGCGCTCGATGCGCCAGATCAACAGACCTGGCTCGAGTCCAACTTTTCCATCCTGCCAAGCAGGCTCAGATGCCGCCGAGTTGTATTTCACCTTGTGGTCGAGGTCGGTGCCAATCAACTCGACATTGCTGTCCTTGATGTCGTATTCCTTAGGGTGTACCAAACCGTGATTCGGAGCCATGGTGTGTGATAATTATCCGAGAATGATGGAGTGGCAATGATGACTATTGGAAGGACACGTAAAGACAGCAGCGTGGACACGTTTGATGGAGGGAAGAGTTCGAATGCTTGTTTGCACTGTCAACTAAAGACTGGAGAGCTTCAACGGTGGGGTCTTGTTCGTCAGCTCGAGAGCTCGTGCGGGGATGCCGCATGCGATTGGATGACCTCGCCCATACACCCCTTTCCCTGCCCTCAATCGCAGGTACATGTACAAGCATCCGTTGTTGTCGCAGTGTAAATGTAACTAAAATGATGCGTAAAATCCTGGTTCGCGTGAACCTTGAAATGTTTCATTCAACCAAACGCCTTGTTCCAAAGAAACGGTATCCGTACAACGCCCAACGAAAAGTGTCAACATAGCCTTCGTCATCCATACATGTATCGATCTGCCTATCAGCTAAACGGGCTCGCAAACCCCAGCCAGTCTGACTCAGGGTCTGGCATTCCGTTGTTTCTGATGGGCTCGCCCGCGCCGCCCATCGCCTTCAGTGCTTGCGAATGTATGAGGTTCGTCTGGCTGTTCGGTATTGTGATCCCGGGCTGAGCGACTTTGGGGTAGTTGAAGAAGTCAAAAACATCCAGGTAGTCCAATTCGCTCAATGACGTGATCTGGGTCGAGGTCGGCTCGGCGCCGGACCTTCGGGTTGTGGACGTCAGCGTCACCAAATCATGGGCGCTCCTGTAGCAAGTCGTTAGCTTCCGCTGCAAATGTTCAGCCGGGATCCCTTGGGCGGACTTACTTCCTCATAGCAGTAAATGTCATGTCGCCCTGTCTCCCCCTCTGCACGACTCGTGCAAGGATTTTGGCGTAATTGTCAGCTACTTCCCAGTACCTCCCCACATGTTGGAGCGTCTCAATGAAAAAATCGACGCGCGGGTCGACAGGGCACTCTACGGTGGCAGCGTGCACGAGAAGTAGCCTTGCCGCCACCCACAGCGAGAATGCAAATGGTGGGCCGAGCAAATCGAGGCCGTTCGCGTCAAGCACATCCTGGGCGATGTCGCCAAGACTCTGCACAGCTGAGAGACATCTTTGCATCGCATAATGCGACGGCACGAATATGTTGGAGCGGATTGTCGGATAAGCTGCAGAGGAATGGAGCCGCACAACCGATGTGACAAAGGCGCTGTGCAACATGAACCAGTTGGCCACGCGACTGGCTGGGTCCGAGTGACAGAGGGCTGAGATTTTGCTGTACTCGCTGGGCAGGCTTTGGAGCCAGTTGTCAAGTGCGCGGTCGAGGATGCGGTACCTGTTCCGCCACCGAGCCATTTCTGGCGACGAGGTAACATCGATGGATACTTTCAGGAAATCGTGCACTCGACTGAGGATACGCAGAATCTCGCAGTGATAGGAGAAGCTGCCGAGGTTTTCTGGCCGGTTGACCATGTGTGTGGGTGCACCATGCTCGGGCGACCAGCTCCAGGGGCGTGTTTCCACAGGGACGTTTCTCGAAAATAGATCGTAGGAACAAGGCAGACAACGCTGCATCTTGCTATCCTCGAGCATGAAGTCAAAAATTGTCGTGGCGATGGTGGCGTAGCGGTCAAGCAGGTACACCATCCAACAGAGTCGTCGCCGACCCTCGTCCTCAATCCAAGAGTCAGGTGGTGCGTTGACGACCCGCCGCATGGAGCCCGTCTGCGGCATATCTTCTGCATCAGCGGACAGGAAGACGCTGCTCTCTTCACAGAGGTCGAGTTGCCTCACATTCTGCGCAATGAGGGCCAGCAGGTTCCAGCCTCGCGGCCCGTTTGATGTTCCCAGCTCGTCCAAGCAGAGTATGACCAGCGCTCGCAGTGCCTCGACGCTGACTCGTTCCATTGCGTATATCTGAACAGTGTGTTTGGACACAGCGTGGTAGTGGGCCTTCATTTCTGGCGAAAGGCGGGGATCTTTGCAAAATCGCAATGTCGTGGCCACGATGGCATGGAGCAGCACGCGGTCTGCTTCGGTGAGAGAGGTCGAACCAAAGAAGGCGCCGAAAGTCGTCTTCCGGTCGAGGATAGGACACCAGGTGTTGCAGTGTTTGAAGTAGAGGTCGACAAGTGTGTAGACAATGTCGTGAGGTGGCAGATCCGTGCCTGAAGAGATCGAAGACGGGCTCTTTTCGGATGTGATGGAATTCCCGGAGGAATTGTTGAAAGGATTCGCTGACTGACAAATTGAGAAGTGCTTTGTACCGGATGTGCGGTCACTCCCCGTCTCCTGGGCCTTCGCCAGTCTGCCAGAAGGGCTCCAGGAGTATACAAGTCCCGGCGTCCTTTGTGACGATGGCGTCTTGACCCTGTCAGCCCTGGGGCCGGCTGATGATGCTGCCGTTGGCGTCGGGATGGCGAAAGGCATCGATCTGAGATGAGGCATGGTTGCCGATGGCGGGCGAAAGGCCGGATGAGACGGAGGCAAGATGGTCACCGGCAATGTGATCCTCGACACGTCGGCCCAAGGCTTGCAGAAGGGCATCAATCCGGTTCACCTTGGCCTCGAGCTCGAGGCTGAAGCCGATGCGACTTCCAGGCTTCTGCCTCTCGAGATAGACACATGTCCTGTTGTGACGGGCACACCAGGAGCAGGCGGGCTCGGCGCGATCACACTTGACCTTTCTCGCTTTGCACAACTCGCAGCTAAAGGCCCCGTCAGCATTTTGTTCTTGTCATTGGATATCCTCTTGCCCCCAAAGGAAGCTCGGAGTGGACACGCTGTGCGTAGGACAGGGCGATGGTGATGATAAGGATGGTCAAAGACGATGGAACCCACGATGTCTTCTGGTACTTGACCCGCTTCCGTTTCCTCGGTGTCGCGGCCGAGTTGTTATTGGGGGCTGACTCCTCACCACTGGAGGCACCAAGAACGTCGGGCTCTTGCTCGCCCTCGTCGTGACTGAAGCCCGAGTTCGCTTCCTCCTCGGGCACGCTGTCCGGACGTGCAGTCATGTCTAACGTGGTAGTCCCGTGCACTGGAGGGACCAACTCCACATTTTGCGACAAGTGAGATTTGGGAGGTATTTACTCTCCTGCAGTTGCGTCTGGGGGGTGGGAGGAGGCGACGATGTAAAGTATAGATGGGCTGGACCTCAGAACGGATGATGGATCTAATGGATCTGGATGGGGGTGCAGAGCGAGTTGCGTGGTGGCGTCTCTGTGTCTTTGAAGATGGGGTCTGGTCAGGGTGTCGGTGGTGGGAGTTGCGACAGCCCGTAACCGACGAGATGGGAAGGGGGCTTGCACGTCGATCCTTGGCGTGACAACAGCGGACGAGACGAAGGCACGGCAGAGGCACAGGGCAGGTGAAGGAAGGCGACGTGGAGAATGCTGTAGAAACAGCGGCAAAGTACCTTGAGGCACTGGAAGGCAAGGGAGGTAAGGTAGGTGGCTAGGTACCTAGCTAGGTAGGTAGGTAGGTAGGCACTACAGGTTGCACACACGTTCCCTATCGGACAGGCGACTGGGGGACCAACAGTCGTCGGTGGGGTTAGCCTCTGCTTCTTGCAGTCGGCCGTGGGCTTTCCGGGGCAGGCGCCAGGGCGGTTCCGGGCGATTTGGCACCTGAAGACAGTCATCTCGGGCCTTGAACCCCGACTACAGCCTGTGCCGGCGAGGGCTGGCCTGCTTCAATTTGGTGTCAGCCCTCCCTGACACCCCCTGACACCCGACCCGACCACAAGCAGCGAGGGCGGCTTTCCGACCGCCCCAATGGCCTGTTTGCTTGGCCCAGCATTTCTCCTCTTCGCCGTTCTGTTGCTGACGTGACTCCATGTTGCTTGATAATAAGTTGTGTGTTTTTTTCTTTCGTGGTGTTCCTCCATCGTACCAAGGTCCTGGTTTCTTCCGTTGCCCCGCCACTAGTGGCGTTGGCTGCCCTCTTCGAGAAGCCTTTGGATGAGACAATCGCCAGAAGCTAAAATACCCACGGCATGTGCACCAGAGGCATCAGCCGTGAACTACCTGTCTATCACGGAGGGTGGAGGGGGACTGCAGCAGGCTTCGTTTGAGCATAGTTGGCGGTAGGCGGACGGGAAGTGGGAAGGTGCCCGTACCTACGACGCAGGATGGGTGGATGAAGGAGGGGAAGGATCCATCACAAACGGGGTCAAGAATGGAGAATCGAGACAATGTACAGGTACGGCGCCTTCGCCCAACTGACGCACCATCACAGAAGTACAGGCAGGCTACCGAGACCTGGCGACGAGCATCTGACAAGGTGGTTCTTTTTACGGCGCCGCTTGGTCTGCCCCACCGTTCTATTCGAAGTTGCTCAAGGTGGCCCCGGCAACACCGAGCAGACTCCGGATTGAGATGCAGGTACGTACCTGTCCAGGCGCTGTCCTCTCGGTGTTTTGCTTTCCCCTGTATCGCCCCTGTGGCCTGGCTGCGCCCACCTAAGTACTTCTTTCTGCCTTGATGTGCCTGCACGCCCGTGCCTCGGCGCCACGCTTTGACAACGAGGATCATCCTCATAACTACATGTATCTAGCTGTTACTCCGCCGCCCACCAACGGCCTCTTTACCGACAGCACGTGTTTGCTCGTGAAACCAATTCTGAAGAAGCTCATACATCTCCCATCGACCGCCGTTTTCGCAGCAGCCTGTGCAAGCTACATTGGCTGTGAAAAGCAAGATCTTTCATCATCACGTCTTGGAAGTCCGAGGCACGCACGACACAACGTTGCATCGTCACCCGCCACTCCAGCACCCTGGTAGTGCGGCACGAACCAAGAGTAAGTCCTTAATTGGGCATGCACGTTCTGAGCCTCAGCAAACCCCGAGCTGCAGCGAGCGATCGCATTGACCAATAGCATGTTGCGTCCTGATCTCTCATTCTCACGAGCACATCAACCTTGCCGCATCTCACATGATTCTGTATTAGATCTAGGTGTAAGGTAGGCAGGTGTACGACACAAAAGCAAAGTGAGGGGAGGGAATGTGGGTAAAATTTTGACATTTCCTTCCATACATCTCCAACGGCAAAAAAATACCCCGTGGGCTACAAACGTCGCACTAGGTACATACAATAGATTGGTCGCCGACCATGGTATATAAACAAGAAAAACAAATTTGCACCGATCCCATCCTTACCGTCATGATATCGAAAACTTTCCGCTTTCAACCCCCCCCCCCCCCCAAGAGCATGCCCGCGTGAGATAGTTTACTCATTAGCCCAGCCGGCGCTCATCTGCACGGCCTTCTCCCACTTCTTGAAGCGCTTGGCCGACTCATCGTCATTGATCTGAGGCTTGAAGATGGTGCGGCCCTCCGTGTTGGTGTTCTTGAGGTCGTCGAACGAGTCCCACACACCGACGGCCAGGCCGGCAGCGATCGCAGCGCCAAAGGCAGTTGTCTCGCGCATAGCGGGACGGTTGACAGGCATGCCGATCAAGTCAGACTGGGTCTGCATGATGAGGTCCGAGTTGCACATGCCACCATCGACGGCAAGCTCGGTCAGAGCGGCGCCACTGTCCTTCTCCATGGAGTCGAGGATGGCCTTGGTCTGGAAGCAGGTAGCCTCCAGAGTGGCGCGGGCAATGTGACCGCGCTTGGTGTAGGCCGTGATGCCGAAAATGGTGCCACGAGCGTCATCAATCCAGTAGGGGGCGAAGAGGCCGCTGAAGGCGGTGACGAAGGTGCAGCCACCGTTGTCCTCGACCGTCTCGGCCAGGGCGCTGAGCTTGGAGGACTCCTCAATGAAGCCGAGGTTGTCGACAAGGAACTTGACACTGGAACCAGCAACGGCGATGCTGCCCTCGAGAGCATAAGCGCAGCCGCCCTTGTCACCGAAATCGAAGGCAATTGTGGTCATGAGACCGTGGGAGGAGATGACGGGCTTGTCGCCAACGTTGTAGAGGAGGAAGCAGCCGGTGCCGTAGGTGTTCTTAGCGAGGCCGGGGAAGAAGCCCTTTTGACCGACGAGGGCAGCCGACTGGTCACCCAGAACACCGGCAATCTTGATGCCCTTGAGCGAGGTGCTGGCCAGGGAGCCGTAGACGTCGCTGTCGGCAGAGCGGACAATGGTGGGCAGCTGGACCTTGTTGCGGTCGACACGGAACCAGTCAATGAGCTCGTCGTCGTAGGCACGGGTCTCGATGTTCATGAACATGGTACGCGATTTTTTTGGTGACATCGGACACGTGAATGTTTGGGGGGGGACCGCCGTTGAGCTTGTAGACGAGCCAGGCGTCGACGGTGCCGAAGGCCAGGTTGCCGGCATCGTAGGCGGCCTTGACCTCCTTGACGTTCTCGATCAACCACAGCAGCTTGCTGACGGAGGGGTATGTGGAGAGAGGCAGACCGCAGCGCTTGGTGAGCTCACCGGCGCCGAGGCGGTGCTTGAGACGGCGGACGAGCTCCTGGGCACGGGTGTCGGTCCAGACAATGGCGTTGTAGAGGGCCTTGCCCGTGTTCTTGTCCCAGACGACGGTCGTCTCGCGCTGGTTGGTGATGCCGACGGCCTTGATCTGGCTCTTGGAGTGACCCTGAGTCTCAAAGGCCTTTACGGCGCCGTCAATGCACGTCTCGACGGAGGAGATGAGCTCCTCGGGGTCATGCTCGTGCCATCTTCACGCGTGTGTCAGCAAAGGGTGAGTGTGTGGGGGGAGGGGCAGCGCCCACTCGGTCGCCTCGGCACATTGGCCCACGACGACCACTGTGGTTTCTGACGCCCGGGTTGTAGGGGAAAGTCCACTGAAACTCACCCAGGCTGAGGGTACAGCTGCTTGAACTCGAGCTGGTGCGTTGCGACAACCTCACCCTTGGGGTTGAAAATGAGGAAACGAGAGCTGGTGGTGCCCTGGTCGATGGCACCGACAAACTCAATGTTCTTCGACATGGTGACTGGTAGAGATTCCTTGATTCGAGAGGTGAGGGAGGAAAGCATTCAATGGTTCCGCGACGAGTCCAGAGAAGTTGAAAAGGGAAGAAGAAGAAGAAATAAGTCGGCGAGCTGGGGTATCTAGAGGAGGGCTTGAGTAAAGCGCGGGGGAGACGCGGGGATAACCGAGGAGGTGGAGGAAGAGACAAGAGGGTTTGAGAGGTAAAGAAAGCAAGACATGTGTTCCACGATGACGGGCGGCGGTTGATATTGTAGCTCCTGGTGACGGGCGCGAGCTCGTGGGCGGGACATGGGAAGTGACGTGGCTTAGAGGGGAGCTCCAGATCAAAGAGCCCCTCCACGGGGAAACAGCTTGCTCCAATGCCAGCGCCTGTAGGTCCCCTCTCCGACGCCAGGCGCACTGGGGCAAGCCCCCTTCCTTCCCCTCACCCCGACTCCTCCGCGTCTTGGGAAGGCAGGCAGGCAGCCAACAGGCAGCGGCAACCGAGCTGGAGGAAGCTACTCGCCCGAAGCCCGACCACAGGTACGGTATGGTACGAACGGCGCAGAGGTTCGGACTCGTGCCTTCTCGAGGGTCCACCAAGTATCGAGTACAGGTCTGGGGGTGCACAAATGGTACATCGCATCTCGCAGTGACATGTCTCTTCCCCCCCCCCCCCCCGATATAGGACCCCAAGCCCCCCCCCCTTCCCTCAAGCCCCTCCCCGCGATTGTGGAGAACGTGGTGTCACTTCCATGTGATGGATGGTTGATCCATGGGCCTTTCCAAGTTCCCACGAGACGATTGGGGGTTTGCTTTTTGGGGGTGCAGGGCCCCTGCAACCCCGTACTGGTGCCTGTTAGCCAACCCCTGTGCCCTGGAGCTCGAGGGTTGGGAGGGGAACTGCCTGTAGCCTTCCCCCAGAGGCCGTGATATGGGGTGAGCTGACAAGACCCAGTTGGCTGGGTCCGCTGGGCCGTAAAATGGACAATGCGTCAAAGTCGGTCGATCACGAGCTTCATTGAGATTTCCTCGTGGCCTGTATCTGGCTCGTGCGGACCCGTCAGATGGAACATGGGCACAGAGGAGTTCGTGTCCTGTCAGACCGTCTGACAAGAGGCGCCGGGCCCTGGTCGGGGTAAAACCCCGAGCATACAGGGCATGTGGGGTATCCGTGTGGCCCGGTAGCTCAGCCGGCGCGGTGCATCTCGGGTTCATCTCGCGCCTTGTGGGCTGATGTCATGGAAGCGCCACTCCCACCGCCACCTCGGCTCGGGCTGCGTTCGGTCAACGACACCGGCCCTGTGCCAAGAGTCTGTTCTCCTCGCTGAAGACGGTCGGCGCTATCCCGGTCTTTGCCTCCGGTGTCTCCAGTCTTCTGGTTTTTTTTTAACCCTTTTTTTGCTTTCGCCCGGCGGTCCGTTCGTCCTCTGAATCCAGCCTACATTGTCGGCCGTGCCGTGCGAGCAGGGATGAGCCAGCCTGCTGTGCTGAACAAAGATCTCATCCTTCGCAGTTGCGACTAATGCGAATTCTCCTCTACTCTAACGCTGGGCTGCGCACCGCTTGGCAGGAACGCCGAAGCCAGCCTGCTGTCTTGTGAAAGTGGATTTTCTCGTTTGAACCATGCGCGCCCATATCTCCGACCACCCTCCTCTATCAGCTGCAGTGTCTTTGGCATGGACCGAGGGTGCAAGAAAGCCTTTGTGATCGAGCCTCCCACCCGAGGCTTGCTCCCCCCCGTCACACACGAGACTCTCATCGTCTGACGCCATGGCCGTTTTGAGCTGCCGACATTGTGGTTGACTCTGTGCCATGCAGATCTTCGTGTCTCCTTGTCACTCAATCAATTTTCATAACCTTGCGCACTCCAACAAGATGTGCGCTGCCCGCAGATGGAGTCGCACCCATCGCGGCTTGGTGTCTGAATCTAGCAAGTGGACCACGTCATCGGGGGCCCTTTTAGCTTCGAGATTCACGAGCCGGCCGCGCCGTCGCATTTCCCCTCTTTTTCGATCCCACCTCTTTGCGACCATCACTTGGTTGGGTGCAGCAGGTTTGCACTAAGAGTCGCGCTCCCCTTTCAGCTCACAGGATGGTGCCTGCTCGGTCGTTCGCCAAGTTTGGCATTTTTCTTGTCACCTGAAGGATTGCGAGATGGCTGGAGGGGTCGTTCATATCCACCAGGTTGACACAACTTGCGATCCATCGCGATAACTAGAGGCTCCATAACGGCGCCGAAGAGCCGAAAACGCCACCTGTGCCGACCAGCTTGTCCTGTCCAGCTGTAGCAATGG
>NW_003315033.1:2250424-2251400 GCF_000150825.1 Verticillium alfalfae VaMs.102
GGCACCAACTATACCGTCATACTCCTTGGCAGCGTCGTGCATCGGAGCTTGTCTGCCAACTGCAACCCACCCACCCTGTCTGTTTCCAGCCCAGTCTCACCCCCCTACCAGGCGACGCTATCTGACGAAAATGGCAACTCTGAACCGAGCGGATCGCTTCTTCCCCACACATTAGAAAGACCCTAGAAGCTTACCTCATTCCGACCTCATGCACCTCGGGATGATGGGGCATGCGGTTCGGCACTCCGTCTGCCTTGCCTGCATTGGCCAATCTGGTCACCTGCTCTACCACAAGCGCCATGATGTTCTGAGGCCTTGAAGCCATGAACGCTCTTTGCGGCCGCTGCTAGGGTGCTCCTGGTCTGGTCGGCTCGAACTACTGCTGCCGCAGCATGGCGTTTGTGCTACGGTACGGGGACCGCGGCCTGGGCATGCCGCCACCTTTCTCTTTTCTCTGTCGATTGGGGCGTTCGGCGCCTTTGACTCGTGCCGCGCCATGTCATATCAACCTTGAAAGTGGATGTTTCTGTGCGGCTCGCTCTCTCTCTCCCGGGGAGTTTTTCTGCTGCTGCTGAACGGGGTATTGAATGGCATAGGGCGGAGTCTGGATGGGCGCCGGACCTCTGATCTACAACGTCCTTTGCTGTACTCTGGAACCGGGGCGCGTGCAAGCGCTTGTTTGTAGGATTCCCTTGACCTCGGCATCCACCCATCATCGTCACCCCGATCTTCTCGGTGTAGGGCCCGAACTTGCAGGGCTCCGCTCAACCAACTTCTTCATGCGCCGGAGCCTTCTCATAGTAATCCTTCATTCTTTCCCCTCGCACCATCACATTGCTCGCTATCATCTCGCTATCAACCCACGGCCCCTACCTTGATGCTGGTCCCCATACACTTGACCATCGTACCACTTACTCGCTACTTCAATACCGACAGTGTGGTTTTCGGTCTTTCAACCACCGCATCTCATCTCAAA
>NW_003315033.1:2252142-2315232 GCF_000150825.1 Verticillium alfalfae VaMs.102
CCCCGTCCGTGACATCCAACCCGACGGATTGGGCAGACGTCCCGCCCGCGGGGGGAGATCCTCGAGTGACAGGACATAAGAGTGCCCCGTCCCATGGAGTTGAGAGATTGGAGAGACCCCCTTGCCACCCATCCATCTCCTTCATCTCATCTCAACCTCCCCTCCTTCTCTTTCCCCATACCCCGCGTCGACATTCTGTCGTTTGCTTGTGTCGACTCTCTTCGTCATCTCGCCGCGAGACATCCGAACTAATGTCCCTGGTCGTGTCACAAGATTCCCAGTCCGAGTCGTCGATCGACAAGTCAACTTATCACCGGAAACCCGAAATGGGTGCCGACGCCCACACCGAGCACGCCGGAGCCAGCTCCGAGCCCTCCGTCACCCACGAGGAGCATAGGAATGAGCTGTGGTGGAGCAAGGTCCGCGAGTATGGCCAGGAGTTCTTCTCCGAGTTTTTCGGCACCATGGTCCTGATCCTATTCGGTGATGGTGTCGTGGCCCAGGTTGTCCTCTCCAACGGCACCAAGGGCGACTACCAGAGTATCTCTTGGGGATGGGGGTGAGTCTCGCTTCCTTCGGGCGTCCGTCGCTGCCTGCCACTGAGCAGCAAGGGGAGGCCTGTGACGGCATGAGAAACCGTACTGACTGACCTTCTTGTGTAGATTGGGTGTCATGCTCGGCATCTACGTTGCTGGCAAGACTGGCGGCCACCTCAACCCTGCTGTCACTCTCTCCAACTGCATTTACCGTGGTCACCCCTGGCGCAAGTTCCCCGTCTACGCCCTCGCCCAGATTCTCGGTGCCATGGCCGGTGCCTTCATTGTGTACGGCAACTACCGCTTCGCCATTGATCAGTTCGAGGGCGGCAGCGGCATCCGCACCGTCGGTCTCGAGACCTCCACCGCCGGCATCTTCTGCACATACCCCGTTGATTTCGTGGACACCACGGCCCAGTGGTGGTCCGAGTTCTTGTCGAGCGCGATTCTCCAGTTCATCGTGTACGCCCTGATCGACAAGGACAGCATGGCGGCCGGACCCCTCTTTCCTCTGGCTATGTTCTTCGTCATCTTCGGCATTGGCGCGTGCTTTGGCTGGCAGACCGGTTACGCCATTAACCTCGCCCGTGACTTTGGCCCTCGTCTCGTGTCGTACATCCTCGGCTACGGCCACGAGGTCTGGTCCGCTGGCAACTACTACTTCTGGGTACGTCTTTTGTCGTTGTCGTCGGTGTCGTCGCAAGTAAAGTTGAACACGAAGCTGACTGTGTTTAGATCCCCATGGTCGCGCCCTTCTTTGGCTGTGCCTTTGGTGGCTTCTTGTACGATGTCTTCATCTACACCGGCGAGAGCCCCATCAACACCCCTTACATGGGCCTTCAGCGCTTCTTCAAGCCCAAGCGCAGCGTGTGGTCCAACACGTACAAGTCGTTCGAGTCCCAGGTCTAAGCCGTTGTGCTTGCATGGCCCCAAGATTTTGCGGAGGCTTGAGGGAAAGCATCCGATCGGAAGTGGCCTTGCCAAACTTCATGTTCGGGCGTCAAAGCCAAAAACAGTAAAAGCAAAAAACGACAAAAAAAAACCAGCACTAGGTGTTACCGTTGTAACTCCCAAAAGGGAGTGAAGAGGCTGCAAGGAGTTTGATGGCGCAGCCTGCACTTGTTGTTACTTCTTTTTTTTCCCCCGTCTTCAGCGTCAACAGTGCGTTTCCGCCTCAGCTGGAGCGTCGCTTGAGGATGATTATGTACAAGGAGGGTGGGCTATCTCTCAATCTTAAGTAGCGAGTCTCTTTGAACAATGAAGCAACCGATATCCAATTACCCTGACAACCTTAATTGTTCCGCCTCGCTGGCATAGCGCCTCGACATTGGGCAGCAGGGTGAGGGCGGAAAAGTGAGGCGGGTTAATGCCTTGAGCGGTTTCCACCAGTCAAAATGCGCCAACGCACGCCACTGGAGCCCGGAGAGGCTTTGGGATCCTGGCTTCAGGCAGCCAGACCCTGTCATGACCGCCATCCAGCGGCGACGGTACGGCCAGCCAGGGGGCCAGGACACCCAAAACCCCTCAATCAACGCCTGACTGTGGTTCCCTGAACGGTGGCCGGTCCCCCAAGTCAGCTAGATAGAATAGCCACCCTTGCCTCAAGCCCTCGGAACAGACAGGACAGGGCGGAAAGCTGCTCCCTGGTGATAGGTCGTCCCAGCTCTTTCGAGGTAACGCGAGTTTGTCTCGCGTGATGAGGCGTCCCGAATATGCACGCAAGCAAGCATGACATTCTTGGCTCCTGACGAGAGAGTTTCGGCCCAAACTTTGAACCCTGGACCGCCACTCCGGGCAGAGTTCCGGACAACGCCCGTGTCGGACAGGTCATTCGACCGAATGTGTGTTTGCGCGTGTGCAGTCACGGACTTGCCAAGAACCCCAACGCGCGCTTTCGTCTTTTCGAGACCTCCGAAGAGGCCTGGAGAGCTCGGAACCAGAGAAATAGTGGCGGGTTGGGGCATTCATATTTGTTTTCCGAGGCAATGCCCATATCACAGAGTGAGAAGGGGACCCTCATCCAGCGGCATCAACGCGGCGTGTTACTCCATCATACCAGGGGATGAAGCAGAGTCACAGATGGCGAAGAGTTCTGTGAGCGATAAGGTGGACACTTGGCAAAGACCCGTCTCGGTGTTGATGGCACGAGAAGCAGTGTCTAAAGCGGAACCTGTTGTGGGCGTCGAGGTGGAGCTGGCGACAGGAGTGTTGCGTGCTCCCCTCTTGGTTCGGCATATCCACGAGAGAGTATCCACAAGCAAACTTTTTGCTTTCCATGCTGGCTGGAGCTGGCGTGTCAGCTGCTGGTGTTTGTGGTGTGGTGCGTGGTACGTTGTGCGTGGCTGTTTTGCTTGCCAGAGTCAGGTGACTCCGTACCCCTGTGATTGCAAACGGAGGGACGCCCGGCACGTTCGGACGGTGCGCGCTCGGACGTAATAGAAAAGGGGCTAGTGGCAAGCATCCAGATTCCGCGAGAGTGGCTGGTGCAAACGATACGTACCTGCCAAGACCTAGGGGCACAGAAACCCGAATCATACCGAGACATCGTCTCGGGAACTCTATACCGACTAGAACCCGAGAATATCGGGAAGGTATGACCGAGGTGCAGCTTCCCCCAATTCCGGTACTTGAGCCTCTCCAATGTGACGTGGGGATTTTGCAGGCTGAACTCCAGAAACGCCAGCTTGGAGATGGAGCTTCACGCCTATTCCGATGTAGCTCTCTAGCTCTCGACTGGGACGCCCCGAGCCCTCCATCCACCCCGCGCTCCGTGACCCACGATATGATGTCAGAAGAAGGGTTGCCTCTGGTCTGATCTGACACTTTTGGCTGGCCGGGCGCCCCCCATCGGGCATGGGGTCTCCGTCGCCTGGCGTCTGGCTTCGACCCGGTCGCCTCATCAGACAGCGAGCATCGGCCAGAGCTCCCACGTACACACGTGGGGGAACGAGCTGCTGCTGAGTGACTGACTGAGCTTTCTTCTGGACGGAGGAATTTTTGCTCTCGCCGCGTTCCATTTCATCACCTTTCCCCCCATCCACCATCTCCGGGCGCGTCTTACCACCCCAGTCACCAGAATCCCACGAATGGACGTTCATCTCGGCCGCGGCATCACCCTTTTTTGAAGACTTGACTACTGGTGTCTGCCGGTTCTCCGTTCCTACATCTACACGACACTCCTCTTTCCTGCCTCCTCCCTCCCTGCTCCCCCCGCTCCTCTACAACTTGTTCCAGCTCAGAACGGATCTCACAGCTCACCCTCGCTGTCGCCGTCCAGAACGACAGCTACCCCCCGCCAGGCCGATCTCGCTTTCTGGCCTGCTCTCTTTGCGCGCCTCACAACTGACATCATGTCGCGCTTCGCGGGGCTGAGGAAGCCGCTTGGCGTCGCGGCCGTCGCCGCTGTGGCCACGACTGGTGGTGCCATTGCCTTCTCAAGCTTCTCTCACAAGACCAACTTCGACACGCCCGCCGTAGAGCTCAAGAGGGACGCCAAGGGTGTCATTATTCCGCCCCAATTCCCTTCGCTCAAGAGCCGCGCCGACCAGCTCGCCGACCTACGCCGTCACAGCTCCGATTCCGAAGAGTATGACCTGCTCATTATTGGTGGTGGAGCGACCGGTACCGGCATCGCTCTTGATGCCGCGACTCGTGGTCTCAAGGTCGCTCTCGTTGAGCGTGATGACTTCAGCAGCGGCACCAGCAGCAAGAGCACCAAGCTCGTGCACGGCGGCGTGCGCTATCTCGAGAAGGCCTTTTGGAACCTCGATTACCCCCAGCTGCAGCTCGTCATGGAGGCCCTGCGTGAGCGCAAGACCTTCCTCGAGATTGCGCCTCACCTGTCTGTCTCCCTGCCCATCCTGCTGCCTCTGCAGAGGTGGTGGCAGGCGCCTTACTTCTGGGCCGGTACCAAGGCCTACGATCTTCTCGCCGGTTCCCAGGGCCTTGAGAGCTCCTACTACCTTTCCAAGAGCAAGGCGCTCGAGGCCTTCCCTCTGCTGAAGAAGGATACGCTCAAGGGCGCTCTCGTCTACTACGACGGCCAGCACAACGATTCCCGCATGAACGTCTCTATCGCCATGACCGCTGCCATGTACGGTGTCACCATGGTGAACCACGCCGAAGTCACCCAGCTCGAAAAGGACGCCGAGGGCAAGATTCGCGGCGCTCGCATTCGCGATGTCATCTCTTCTGTCAATGGCGACGCTGAGGGCGCTCGTGAGTTCACGGTTCGTGCCAAGGGTGTCATTAACGCTACCGGACCCTTCACCGACGCCATTGAGCGCATGGACGACCCTTCCCGCAAGGCTCTCGTTGCGCCCAGTTCTGGTGCCCACATCATGCTGCCCGCTCACCTCAGCCCGAAGGGTATGGGAATTCTCGATGCTGCCACTTCGGACGGTCGCGTTGTCTTTGTCCTCCCCTGGCAGGGCCTCACTGTCGCCGGTACCACTGACAACCCCTGCGCCGTTGAGCGCGAGCCGGTCGCCCAGCAGGATGAGGTCGATTTCATCCTGAAGGAGGTCAGCAAGCTTCTGACGCCCGGAACCAACCTTACTCGCTCCGACATTCTCGCTACCTGGTCTGGTAAGTGCACACACCGTGACATGCCCCCACTTCTTGCCCGTTTCGACGAAAACCGGAAATCTCAGTTGGAAAATTGGGGTTTTGAGATGAGGAAGCGGCCCGCAACAGACCATGAGCTAATTGATCATCACAGGCATCCGCCCTCTCGTCAAGGACCCCAACGCCAAGAACACTGAATCGCTCGTCCGCAGCCACCTCGTCACCGTCTCCGATTCTGGTCTCCTCACCTGCGCTGGTGGCAAGTGGACCACCTACCGCCAGATGGCCGAGGACGCCGTCGACGAAGCCATCGACACTTTCAAGCTCAGCCCCCAGACCATCTCCATGCCCGATATTAGCGGAGCCGGTGACGGTCAATTCAAGTGGTCCACCTCTACCGCCTGCACAACCCGCCAGATCCGCCTTGCTGGTGCTCATGGCTTCTCCAACAAACTTCCTGCCCAACTGTCTGAATCGTACGGCTTCGATGCTGACGTCGCTCACCACCTCGCCACCAACTACGGTGATCGCGCTTGGGACGTTGCCGCTGCCGAGTTTGGTTCCTCCGGATCCGCCCGCCCCGCCAACCGCCTGGCCGCTGCGTACCCCTTCATTGATGGCGAGATTCGCTACGGCATCCGCCAGGAGGCTGCGCAGACCGCCTCCGACATCATCGCCCGCCGCACTCGCCTCGCCTTTCTCGATGTCAATGCCGCCCTCAGCTCTCTTCCCAAGGTCATTGACGTCATGGCCGAAGAGCTCAAGTGGTCCGACGCTCGCAAGAAGCACGAGTGGACCGAGTCGGTGCACTTCCTCAAGTCCATGGGTCTGTCCAGTGATAAGCTCAGCATCACTCGCGAGGAGGTGGTCAAGGGCCTTCACAACAAGGTTGCTTCCGAGGAGAAGTTCGCGCCCAGCTCAGTTCGCGCCGGTAGTGCTCTCCAAGAGCTGAGCACCGGCACCGTGCTGGCTAAGAAGGAGAACCCCAACCAGCTGTAAGCACCTGTAGACAAATACGACTGAAGACGCAAGGGAAAGCAAGTGTACGAGGAAGAGAGTTGAGGGACAGCGCCCATACACACGACCCTGGAAGACTGTGAAAAGCTGGCTCGTTGTTTGAGATACCTTTTTTGGCGTTTGGATTGGGCGGGTTGCATACTTTGGCTTGCGGCCAACTGCGCGGTGCAGTGTATTTAGACGTTGACCCGCTTCGGGGTAATGATTTTCTTCCTTTCGCCTTCATGACTTTGCCTGTTTCGTGAATGTCTGCGTAGGCAAAGAAATCATCCTACGATGACCCGACGAAACGCGATGCATGAGATCGAATAGCATCAGCCCATGATAAGCTATAGACGATTGCAGCATTGCTTGTGAGCTAAGAGAGTGTGTGATTACTATTCTAAAGATGAAGGACTACAAAGCCAAACGCCAAAACTCCACCCCCTGTAGTGTTGGAGGAACCTATCGTGGTTGGCACGAGGGCCGATGGCGTGATATGGCATTTCGTGAAGCCGGATACAAATACACCCCCAGTATGCCTCGAAATAATAACATTATATTATGGGTTAGTTATTTTCGTCTCTACTATGTCCGTCGTTCGATCAGAACAGGTTGCGTGCTCACGCTTCAGGGACGTCAGTGCGCTTGGGCAGCTCACGCGCATGCACGCGCATGTCCCTGGCCTTCTTTGTGGTGGTGGCCTTTGCCGCGGTCGACGTCTTGACTGTAGTCGTGGCGACGGCGTTGCCCTTGGTGGCCCAGTATGCCGAGAGCCAGCCATCGACGTCGCCGTGGTGGTTGTAGGGCTCGAGCTTGGCCAGCTGCTCAACGCGGTCCTTGACTGAGAGGTACGTCGAGCCGCTCGAGATCTCCTTGCGGGCGCGGTAGTCGGCCTCCATGGGGTCGGCAAAGGCCGTCTCAGGGTAGCCGAGGTCCTCGAGCACGCTGACGTTGAAGGCGGCCATCATCTCATGGTCCTCGTGGATCAGGTTGTGGCAGTGAAACATGTAGACGCCGGGCCAGGGGGCGTAGTGGGCCTCCACTGTCACTGTTTCACCGGGGCCGAGCCAAACAACATCCTTGAGACCTTCGGCCTCGTAGTTGTACACCTTTTGACGCTTGCCGCCGGTGCGCTTGATGACTCGGAAGTCAACGAGGTGAATATGAATCGGATGACTCCAGCCACCAGACGAGTTCTCGAGCTCCCAGACCTCGACGAGGCCACGCTTGGGCCTGGCGAGCACGCGGTTCTTGACATCGGCAAAGGTAACGCCATTGATGCGCCAGTCGCTACCCTGCCGATGGAAGAGGAAGTGGTGGTCGACGCCCTGTTTGTGCGGGGGGAAGTCGACCTTGCGCAGCGCCGTGGGAACGCTGGACGAGTCGGCGGGGCCGTTGCCAGCGACGACGAAGCGCATCACCTTGTCGGTGTGCAGGAAGTCCTTGTCGGGGGCAAAGTCCTTGGTGTTGCGGAGCGTCACGTTCTGGCCCTTGAAGTTGGAAAAATCAAAGACAACCTCGTATCGCTCGGCCATGGAGATGTAGAGGTCCTTGGCGTTTTGGGGGCTCGTCAGCAGGCCCGTGTCTGAGGCGATGACCTTGAAGTCGAGCTTCGTGCCTGGCTTCTTGCTGGACTCGAAGTAGAGGAAGAACGTGCGCGAGATGGCAGCGTTGAGGAAGCGGAGGCGGTACTTGCGCGGTTCGACCTTGAAGTACGGCCACGGCTGACCATTGACGTGAATGACGTCGCCATAGAGACTGTCGTCCACACCGGCCGGCGAAAATAGGCTGCCATCCGAGTTGTATTGCTATGCCATGTCAGTGACTGGGATAGTGTGGCTGAATTGGAAGATCAGACGTACCTTGGCCGACAAAATCATGGGGATGTCGTACTTTCCGTAGCCGCTGGGCAAGCCGAGGGCATCTTCTGCAGCGTCGTGAACCAGGTAGGCACCTGCCTGGCCAAAGTACGCATTCTCAGCCGTGTGGTCAATGGCATGGTCATGATACCACATCATGCGGCCGTTCTGGCAGTTGGGATAGTAGTAGTCCTTGTACTCGCCAGGTTCCGTGGTATCTTCAGCCCAACCATCAAAGGGAGTGCGCTGGACAGAGTCAGTATGGTAGTCCACCAGCACGAGTACCGGTCAGCATTGACGCACAGAGTAAGACCCGTGAAGATGAACAGAGTTGGCCATCTTGGCGTGGTTGATGAAGCGGACGACCGACTCGCCATCGCGCTCCTCTAAAAATGTTGGCCCTGGCGATATACCATCGTACCCGACAAGCTTGGTAGGCTTCTTATTGGGATACACCTGAGAGGTGAATTCCTTGATCTCAACCTCATAATACTTAACCTTTTGCTTGGTGACAGGGTTGACGATGGTTTGACTTGGCCTGTGACATTATGAGTGCCGTGAACGAGTACAAAGAATACGGCTTGCAGAGGGACGTACCATTTCTCCTGCTTCACAGGAGGAATGGGAAGGGGGAATTGATAGAGCCACTTGTATTCAGGACTGAGCCAGTCCTTGGCTACCGACTCAGAGGCCAGAGAGAGAAAGACCACAAAGGTCTGGCGCAGCGAAAGCTGAACCATTAGGAAGAAAAGAGGTAGACGGGAGAGAGAGCGATCAGTGCGGCGGCTGCAAGCCTCAGGGCTCAGAGAGTATTCCGAGATGAAGGGTCAGGCCAGACTCAATGGGCTTGAAGAGATGAGGGGATTCGGCGTGGCAGTTGAGGGCTTGGGGGGCTTTGGTCAGGAGGCTGTTTGAGCAAATACCGATGTCAAGACACGGGATCCTTAAGGGGGTATTTGAACATCTCATTGACCCAGTCCATCTTGAGCACGACGAGGAAATTTGGCCACGGGGAGTCCGCATCTCGGCCTGCCGCCCCCTATCCGATGAATCGACCCATCACCGACTCCAACATGGCCCAGACACATCCTCGGATAGGTGACTCAAGCTTTTGTTTTCTCAGCTCGCTCAATAGACCGTTCATAATAAGCTCACGCGAGCGGTGAACGCCCTTTGGAGCGTGGGGACAGTCCAGACCAGCTCACCATCTTACAAGGCTCCTGTCATGTCTGAGACAAGACAGGCCTGCAACCCAACGACGTGCAGATTTGACGGCGTCCGACATACCGGCCCCGTGGCCGGGCCAGGTAGGCGAGATGGCGGTCCAGCAGATGATGGAGGCTGACGCTAGACCAGATAGGGCTTGCATCCATTCGACTAGAGGACCAGGTATGGGGGTTAATGGGGGCCATGGGGCGTTAGGCGGCGGCGAGGTGTGAGAGTGAGAGGCTGACAGTAGGGGTGTTGCGCTGAGAGCCATGGAATAAAGAGCCACCATGGCCTGATGCTCTACCTATGGTCGTTTTGAAGGCCAAAGCTCATATTTTGCCCTTGGTGTGCCTGAATCCCATGTTGCCGGACCCTCGGCGGCTTCAACCGTAAGACAAGCCAACGGTTCTAGGCCCCAACGACCAGATAGCGGGGAGGAGAATCTCTTTGTTCGAGCCCTATCACGGCGATCTAGTTTCGACACGTGTGGCCAAGAGGCCAAGAGGCCAAGAATCTGGGGCATCAATTGGGGCAAGATCCGGGGAGCTGGAATCGCCATCTAGGCGAGATTACTCACGGCTTCACGTCTTGCCCTATTTTCGGGAGCTTGACTTTGTTCTTCTATGCTTAGCTCTAGAGACAATGTCCAGATGCGGCCAGCAACACAAAGAAAGGGTCCATGTGGCGCGTTGTTCAGCCCAACAGCCGCGCCATGCAACCTTTCGATAGTGCGAAGCTTGGGAGGCAACGCCGGAATAGGGACTACACCAGAGTCACCATTGGTTCACCCTCTGTAGTCAGCAAAGGGCTGACTGGCCCAGCCTTGACTTGTCGGGTCACGGGAAGAAGCTCCCAAGAAGATAGGCTCGCTGATGAGCGCTTCATTCGGCTTCGCGGTACCCAGCAACCTGGGGTCAGCCATGTTGTCCAGGCCTACCTACCCCTGCCCCTGGACCACCCCTGTTCCTCTCCCGCTCGCTAGTCTCGGAATACTACCCAATCATTGGCATCGTGATCCTTCTTACTGCCGCTGGAGCCCTCCAGCTCTGGGGGCTGGCAGGCTGGCAGTAAGCAGTGCAACAGAGGACCAACGGCATATGGGGAGGCGGAGAACTAGTGCCATGATGATCCTGGTGATGGAGTGTCAGGCAATGTAGTGTTTGGCGCTGGCGCTTGCGCGAGTCGCCTGCTGGGGCTGTCACTGCAAGGCCAACGCCAATAAATCGATGCAGCATGCAGACGTATCGCCAAGTCATCATGCCATCGATGCCGCACTTCTCGAAGGGCTGTTGGCGTCGGGGAGGCGTCAGAAGCGGCCGTGAAGCAATGTGAACGAATGGAAGGGGTCAGAAGGCGAGCGCCTGGCCATCGCTTGGTCACTGACTTGCTTATTCGGAGGACGCCGATCCCACCGCCCGCACTTCTTTTCTCTTCCTCGCCCGACACGTCGGATTGACAACGACCGGCCGCTAGCGAGCGCCTGAAAGCCTCACAGCAGGGGAGGATACGAGAGGCCTCAGCTCGCCTACAGTGACTCGATATAGCATGGAGGCAAAATGAAAAGGATCGTGCGTGTGGTGTTGTGAGCTGAGATATCCACTAACACGTTTTCCTCCGATAAGCTGCATCCCACAATTGTCCGTGGCAGCTCGCACGCTGGGAATGCAACCATATCTTCGGTACGTGATCGCCAGCGGTGACAAAGACAAAATTGCCGACGCCTGACTAGAGCCACAGTCGCGAATCGAGCACACCACTACCGACCCAAATACCCCGTAGCCACCTAGTCTAACCGCATTGGAGCACTCGGCAAAAGGTCCTGTCCACCAGGCAGGCCAGAACCGACGACCGGCTTTGCTGAGCCGCCATAAGGGGCAAGGCCTGTTCTGGTCCGTAATACCATGTACATCTTACTATCAGGGCTAGGTGATTTACATTGACTTGAACTTAAGCTTTATCCCACGTTCTAGCCGGTCACTCCGCGGGGAGCTTCCGCTCAGTTTGAGGTCGACCTGGATCCCGTTTACCAGCAGCACCAGCACCCATGCGGACTGGATTTACCTCGTGGAACATGCAAGCCCACGGCCTCTCCAGCGACAATCCCTCCAGGTCGCTATTCTCGATCCGTATGTCTACCCACGTGAAGTTCAGCCGACCGCTGGTTCTGGACTGGACTAAGGCATCCAGATACTCGGGCGACGCCCGAGGGCCATCCTGGTCTAGATTCCGGGGGCGCTTTCTATACCTCTATCATGTCCCTGTGCATGTCACTCCTGACATGGGCCCCTTGAAACTATCGGCGCCCGACATGAAGCTCACGGGGATGGATATCCTGGTGTCGTGTTGGACTTACCGCCGTTTTTGGATGCCCAAAGATATCTTCAAATACCAGCCAAGAATCCCCCAGGTTTGGTTTCGAGAAGAAGTTTTCCTTCAGACCATCATCACTTGCTTCTTAATCATCTCATTTACACCTCGGAATCAAGTAACTTATCAGAATATACACACTGGTGTCGGCACCAACCAGACCCACCATGCCTTCAGCTCAATCTATCCTGCTGGCCGTTGCAGGCGTAACCTTTTCAGTCCTTGGGGTCATCGCCCAGGACGTTCCCTTTACCTACAACGGCGCCTTTGAAGGGTAAGCCTTCTATCTTCCTAGTGCAAGTCACACAGACCTGCACAATCCTCCTGCGTTTAGTCGTGTTGACGAAAAGCCACCAGTGCGACGGCCTCATCCACAGACTTCAACTCAGGCGGCACCATCCGTGTCAGCGGCCACAGTGTCACAGTGCCCAAGAACCTACAGATTCAGTTCCCAGCCGCGTGGGTTGGCTTCAAGGACTTTGCCGGCGGCAGTGCTGCATTTGATGAGTATGAGGTTGAGGTGACCGGCAATATTGTCGGTGGCACGCCCATTGCTGCCCAGATCTCCATCGCGCAGTATCTCCTCGCCGGCGCCACCGGCTTCGTTGACACTGTCAGCTTTGATGGCCGCATCAAGATCAAGGGCGGACCGACCATTCGCATCAATGATCCCAACGCCGTCTACTCGGCTGGCTACACTGCGCAGCCCTTCTTCACGGCCGATGATGCCAACCCCAGCATCACCGCCTTCTCTGGCTTCCCCATGTGTGTGCCCAGGAAGGCGGATGACCCTCTGTGCCCTCAGAGTAACCGACCGACTCTCACTGGCGGTAGCAAGCAGGGCAACTTGTAAGTTCATCCACGATTTTTCGCCCTATGACTCTCATGTGCTGACACAACCTGATGCAGCCCTGCCCCTGACCCTCTTGTCATGGCTCCAATCGTTCCTGGTGACTATCTCGAATACAGCGGCATTCAAGTAGACGGCGAGATCATCGTCTACAACATGGTCGTAAGCAATGTGCAGATCACCACCACTGGAGTTCCTACCTACATTCGCATGGAGGATGCTATTATTGGCGTCTTCTCCAGCAACGGCGACCAAGAGACAGCTCAGATCAGGGTAGGCCTCTAGCACCTGTCATCATGAGCTCCTCAACTGACAAGAATAGTTCATCGGAGTCACTTCTGACGGCTCTGCCAATGTCAACCCCATCAAGGTCTATGCCATGGACGTGGATCCTTGCACTGGCAAGATCACAGATCGCGAGGTCGCCGCCACCAGTATGATTGCTGGTTCCGCCCGTAACAAATTTGATTACCGTGTCAAGGCAACGCAAACCCAAGAGTACACGCGCGAGTACCGCATCGTCGCCGGCACGGGCACGCGCAAAACCAAGAACGGCATCCTGGCAGGTCAGTACGTCATGCCTGTGTCTGAGTGGATCCAGGCCGAGGCCACGACCCCGGGCCTCGCTCCGTTCCCCAACAACTACCGTAGCTTCCCTACTCTCACCAAGGGCCTGGGCTACGACGACAAGAACAACCTTTGGGGACCGCTCAATCCATTCCCCCAGTCCGGTGTCACTGTATCTGATCCGACCAAGTGCCCGCCCCCTGCCACAGAGGAGCCTCCCGCAACCGGTGGCGGCACCACCGGCGGCGGCACCACCGGCGGAGGCACTACTGGCGGAGGCACTACTGGTGGCGGGGCGACTACCCCTCCCGCAACCACCAACGATGTAGTTACTATGCCGACCTTCACCTGGATTTCTTCCGGTGGCGGCACTCTGACCATCTCATGCCGGTCCAGCAGCACCGATTCCAAGGTTGCCATGAAGCTGAGCTACACCAACAGAAATGGCCCCACGAACGGTGTCACCATGACTGCTGGCGCGAACGGTGTGTGGAACTATAACGCACGGAGCATCAAGCAGCCTACCTCCGTAACCTGCACCAGTGTTCTCGGCGGCAAGGTGACGCGCACAAGCTAAAAGATGCCCCATGACAGTCTCTTATCAGACCTTCGAGCGAAGGGTATTCATTGGGCGTTTGGGGTCTTTCTGGGAGTACAATGGTTCATATGATAGCGAAATAATACCAGAACTTTCACAACAGCTTGAGCATGCTTTACATGACGTTCCGCAAGATGTGACTCTGGGTCGTTCTTATTCACCGGTCTTGGTCATGCAGAACGGTTCAAAACTTGACCCAAGCGAGTGGATGTATGCGTGGAGCCCCTCACCACGTCTCGTCCAGGACCTCCAGATTCGGCAGCTGACATTCAAATTTGTTAGTAGAGCCCCGGAAGAACTGCCCACTTCTTCCGAATCTTGTCTTCTCCAAACTGCTCGGCGTACCACTTTCGTCCCTTGATGGCTCTCGGAAGCATGGCGGCAATCTCATTGATGAGGAAAGCACGTGCAGGCACGGACCAGCCGGAGGCCATCCAGAAACCGAACCACTCAATCCACTCGCAAAGATAGTGAGGGTACAGCATGTACCTGAACAACAAGGTGTTGGGCACACGGTAGTGCTTGTCGACAGTCGGTCGGGCGTCTCCGTTCTGCTGCTTGTCGCGGGCGACGCGTTCATGTCGCCGCTGCTCTACGCGGCGGATCTCGCGCAGCTCCTCATCGTGAAAGTAGTTGCCGACGAGGCCGCAGTAGAAGACGGCGATGCCAGCGACGAACTGCGCGGTGCCAAACGGCGCGAGGGCGGCGGACCACTGCGCCTCAGTCGTCGGCCCGTACGCCGCCAGGTAGGCGCCTATGCAGGTGCCGTTGACGAGCTGGAAGCTCGTGGCGAGTATGGCGACGAGCGGATGGATTGGAGACATGGACGGCTGGATGAAGGGGAAAATCACTGCGCGATATGAGTAGTGAATGACCTGAGAATGAGAGAGAGAGCGTCAGCGACAAGTGCGCCACCGCAGCCAAGGGGGTTCGACGCACAAAAAGACCGGCAAGCACTTTGTTCTGCCACGGAAGGTCCGTGATGCCGGAGAGGCCGGGCAGCGTTCTCATGACATAAAGTAGGATGGAGAAGCCTGGGATCTCCATGAGGAACCACGCAACGCGGCCGGGCAGGTTGACACGGCTTTTTACCGATGTCTTGCCCATACCATACCATGAGATGAGGTACTGTAGAGAACCGAGCTGCAGGCAGAAGTGAGCTCATGTTGTAATGAATCCAAATCATGGCTCTCCATTGTACGACTCACGATTGGGTACGAGATTTGCCAAACGCTCAGAATGGTCTTCCAATTCTCTCTCGTCGGAGGAAGCCAATTCTCAATGAGAGACATGATGATGTACCGCGGTTAAATATCAGGAAGAACGAGTGAATAGTTGAAAAATGACTCGACGCGGTTGACTCTGGATGAGGGAGGAGGTGACGCCGTAGGACCCGTCACTGTCGATGCTGTTGATGTCAACAGCAGAGACACGCACGGTGAGGCGGTCAGTGCCAGGTCCAAGAGTGGGCCTGGGTCACTTGACAATGGTTCATTTCGCAAGGAAGCTTATTTGAGGATAAAAGACCATGATTGAAAATGGGATGCGCCACTTCATCCAACAAGATTCCATAACAGCGCACCCCGAGTCCCTTGCACAGGAGTAAGATATGCTGAAGGTAGGTCTTTTTCATGTCGGTGTAGCCCCTCGGTGTAGGCCTCCTTGCCCCCCCTCCAATCCACCCACGGGTATGTATGCCCACGCATCCGGAGCTTGACCGCAGTCGGTGCATCACGTGCAATTAGCTCCTGTCCACTACTAGTACGTCATGCTGTGGCTGATGCTAATGTGGAGTGGGCCGGGTCAACGGCGGCGGTTATTGGAAAGGTTGGTTGATCGGTTGGTGGGTGTACTGTCATCGCACCCCCAGACCAGGTATTTCTTTCACCAGATCGCCATCTCTTACCTGGAATGGCAACCATTACATGGACTGATTCGCCTCCGTTTTGAGAGTGAGATCTTCGGGGCTGGAGCGCAGCAGATTCCCGCACCCAAGTGCTGTGTTGACGCTCGAATCACCCAGAGTTACCATTGCCAGTCAAGCCAGCTCCAGGCAGTATCCCGCCTTTCTCGCCCTCCAATCCTGCTGCCTGGTCCGGCCTGGGATGCCCCTCATTTTGGTCCCTATAGCACCCACATACTACCGACTCTGCATAGGTAGGCGCGCCGAGGGTCCCTACTCCCCACCAGCCTCCAACCCAGTGACATCTGACCCTGGGACTGCCAGACCTCAGCCGCCTCCGCCAGCTTGCTGGCACCGCCACCTCACGGAGTCCGCGTACAGCTTACAGCGTTCGCGTCGTAGCTGGTCCCTTGTATGACGACAGCTCGACAGGTGCTGCCGTTTACTAAAAAGAATCTTTGTTGCAACCAACTGTTACCATTCCTTACGACGACTTCGCCCGGATCATTTCCCTCTCAGCAACGACCAAAGACCAAAGGTAACTCGACACCCAAGCCTGGCAACCCCCCTCATGCCTTAGATGGCAAGGAGGATACCGTGGTCCACACAGATATGCTGACTCGTACTGTGATCAGCCTTGCCGCCATGGTCGAACGTAAACCTCTTCCTGACAATGCCGCGACGACCTCCCTCAACATCCCCGGGCAGTCCTCAGACGTGAGCCCACCGTACGAAATACCCTATTCGCTCCGTCCTGGAGGCGCCAATCACCCAGACCAAGCGCCAGCGGACCGCGAAGAGAATGCCTGGGAGGATGCAAACCCACAAATACCATCCATTGTCGAACCCTCCACGCGGCCCCCCGGCATTCCCGAATCCTTGACACCCGGCCACCGTCCGTCCACCGAAGTCCAGCCCTCCACATCACCCTCACGATCCGATACGAATCGATCCGAGACAAATCCATTCAAGCGGCGAGAACTACCACAAAACAGTTCCAGTCATGCTGTTGGCCAATCGTCACAGCCCCCGCCGCTTCCTCCAACGCCGGCTTTTGCCGACTTGAGCCTGGGCGAAGCGAATACCAATCCATGGCAGCCCGCTTTGGATGAATCAAGCAAGAGCCCACATGCTGCCGCCTCGACATCGAACAATGTTACTACCGCGCCCTTACCACCGCCGTTTCCCGCCGACTTGGGCCAGCCTGCCGAAAGCGACCCATGGCAACGCGAGCCTTCTCCCAAGCCTCCAGTGCCACCCATCTCGACGTCTCCCGCGCTGATCTCCATATCTTCCGCTCCCGAGTCCCCAGCTTGGGACGAGGAACCTGAACAGCAGCTCTTGCAATCGCCCCCTGTCTCCCCGGAAGCTAGCAAAGCGCTTGCCGAGGATCGAAATGTATGGGACGATGGGCTTTCTCAGAGCAAGAATGTCAAGGCACCTGTCATGACCCAGCCGAGTAGTAGCGACGCTGCCATTGACGACTGGAGCCTGATCGATCGCGACACAAGTCTCTCGGCAGACGATACATCCAAGAACAAAACACACAATCCACCCAGCACCGACAACATCCAGGACGAGGCACCTGCTCTCCCTCCACGCCGGCCGACACAGCCAATTCCGCCACGACACTCGCCTCGCCCCGTGGATGGCAAGGCTGAAACGTACCAGATCAAAAACATCAATTGGCACGATCACAAGGCCGTCGCGAAGTCGCGCACTTCACCTATTCTCGTGCAAAACGAAAACGGACCATGCCCGCTCGTGGCTCTCGTGAATGCGCTTACGCTCACCACCCCCGCTGAGCTCACGGACACGGCATTGGTTCAAGTCCTCCGCTCGAGGGAGCAAATCAGCCTCGGACTCTTGCTAGATGCTGTGTTTGACGAGCTCATGTCATCGCGACGGACCGAAGAGGGCAGTTCATTGCCTGACGTCGGCGAACTCTATGCTTTCCTCAAAGGCCTGCATACAGGCATGAACGTGAACCCCCGATTTGTCCCTGATCCAAAGGTGGTCCAGGCTTTTAAGCGTACCTCACTCACTCATCTACACCCCACCGAGCGCAGCGACAGCATGCCGGGCACCTTTGAAGACACAGTCGAGATGTCCTTGTATGCAGCTTTCTCGATCCCACTTATCCATGGTTGGCTGCCGGGAAAGCGATGACCCAGTCTGTGAATCATTCGCCCGGCAAGCAGTATCGTACGAAGATACGCAAAACATCCTCTTTCGAGAGGAGGAGCTTGAGATGAAGCTTGAGGGGGACGGGTTGACAGAAGATGAACAGCAGCTCTATCAGGACATATTCTCGATCAAGGCGTTTCTTGAGACATCGGCCACTCAGCTCACGTCCTGGGGGCTCGACGTGGTTACAAAGGCCATGAAGCCTGGCATGGTCGCTATTCTGTTTCGAAACGATCATTTCTCCACGCTGTACCGCCACCCACAGACACTGCAGCTTCTCAGCCTTGTCACAGACGCCGGTTACGCAACCCACGCAGAGGTAGTGTGGGAATCTTTGACCGATATCAATGGTTTGACCTCCGAATTTCTCTCCGGAGACTTTCGTGTCGTTGGAGGCGCGAGTAATCATCGTGACAGTTTGTCGGTCGGCGGGAACGAGACGCCGTGGTACGATACCCCCGGTCCGTCTGGTGCGAGCACGTCTGCTGGCAGTCAAGGCGGTGACTGGACATCGTCAACGGGGCACGGTAGACAAGGCTCAAATTCGCAGGCTGTCGAAGGGGCCGACACCGAACAGGAGGATCACGACCTTGCGCTCGCCTTACAACTACAGGAGGAAGAAAACGAACGCCACCGCTCAGAGCAGGCGCGCCGAGACCGGGAGAGGGTGCTGAGCGAACAGTATATCGAGCAACAAGCCCGACAAACGGGACCGGTGAGCAGCACTGGCGCAGGAGTCGGAGCCGGTAGAGGGCGGGGAACCCCAGGTGGCAACCGAGGTCGCGGCGGAGGCAACTCGTCTCTTGTCAGTCCGCGCGGCTCCAGCAATGCGGCCACTTCATCTGGTGCACGGCGCCCTAGCGCCGTGGGGCCCCTCATCGCCTCAGCAAGTCCGGCCACTCGTTCCCCCTGTCGTCCCGCAGCGCAGAGCGCCGGTGTCACGGCCAGTGGACGAAGGCGCCGAGGACGCACCGCGACATATGAGCAGGCACAGAGTGCGACGCCGTACATGCCACCACCTGGCCACCCAAGTCACCCCGCAAGCAACCAAAGTCTTTCTCAACAGAACAGCAATGTCAGCGCTCAGGGTCAAGGCCCAAACGGACAGCGGCCTATGATGATGGGACAAGGGCGAGGCCGGCCTATGCCTCCTGGGGGCGTCGTCTCAAGCCCGAACGGGAGTCGCGAACGAGATTGTGTGCTCATGTGAGGCGGGCTATCTACTAGAAGAGGAAGGTCGAATCAAGATGTGCGTTCAGCAGGTTTCAATACGGGGCGTTGGTGCTTGGACAGCTGGTCGCTCTGGATGTATGATTTCATGACGTCAACTCACGACGATGCTCGATAATGGCAAGCTAGCAATACTTCAAGTCAATAATGCATCACTGTTTTCCGCATTCCCACAACCACCAACCCAGCTATTCGTTTGAAGGCACCTTGATGATAGTATGCTCGCCACACGCCCGCTGATCACCAAACACAATACCCACCGACCCATCAACCTTTTTCACTCATGGTCCATTCTCCCATCAACCTCTTACCAGAACGAAGCCTCGACCAGGAAGCCGACGGTCAGTCTGCTGTGCTGCAGGGCGTGAGCGTAGAACCTGGTCTGGGCAGTGTCGGAGGTGGTGTGGATGTAAGGGCTGGAGCTCGTCATGGTATCGGCGCAAACGTAGGCCGCAGGGTAGCCGGCAGCACGAGCGGCAGCGCTGTCACTTCCGTTAGCATGACACAATTGTCAGGAACATGGGGGAGCCTCGAACTCACTGGTCCGAGCATCCGTATCCGCAACGGTCGGTAACGACGGGAAGCGAGGTGTAGACGGGCACCAGGCGCTGCATGTAGGCAGTGAGGCTGGTGTCAACCTGGGACAGCATTAGTATCTCATCTCCGTGTCTAGCGATCTCGAACTCACAAAGTCCTGGTAGACGGCAATGACGTTGTTGTCGGAATAGCCAGTCATGTCCTGGTTGACCACAGCGAGGACGTTGACGTTGTTCGCAGCATAGTTGTTGAAGACGTCACGGGCGCCGAGCAGACCACCCTCCTCACCGCCGTAGAAGTGGAACTCGAGGGTGTTGCCCGGGGCGTACTTGGCAACGGCCATGACGCGGAGGGCCTCAAGGATGGTGGCAACGCCCTGGTTTTCACTGTTAATTATACCACTCTGCAAAAAAGGTACGAGGGGGCCACTTACGGAAGCGTTGTCGTCAGCACCAGGGGCCCGGCCTGTCACACTCTGCGAGTTGATGCTGTCGTAGTGAGCGCACACAACGACCCTGTCTGTGGAGGTACCCGGAATCGTAGCAATGACACTGGGCTGGTTGAAAGAGTGCGTGAACTGTCTGACCGTGATGGCAGTGTTGGACGAGGCGGCGGACCTGACAGCGTTCAGCATGTAGGTTGCGCTGGTCGGCGCGTAGGTGCCCCTGTAGTATCTGTTGAAGATGTTGGCGAGACCAGTGATGGTGCTCTGGATGTTGCTCTGCACAAGCCTGGCGATGATGGGATTCGCTGTCGCCTGTTTACTAGGAGCAGGGTACGCCGTCTGACGCTTGGTCAGAGCACGACGGCGGAGGGTTCCGAGCTCTTCGAGTTCCTTGATTCGTCATGTCAGTCCGGGTGCGCCATGTATACTCATGATGAAACTCACCTGAGTCTCGGTGACATCCATAAAGTGGACGTGCTTGAGCATGTAGTTCTCAATCTTCTCCTTCTCAGTAACCCAGGTTCCGGCATCTTCCTCCGATGTCTTCAAAAGGCGGAGGCCATCGAGCTGGTGCTCATCCAACTCTTCCGTGTTGAGAGAGTTGGCGTCGCCAAACTTGTACTCCTTCGTGGCACGGCAAGCCTGAGAGGTTTGCAGCAGGAAGGCGCCGACGGCGAACAGAGTAGTGGTTCGGACCATGATTGCGATGATGCCTCGAAGCCGATGGGATGAGAGTAAGGAGAGCCCTTCTTCCCAGTCGTGCTGACGTCTCTTCAGAGCAGTATTTATGCTTGGCGATATCGGCCGCGTCCGTTGCTCCAGGAATCAAGCTGCTTCGCTCGCATTTGCCGGCATGTCACAGCTGCCTCATCCGTTGCGGGCCGGTTGGCACCTTCCGAGAAGAGATCTAGCTTCGGCAATTGCAACTTCCACTTGTAGTAAGCTCTCCGGGGTAGAGATCATGTCGATCTTATCGGGCCCCATCGGACCCCTCCGTGCTGGGCTCTGACAGGCCTTTTGAGGTAAGACAACGCCGGTTGTAGTGGCGTGCTGGGCAAATGGCGATGCGTTCCTCTCACTTTCCAAGCTGTGGCTTGTATCAGGAGGTTGCTGGTTCCACAACTTAGACTGAGCCGGCGGTGATGTATAGCCATCTTGTTGGTGCACGCATGACTCGTCGGTATGAACCCCCATTGCCCCAGAACGTTCTTAGTCCCCCCTCACTATGGGAAAAAGCCTCAAGCCTCAGGTCTTTGGGCCTTCACAGCACTTGGACCTGCCTTACTAGTATTGCAACCATCGCAGGAACTGAAGAGGCGATGCAGAACATGACACGATCATGAGAGCTCGTATAGATCCATCCAGTGGGTCTCTACTCCAATGCTGGTTCTCCTGATCCAGCGAGCTTGGAGCTCCCGGTTCCCCATGCTACTCTAGGCATGATGCCAATGTCCCGCAACAGGGCACATCCGCAACGGACCCCGAATGCTTAGCCATCATCTGTTTCTCTGATGCAGTCAACCACATCCGTCGCAGAATTCACTCTGGCGCTAGTACCGTGCTCACATGTACAAGTTTTTACGGTCGACAAGTGTTTCAAGATAAGCCATCAATCTGTTTTCCTCATACCATGATCTGCTTGTTATGGTTTCATCGTACGTTGATTAATTTTCCAATCCTATGCTGTGCAGACAATCTGCAGTGTTCTGACACGGGAGGCCGAGGATGGCAATTCAGAAGTTTTCCTCTAAAAGGATCTAAAAAGAGAGGAGAAGGGAAAGCGGTAAGTGTTCACAATGAAAGGATGTCTAGTTCCAAACCACTACAGCCTCAAAACTTGACGGAAACTTGCAGCATCCTCATCTTCTCCGACGGAGGTTTGTTGCTCAGACAAATACTTATGTTAGTATAATCGGCGCCACCTTTTATTCCTACCGTATCAGCCATTACTGTCAAAGCTCTTAAGCTTTCTCACTCGTTAACGAGTTCGGTTCTGTAGTTGTCACGCAATGTCATCAGGCCTTGGTTGACGTATCTCCAAGGCAAGACGAAAGTGAACGACTTCTCCAATGACGATGATCAACATCTCACAAGTATGCAAACAGCTGGAGGTTAAGCAGCCAAAATGACAACTTAATGAATTGACCACCTCAGAACTTACGCTTCAGGCGGTGTTCAGAAAGAACCATCAGATCACCCATATATTGATACGGTCACGTAGGCCACTCAACATGAAAGCAACAAAAGCTCTCACTTCACGATCAACTCGAATTGAATGATCAAGATCCCTGCAGTATCTGAGTTACAATTGAGTAAAGAGGTCTGTAATAAATCGGTCAGTGATGCGTGGAAAGATTGGGAGACTGAGCCGTACTCTCATACTTGTGTGAGTAGCGTGCCATCAAATGTAACTAGATCATATGTTCCGACCTGACACACTTGGGAGTGGAATCACTCTCATCTACAAGCCACCTCTTCGAAGTGCAGCACCACAGAGACTGGCTTCTGACACTGATTACCGCGTATCACTCGTACACACGATCGAATGAAGAATTGCCGGGTAGGACACCGCCCATCCTGGATATCAAGAGGCACGCAGGCAGTGGCCGGACCGCGAATTATAGGCGCACTCTTTCTTGGGTATCCCAACCGCATGCATGAAGGTGCGGCCCTCAAATCTCAGTATCACGAGAGTGCTGCCCCGTCGAACGGTGCTGCTGTGTGCCAGAACTACTACGGTAATAGCGTGACCAGTCTCATTACTCTTCATGTGTACGAGGAGTTTGATCCGCGGCGGAGAGGTTTAGGTTGTTGTCTAAGCCATCTCGATATCAGAGCGTAGGAAATACCGTCCCTGTCCGCCTGACTCGACAAACACAAGGGCATGAAAATACCACTACCATTATGCCATGCAACTACTTCATGCCCCAACGCCAGACGCAAAACATCCAACCAGAAAAATCAACAACACAGAGAGAAGTTTCGGACCAGCTCTCTTAGTCCTCCTGTATGCAATCACCGTAGCAGTCCCAATTTCTTGGCCCGATCGCATGAGGGCGTGGCGTAAGCTGTGGCTTCCTGCATCTTGACTGGATCCTGGAAGAACCAACCCTGAGCCGCATCATACATTCTCCTCTTGTGATTCATCTCGTTCTCGCATTGAAATTGCAGGGTCCTGACCAGTGTCGCCTCGGCTGACCGGTCCAGTTGGCTGAGCTTATTCTTCGAGTACGACTCGACATCCACAGGATTGACAAAGTACGGTACCTTGGAGTTGGAAGTCTCTCGCTGCATGGTGTATGGTGGTGAGGGGGTATCAAAGTGCATCTGAGGAGTGGATGATCGGCCCGAGTCGCCGGAGAAGAGACCGCTGAGGATTGGGAAGACGAAAAAGAGCAACAGGGGAAGCATGCCGAGCAGAGGTGATAAACCGCCTTCTGCCTGTCCCTGCTGCCCTTCCCTTGGTCGTCTCCGTGGTCGGCCGCCGCCGAATTGATGTACTCGGAAGCCTGGTCCACCGCCAAAGTTGAAGGCAAATTGCGGCCCCGTGTCGAAGCCTAGGAAGTCATCAGCAATGTAACCGGCCAGTTGTCACAGCCGGGCTTGCTTACCACCGAATGGACCGCCGCCGAACCCGCCGAAGCCACCACCTCCTCCAAAGAACCGTTGAAACATCTCCTCAGGCGTCATCTCCTCGCCCTGGAAACCTCCACCGAAGCCGCCACCGCCTGGTGCGCCACCGCCGCCTCTGCTCGCGAATCCGCTGAAAGGATTTTGGGCCTGCGCCTGGCCGAAACGTGAGTCAGGGTCTACACCAGATCTGTCGAAGCGTTCCCTCTTCTCCTTGTCGCCGAGCACGCCAAAAGCGCGGCTCACCATCTTGAAGGCCTCGTCGGCGTGTTCGTGACCGTTCTTGTCGGGGTGCGTTAGGAGCGATAGCTTGCGATACGCCTTCTTTACTTCGCTGTCGGTCACAGTTTTCTTCACCTCTTCGAGGCCAAGAATATCGTAGAACGCCGTCGGCGAGCACTGGCGGATGCGGATGACGGCAGCTTTTTGTTCGACGGTATAGGAGCGGCCCTGGTTTCCCTGCTGATGTTCTCGACTGCGGGCATTGCTGCTGCCGGCGTCCGCGCCGGACGCCTTTGCGCTCGACATTTCGTGCAATTCGGAGAATATGCTAAGCGGATATGTCGACGTATGTGGTGTGCGATTCGGCGGGTGGTCTATGATGATGTAGGGTGGAATGAATCGCGGGGTTGCAAAGGCTAGCAATTCCTGGACAAGAGGTCGTAGGTGGCTTCTTCACAAATCTTTCCCACAATGGAGTGAGGTCGCTCGGATTGTTTACTCGTGTCCGTCGAGATCCAGTGAACCTAGACACCAGAAGCGATCGAGTTTTGGACTCAAATTTGGTGTATACCAGTTGCGACAGAAAACCGGGATGCCGCGGGCTGGTCAGCTCGTGCTTGCGAACAGGTATGTCGAGGCAAAGACTCGACTAGATTGACATTGACATGGCGGCAACCGCACGTGCTTGGCTGGTCTGACCAGACCCTTGGAATCGCCTGTTCTGGCCTGCTTAGTCACCATCCATGCAGCGAGCGTCACCTTCGTCACCCCAACCAGACATCAACGTCTGGGGTCATTCCTGGCATCATCAGTTTGGCCGTCGCAGAAAGCAGCCATGTCATCACCACAGGAGGAGCCTGGCACCACACCGGGCGCGGCCACGCTGCCACAAAAGTTAACGAACTGGGGCAGTTGGTCTCTCCATTTCCTCTCCGTCAAGGGCGGTTTAAAGCTGACTTCTCTAGCGTCCTGTATGCCGCCCGCGATCCATGCCATCCTCATTGCCGCCCTTCACGGCAAGCCAGTTCAACCACTACCCCTTCTGATAGCGCCAGCTCTGCTTTTCAGCTCTTACGTCTCTCTAGCCGGCTTCCCCACCGACGCTGCTGGCCTCACCTGCGCGTGGTCCGGCATTTATACCCTCCTAGCGCTACGGCGGCGGCAGCCCATTCGCAGCAAATTCTCGGCCCGCGGTGTTGTGCGAGCTGGCGCTCTGTCGCTTGGTCTTGCAAATTGTGTCGCTGGTGGGTTCGCCTACGCAGGAGGCAACCGCAAGATCGACGAGATCGCGCGGAAGGAGCGCAATCGCTGGGCCGAGTAACAGGTGACTAGCGACGACCTGTCGCGGAATATCCTCCACGTGCTTTTGTGTGACGATGTAGAAATATTGCAAGGTGCGGCGTTGGTTGGAATTCTGCAGCCGATGGAGGGAGGGTAATGGACTCTTATATTTGTCGACGAAAAAAATCGGTGGAGACAACAAGCACGTCATGGCGCAAATTGTATCATGTTGGGGCTGAATTCAATGTGTTACTTGCGAGACCGTCTCAACAATGAACTGTACAAACAGAATGCTAAGGGTACGAGTACGCAAAATGGGCGAGCATCCTCTCCAACCCTACAAACGCCGTTCGGAGACATCTCAGCTCTTGATCAGTCGCCTGGTCTCTCTATCGTCGCACATTGAACGAATCGTTCGTGCCTCCATAAAACCTTCCAGAAAGCAACCGGCGGACTCGCCCGAGGTGGTGTAGCTTGGCACTGGCCGAAAGGCAGCATACTCATCACTTGAGCGGTGTGACGTTCCTTGCCGATGTTGAAATTCTGCTGCCCGAGACCGTCCAGAGCACCAACACGCAAAACGCGAAAACGTGCGCGAAAGAAATTCCGCACCCTGTATCGCATACTGACGGCGTGTACGTGGAGATTTGAAAGATCGTCGACGGCAAAGTTGGTGATGTAAGCAATGTCACAATCGCGTACCTTTGGCTCCGCAAAGGACCTGTACTCATCCAAAACGTTGCTCACGTCCCAGCCTGAGAGCTTCCGTACCACAGCGACTACGCATCCAGTGCGATGCTAGATGGACGTCAGCATGAATATGGGATTATAATGGTTTCATTCAACGCAACCCTACCTTTCCATGATTGCAGTGAATCATCAATGGATACTGTTGCTTGTCTAGAACGATTCGCAGGATGTCTCTCATCGTCATAAGAGGAATGCTCTGCTTTTTGGTCCCCTTCATTTCAATGATGTGATGTCGGATAGAGTTTGAAGCCAAAAAGTTGGCATAGAACTCGTCAGGTTCATCCCTTCGTCCCAGCGTTCTGTGTCGCCTGTCAGCTTTGGCTGGGTCTATAATGTACATTTTGGGGGCGTGGTCCTACACAATGGTGCGAAGACCGAGGTTCTTGACAAAGCCGAAGTCTTCGGGCTTCGGGTAGCTGCTGCGGTACACACCAGGCACCACAATACCGAAGTTCACTGGACGACCCTTTTCAGGTACATGCCGCTTGAAAGTCAGGTCCGTAGGTACAAGGGGCTGGGCTGGGCGAAGATCGGCATGTGCAGAGTGGCGGACACAGCGAGATAGTTCGCATTGGGCCTCGAGATCCTGCACCGCGCTCTCGCATGTCACCCCAGTCATGTTCTTGGACGTCTCAACAGCAGTATCAAGGGGGTGAGAAGATTCGTCAGACCCACGCCGAGATAGGGTCTTGTAGTTGGATCGCTTCTCGAGGGTGTCCTTGGCCGCTGCGTCTTCCTCCTTCGTCCTTGTGTGTGCCCGACGAGTCTCGTTCTCGGTGACGTGGTGACCGTCTCCCTCAAACGTTCTCGCACTGCGTTTCGAAGCCATTCTTGATCCTGGACAATGGTTGAGGAATATCGTGTTGGTAGGTTGCTGTGATCGAGTAAGTGGTGAGATGAGGAGCCTGATGGTCAGAAAATGGCGTGGTGGCGTGACACGATGCCGGGTGCAACAAGTTAAATGAGGCAAGTGGTCGTGTGAGGACGATGTACGTTCGTAGGAGGAATAATCGATGTGCTGAATGGATCCAGCAGGAGGCCAGCGAGAAAGACGTTGGAAGTTGCTTGGTCTCTCTTCGTTCGCGTAGCATTACAGGCGAACAGCGCAGACGCAGCTGGAGGCAAGTTGGAGATTGTAATCCATCTTGTCGAGTGTCTTATGGGATTTAGTCGATGCTCGATGCGTTTCCTCCAGTCCCCCGACAGAAGAAAAGAAAATGCGGTGCTTCAAAGACGTACGAAGAGGCGTTTCGGTGTGAGGGAAGTGAAATAAACGGCGAGCGGCTGACCCTCACGGCGTCTGCGGAAGTGTATGTCGTCGATGCTGGGGACGAGGAATAGCCAGCGACGGCAAGAAGGGCAAGGTGGGAGAGATGAGAATTAAGCGGGTCCTGTCTGCAGCCATCGTTCGGCCGTGCCTACACCCTGGCAATTGGGGGCGCTTGACCTAGGCGCGTGTTCGCGGTGTGGCCGCGGCGTTTTTTTCGCAGTAGCCTTTTGGGGTGGATTGCAGTGAGGTGGGGAGTGGGGGAGAGTCACTCTCAGTGATGTTTGTGTGGTAATTTTCTCCTGCACGGTGGCTCGTGCTTGCCCTGGATCGATGTGGGGGTTCCAGCGCCCCGTCACGCCTGCGTTCGCTCTACCTTGCGTGGCAGGTACCTGTGCAGGTAAGAACCTTAGCCACTACGGCTGCTACGACAGCCGGCGGAGCGAACACCTCGTCACTGTTGTTGGGAAGGCGGAAGCTTGCCATCATCTCCTGTCGTACGCCAAAAGCATCGTTCACAAGAAGCTTATTAGTCGCTACAATATCTGCTCCTCCAAATAACTCACATCCTCCAAACGCCGCACGGATGACGCCCACCAAGTTCTCAAGCCGTGTAGACGGATGGTGTTATTGCTACCTGAACAAACCTCCCGCCGTCGAACCTTGTGCCGGTCTTTCCGAGGCGATGGTCGAACCATTGAAGCAGCCAAGGCGCCTGCTAGTAGTCCCTAGCAGGGAGGCCGTTGCCAGTTGCATTTTGCTAGGCGCTCTGCTTACGAAGGCCGATGTGGTGATCCCCACAACCCTGAGCACTGCAGACATGCTTGTCTCATGTCCATCGTCGATCACCAACAGCAGCGTTCCAACAGCGTGCCGGCTGCAAAGATCCGCGCCATGCCTTGCCCTTCGTCAGCCCTGCTTCGAGTGCGCCTGATGCCTTGAAGACCTCTCCCTCGCGTCGTGGTCGATTCGTCCGGGCCAGGGGGGGTGTCTGATCTGGTCTGATCTGCCTCGCCTGTATCAGCCTATTGACGCAGTCGTGCCTCTCTCTAAGCATCTGCTGGTGTGTGACTGGTGCCAGTGTGCAGCAACAAAGCCAGCGTGACACTCTCTGAGTGGATTGAGTGGCTGGCTGCGGTGATCCTCTCGCCCCCAGAACGCGACGTCGCGGCTCTCACTGGACCATAGCCCCTGATCGGCCGCTGTTTATCACCCACTCACACCAACGTCCCTGGACCCCCGAAGGGAACTGCGTACCCCTTACACGAAGAGATACAGTACACCTAGCACCATTCAGCCCAAAACTCCAACTGTCGTTTCAGCATGCCTGTTGTGAGTGATGAATCGGGACAGATCCTCGATAGCACGAGTCGTACAAAATAGTCCTAAAAAGTACCCTGGTTGTTGGCTGCTCACGCCTGAAAACGGATTCGATGATCCATGGAACAAAAACACATCTATGGTGCCTGTCCGGAACGAGCGATGCAGAGAATGCTTGAGAGATGAACGCGTTCGATTGTCACACCCTCCCCTGGCTTTTTACCCCGTCGAGTATCGCAAAACGATTTCAATCACGTTCATACGCCTGTAGGCTCGGTACACATGCCAGCCGTTTACGTGCCGATAATCGGTACATTATGAATGCAGTAGCTATAACCACGGATGATGTGTGTTTTGATTATTGATCGTTATCGTAGCCTCTTCATCGGCAATTCCCATCCTGTCCTCATATGAGACCGCCAGGCCACAACTTGAGTTTTGAGCGAAAGAGTATGTACCACTCTAGGTACCTTTTCGTTTTGTCAATGTTATACCCAACTAATCCAATGACACCCCCCCTAGCAGTCCCCGTCTCCTATAACGCCTACAAATCCACTCACTACGGCGTCGTCCTCTAGACTGCCATGTTGACCAGCCCATGGCAGAGCATCAGACTCATCACCACCAGACCTTGCACGCCGAACGCCTCGCGTTCATCGCCTCGCGGCGTAGCCCAAACCTGAAATGACAGTATGCAAGCTGCCGCCACCTCAGCAACGCCCAAAATCGAGTTGGCCATGGCAAGCTGGCGAGGTATCTGGCCGATTCGGAACCCATAAAATGCGTCGCTGGTCAGGTGCAGAGCGACAGCGACACTGAGCGCCATGGAACCGAGCATCACATCCCAGGTGTAGGTGTGCGGTGCCGACGTTACATGCAGCCAGGATGCGATAAGGCTGCCTAGGGTAAATATATCTATGAAACGGTCGCGAGCTGCAGGGTTCCTCAGCGGCCGAATCATCTTCATCTCTATTTCTGGTCTCTCCCTGTTTGCACTGTCTTGGTCGGAGTCTCCGTCCTGGCTGAGGTTGAAGCTCGAACCTAACATGTCAGCCAGCGTGCTCCGTGGATCGCTGGAATTGGACTTGGGCGAAGCAAAGAATGATGGTTGCGCGAAAGACACCTTGCGCTTCGACTTGTTGCTATCACTTGTGCGAGCGCCTGTGTTCAACGGCTGACTGTTCGTCGGGAAGAACACAGCTTCTGGCCCTACAGGCTTGCTCCTGAGAATAGGGTTGGAAGCCTTGCGCAGTCTTTCCGCTGGAGTTGTCGGCGCGGGCGGCACCTTGTACCAGAATGGACTAGCCGAGGGGTTCGTGGGAGAGTCGCCAAATGCTTGGCTTTGGCGTCCAGGTGTACCAAAGTCATTGAAAGCACGATGCTTAGACTGCGTGGGAGACCATTCCATCTCTTCCGAGTATTGCACAGGAGCGGCGGCAGTAGAAAGGCCAAGGGAGCTGATCCCAGAAATTGGTTGCAACTCTGGGTTAGGCGAGGTGGCTTCTTTAGGCGAGGGACTTGGCCTCGTTGGTATCACCATCGACGCTTTTGGCGTCTCGCGGAGTATGTCATCGAGTAGATTTGACAGGCTCTTTGTCCCTGTGCCGGTCTCTATCGCAATGTCCCGAGGCCGGGCTGGCGAAAGTGCCAAAGGCGTCGAGGAAGACGGGAACAGTGGTGTTGTGTCAACATGTACTGACTTTTGCGCGAGTGCGTAGAGCTGGCATAAATGGTCAGCCAAGTCATCAATAAGGAAGTCGCAGACTTACAACGACAACCACAAAGGCAAGCAACGCGTGTAGACTGATTTGAGCGCTGGTGCGACCTTCTCCGGCACCAGCAAAACCGGTTATCTTAACACCGAGAAATCGCACTAGCAGGACCAGTCCTTGAAAAATATACCACTGGGGAAGACCGTGGATATGTTTTGAGAAGCCGCGGAAGACCTGGGCGAATTTTGGGTTCCACCAAATGCAGAGCAGGTTGGCCCAGAAACTCATGCGTACCAACACAGAAGATTGAGGGAGGGCATCTGTCATCCCGCGGAGGACGGAAGTCCATGCTGGTGGGAGCTCGTCTGGGTCACGCAAAGGCCCAGTTGTCGTGATCGACAGCGCATCGGCCATTATCGCGAAGTGCCAGAGCAACTGGCCCGTCAACCCAGCGAGCCAAAACCACCGTCCAAGTGTGTCAGCCATGTCGAGAGCGGTCCATCGTTTCGGCGAGGCGCGCCGCTGCCTACTCCTCTCCATCATGCGCCGCAGATGATCGGTCCGCGCAGTATAGCCAGCATGCTGCACCTGAGCCAGGACCTTGGGTTCACAGTCTGTACATATTTGCGGGTACCGCTCTTCGAGCCGTCGTCGAAACTTGTAGTAATTCTTCTCGAGCTGCGCGTTTTCGGGATGATCGGGATCTTCCGGGAGATACTGCGCCAGGGATGCGGTGAATAGATGTTGGTTCTTGAGACATGTCGAACAGAATATGCTTTGTGCTTGCGCCGCTGGCTCGGGGGACTGCGACCGTGGTATGGCGTATTGTGTGGGCTGAGTTGTTGAGGTTGTTGATGCAACAGGAGGATCGGTGATTTCGCCATTCTTCGAAAGCTATTGTATCAGATGATGACACGTATGGAATTTTTGTCATGCCCTCACCTCGTCGAGATAGTTCGTTGCGTCGCACTTCAAGCAGAGGAAGTCACTGATGATACCGTTGAACTTGACCGAGGAGCGTTTGCCGCAGTAAAAGCACGTCAGGTTGCCCCTTGATCTGAGGTTCGCCATCGTACTTGGAGTCCGTAGCACCATGACAGGCAAAATGCCATTTATGCAAAGCTCCGTCTTACGTTGAAGAAACGTTGAACTCCAAGTGACCTGGTGTTCCTTGCTGATCTTCTGGAAATTATGCCGGGCGGTCAGGCAACTTTTTTGGTAGGTTGACCTGAGCTTCTTGTTAATTGCTGGGACCTCCAGCTCAGGGGTCGGAGTGATGTCACCTTGTATGCGAGTGGGACTGCAATCACGTGATGAGTAAGCACCACCTTCCCCCGGTTCAGGCACCCGCACCTACCTATCCATTGGCAAGGACTTACAGAAATTGGTGTACCAATCACATGACAGGCAACACTTGGTGCCCATCGTTCACCCGATCTACAGTACCTAGGTAGGTACCTACAAGTACCTACCTACCTTATACCAGAGAGCAGATGAGTGTTGCGGGAGACGACTTCGTAGCACGCAGCAAACTGTTCACTTCATTGCCTGGGACAACAGCACAGCAGAACCGCCGAACGGCGACGTCACCGCCCAACGATGTCGTCCAAGTCAGCAGGGTCTTTTCTGCTGAAGACTGTAGCAGTTTTTTGTTGCATCGGGCTTTGTGCCCTTCTTTATTCCTCGTGGATTATTTTTGCCGCCTTGTCCGTATCTGGGATCTCTGTATCTGCAGTCTTTGCTTTTGTGCGTATCATTTCATCCTTCTCAGTGAGAACGCACTAAACGATATAGGTACGCCACAACCAGCTTCATAACACCCGAGAAAACCACCCCATCAACCTAGAAACTGCGAGGAGTCATGTGAGCAAGACTGCAAACCTTACTGGAGCATATCTTCTTGTCGTCCTGGGCTCAGGTGGCCATACGAAGGAGATGCTTGCCATGCTGGGAATCGGCTTCGCTCCGCTCTCATCCATTCACCGCCGTTATCTCGTATCGAGCGGAGATGCAATGTCGCTCAAACAGGTCAAGGCTTTTGAAGAAATGCTTCTGAATGCTCACGGCGAGTCTGAAGCGGGAACATACGATGTACACACCGTTACGCGGGCTCGCAAAGTCCATCAGCCACTACTCTCCACGCCTCTTACTGCTCTGTTGTCTGTCTTGGAGATATTTCCTCTCCTGACCAACTCACCGTTTGCCGGTACCCGAAGTCGCCAAAAGTATCCTGATATCATCATTACGAATGGCCCGGCTACAGGTTTCTTCGTAGGACTTGTTGCCCACGTTCTGAAACTTTTCTTCCTCGCACCAGAAGACGTCATGCAGATTTTCTATGTAGAGTCATGGGCGCGCATCAAGACTCTGAGCCTCACAGGAAAGCTCTTCTACTACACCAAAATCGCAGACGTGTTTCTCGTTCAGCATGAGTACGTAGCCCAGAGATACGGCGTGCCCAACGCGGGATGTCTAGTGGTAGACCAGGCCAGTAGTTGAGATGCTCCGAGCTTCTGCAGCGTATTGTACATTGCTCTCGTACGTAGTTATTAATACAACAAGTCGTACACACCCATGAAGGGAGGATCTATTCCTTCTCAGCAGCCTCAACCGCCGCAACATCGTCGTCTGTAGCTTCGTCTCCCTTGCCAAACTTGTGATAGGAGGCACTTCGATCTTGCTCTATCCGGACAACCTCGGATTGAGCCCACTGCTTCCAAGTCTCGTACTGCTTGTCCTCGAGATCCTGCGCGATATCCAGCTTGTTCTTGCCAAAGTAAGCCCCGACGTACCGGGCCTCTTCTCTAGCTACCCTCTTCTCGACCTCCTCTTCCTGGCCCAGAGCGTAGAACTCTTTCCTGGCTATGTCGTAGGCTTGATCGCGTGGCAAACCGGTATTGTTCATGAGCCACATTTGTCTTTGCACGACACTAATGAATGTGTTAGCTTGTTTGAGAATGCTCGTCTCGATTTGCTTTGTTGGCCTTTTCCTGACCTTTCGCCGCTGATCGCCAGTCCGGGTTGCCGCAGGCCACGACTCCAATCACATCGTTGCCAATCCTTTCCATCGAGTTCGAGTACGACTCTTGGGCGCGCCAGCTCCCAAGGATGGTCCTTAAAGAATATCGTTCGTAGTTCATCCTCCTCGTAGGTGATCTGCTGGGGCTTGAATAGGTTTCGAGGCTTCCTGCTCTTGGATGTAGACGCCTGGAGAATGGTCGCGCGCGACCTTATGACTGTCTCGGTAGGGGGGATCGACTTCAGGGCCTTGTACCATGGCGGCGCCTGGACTTGATGTTGCGGCAAGATTCGGTGGCTCAGCTCTTCGGTGACAGTCTGGAAAACCCTGGCGGGTCGTAATTGTTTGCCCATTGCAACTATATGACGAGTGTTGAGAGGGGGATTGTCGAATTGAGAGAATTGACTCACGAGTGACCCGATCGAGGAAGTCTGACTTTGGAGCAAGATCAATTGCTGGTTTGCACCTTTCGTCGCGTACTAGGCCATGAAATTTGGAGCTTCGGCCAGGAGGATCCACCATCCTGGTCACAGCCATGCGTATATCTTGCACATGCATATATGAAGACATGTCCATGCACGTAAGAGATTCGCCTTGTAAAATCTCCCCGAACTCTCTCATCGGCACAGCCAGTCTTCAACACTTCGACGACCAAAGATTTCCCCTTTCCGTCACGGCCGCGCGAGACATCCGACATTGCCGAGCTGGGAGGAAGCTGGCAGCCCCCCATCGAGATGCCGGACAACTGATGAAAGCTCTCAGAGGCTTTGACGGGTCGCTACGCGGCGCGATCCGTTCGAAACGACCGTCGAACTCGCCCACCGTTGGACCAACACCAAAGCTGCGGGCTCGCGAACGATCCAGAAAGTCCGCACGCACAGCCAGAATACAAGCAACACCATCTCCCACTGTATCCTTGACGTGCAAACCGTCTTTGCAGATTCCACACTGCCCGCTTACAGCGTCATGGCTTCTTTCGACATTCCTGCCAGGACCTTCACGCATAGTCTTAAGCCGCTCTACGTCAAACCCGTTCCCTGGACGCCGCCAGCAATGCCGCCAATATGGCCACGCTGCCGCGATCGCATCTTGTAGTGCCCAGCCCGACCACACAGGATATATGCTGCAGCGGAAGAAGGACCTTCTCGCAGTTGTCGGCGATTACCGCATCGGAGCTGTGGAGGATCACCTCGAGCTCGTCAGAGATCCTTACATGCGGCGGTACGCTCGACCAGATGGCCCGAACCTGACGATATCGGACAAGAAGGAGGACTCGCAGTACCCAAGCTCTGATCAAACGCTTCGAGGCGATAGAAAGGTGGCCAAGGATGCGAACACATTACGCATGAGCATAAGCTTACGCTTGAGACACCCCGGCCACATCGGCCTGAGGACTATCTACCGCCAATACAGCGCTTTGCCGACGCCGCGAATGCTTTACCTGTCGGCAAATTTACGGCATCGTTTGCTTAAGGTTCTAGGCACACCTAAGACGAAAAACTCGAAATCAATGCTCCGTTACTTCTCAGTCATCGGCGACGTCAAAGATTGCGGCCTAAGCTTGCAGCGTCGAGAGTGGAATGCTGCCTTGGCACTTGCCAGTCAATACGCACGAAGCATCACCGACGCTGAGGCGGAATCAGGACTGCACCTTTGGAACGAGATGGAGAAGAGCGGCGGACACTTGGGCAATGGAGTGACCTTCAACATTTTATTCGACGCAGCGGCAAAGTCGGGCAATTTTACCCTGGCCGAGCGCATATACAAGGAGATGGAATCGAGAGGAATTGAGTTCAATCGGTACCACCACGTCAGCTTGATTCACTTTTTCGGCCTGCGTGGCGACGTTGACGGAATACGGGCCGCATACAAAGAAATGGTCGAGGCGGGGGAGATGATCGACACCGTCGTGCTCAATTGTCTCATTGCGAGCTTCTTCCGTGCAGGAGACGAAGACGCCGCCCTTCGAGTCTACGATCACATGAAGAATAGTGGCTCCAAGGGCGCAACGATTCCTTCCCCAGACTATCACGCCAATAGGGTCGTTGCCCAAGTTCTCATAATGTTTGGTAAGGTCGGACAGCAGCATCCTGCTATGCGATCGTCCTTTCAACAACTAGCAAGCACGACACCTGATCTCCGCACATATCGCATACTCATACGACATCATGCCATCAAGGGCAATCTCAATCGCGTCGTTCAATTCCTCGACGAGATGAAGCGCTTCGATGTTCCCTTGCACGGCGCCATCTTTCTCCTTTTATTTAAGGCATTTGCGAACCACGGGGGCCACAGACAGTCCGCCTGGACCAAGGACCGGCTTCAGAACCTCTTCTCAGCACTGCTGCAAGCCGTTGACAACGGTGTCAACAGTCTTTACATAGACACGTGGCTTGCCGGCTGGGCTCTCAAAGCGTGCATGCGATGCGGTGACGAGAGTTTAGTCCTCGATACATACGTTGAGCTCAAGGCACGATGGCAATTGTCGCCGGATCGGGAAGAGTACATGGAGCATTTTTTGCACCAGCTGCTAAACGACAGTCACACCGGGTGGTCAAAGAAGCTTGGCCACCGCAAGGCGCCTAACAAGCGGGTATTGGCCGCGATGTAATACCATTCCATGTACCGATAGATAGATGAGATACCATGTAGACAACGGCTTGTAATGCCTCTTAGATATTGCATGCGATACGGTCGCAATATGAACGCTTTCAAAGCCTTGTTGGAATATGTTACTGGGCGAATAAAAGGGCGTCAAGGTGCGGACCATAATCTGACTGGCGAAAAAACGATGCGCAAGGGTCACTCTGAGGTAAATCATCGAAGGATGGCAGTGTCGGGAAGACTGTTTGTTGTTGGGTTCTGGCGTGAGAACTCGTTCATGTTCCTTCTCAGCCCGAAGGTAGCCACACGAACACTATCGTTACCAACAATTCTTCGCGTTTCTGATCGAGAAGAGCCTTTAGGAATAACAAATCGCTTCAGTTGAGTCCAGCGATAGGCACGGGCAGCAGCCTCTATTTGGCCTATTTACACATCTACTCCTCCTGCACGCAACTCTGCTTGGCCCTCCATCTTACACGCATTGCAGCTCGTCCTCGGTCTCTGATAGTCGAGCAAGCTTATGCCTCCGGGGCCTTGCTCTGCTTCCAGGCTGTGGAGCTGAAAGTTAGTAGGGAAACCCATATGCCGTGTCCGGGGGAAGGGGAAACCACTCACCAGCAATGCCGAAGGGAATACCGAAACCGGCGCCCATGAAGCCCCAGAAGATGAAGGGGAACACCTTGGACTTGGGGTTGAAGGGGATGTTGGATCGGGGACCCTCGGGGTAGTGGAAGGGCGAAGACATCTGGGAACGGGTCGCGTGGAAGCCGCGGCGGGCGACGACCGAAGGCGCCTGCGTAGCAGCGCGGGTGACGGCAGCAGAGAACATCTGTGGGGTCAATGGTTAGCGTCATGAGGTCGCTGGGAGGTTTTGATCTGTATGCGTGCCTTGACGATTGAATTTTAGGGGTGCAAAGGGTACAATGGCTGGTAGAAAATCCGGTCGTGATGGTGCTGTCGCAGGCTTGTCCGGCTATTCGAGTGGTCTGAGGCAATCGATGAAAGCTCTCTAAAGTTACATAAGCCCACGTGACTCACCCGCCCAGTCCCGAAAACTGCTGACCACCTCAATGGCAGAGACATAGCCAACGCATTGACCATGCTAAAACCAAGGCCCTTGGCTGTACGTCACCGCCCTGCCCTTGAGCTCCCAGTTCAGCCAATTTTTATTTTTCTGCCACCCTGTCGCGGGTTGGTGCATTCTTTTGCGCCTGCAACCTTCTCTTATAACTTTTGGCTATCGAATTCATCTTCCATTTCTTGCGCAACCTGCATGACCGCCCGTCGGCTCTGCCTTTTGCAATGGACGACCTTTTTGATGTCTTCGAGGGCAATCCTCGGGCAGAGACTTCAGAACTCAGCGAGCCCGAGGCCGCGCCCACGGGCGTCAAACCATCCAAGAAAAGCAAGAAGGACAAGAGCAAGAAGCGCAAGGCCGATGGCATCATAAAGTCTCAGCCAACAACAACCGACGCTGTTGACACCGAAATGGTAGACGCCGAGGATGATGCAAAGAACGGCGATGAATCGGAGGATCCACAGGTTGACGCCGAGGACAACGATGGCAACGAGAGCAACAAGCGCCGCAAGAAGGATGAAGAACCTGAGCCCGTCTTGACCGACAGCTTCCAAACGGCCGAGTCGCGTCAGGTGGCTGGCGCACAAGCATTTGCGCCTGACGAGGGGGATTCCTTGGTCCTGTCCCACAACATCCAGCATCAAGTCGCGCTACCTCCCGATCTCGACCACGAGTACATCCCTCTCTCCGAACACAAAGCCCCCGACGAGCCCGCCAGGACATGGAACTTCAAGCTTGACCCTTTTCAAAGCCTTTCGGTTGCGTCCATCGAGCGAGATGAGAGTGTTCTTGTCTCTGCGCATACCAGTGCCGGCAAGACGGTCGTTGCCGAATACGCCATTGCGCAGTGCCTCAAGAGGAACCAGAGAGTCATCTATACCAGTCCCATTAAGGCCCTCAGCAACCAAAAGTACCGGGACTTTGAAGCCATGTTTGGCGATGTCGGCCTCATGACAGGCGACATCACTATCAACCCCACCGCCAGCTGTCTTGTAATGACGACGGAGATTTTGCGGTCTATGCTGTACCGTGGCTCCGAGATCATGCGGGAGGTGGCTTGGGTTGTCTTTGACGAGATTCACTACATGCGTGATAAGACCCGCGGTGTCGTATGGGAGGAGACCATTATCTTGTTGCCTGACAAGGTCCGATATGTTTTCTTGTCAGCCACTATTCCGAATGCCTTCCAGTTTGCCGAGTGGATTGCCAAGATCCACAAGCAGGCCTGTCACGTCGTATATACGGATTTCCGACCAACACCCTTACAGAACTACTTTTTTCCAGCCGGCGGCAAAGGCATCTACCTCGTGGTTGACGAAAAGGGAGTCTTCAAGGAGAACAACTTTCAAAAGACAATGCAAGAGGTTGAGCAATCCAAGGGCCAAGATCCCGGCGACGCGAACGCCAAGTGGAAGGGAAAGGGCAACAACAAAAAGACGCAGAAGGGCGGCGGCGCCGATCCCAAGGCCGACATTGTCAAGATTGTACGCATGATCATGACCAAGAAGTTCCAGCCCGTCATCGTCTTCAACTTCAGCAAGCGAGAGTGTGAGAATCTTGCTGTTGGCCTGTCGAGCCTGCAGTTCAATACCGATAACGAAAAGGCAATGGTTCGCCACGTCTTCAACAATGCTATCAAGAGTTTGTCCGACCAGGATCGTGAGCTTCCTCAAATTTCGAATCTCCTGGCTCTGCTCGAGCGCGGCATCGGCGTCCATCACTCTGGCCTCCTGCCCATTCTCAAGGAGACGATCGAGATTCTCTTCCAGGAGTCCCTGATCAAGGTTCTCGTTGCAACTGAGACGTTCTCGATTGGTCTCAACATGCCTGCAAAGACTGTTGTCTTCACACAGGTGACCAAATGGGACGGCGTCAAGACCAGGCCTCTTACACCATCCGAATACATTCAGATGTCTGGACGTGCCGGTCGTCGTGGCCTAGACTCCCGTGGCATCGTTATCATGATGATCGACGAGAAGATGGAGCCTGACACGGCCCGTGGCATTGTTGTAGGTCAACAGGATCGTCTCAATTCGGCCTTCTACCTGGGTTATAACATGATACTCAACCTTCTGCGCATCGAAGCCATCTCACCTGAGTTTATGCTTGAGCGCTGCTTCCACCAGTTCCAGAATGCCGCCAGCGTACCAGACCTAGAACGAGGACTCGTGCAACTTCAACAGGAGAAGGATAACTTTGTCATCACGGATGAATCGACAGTCAAGGATTATTACAACATCAGAACCCAACTTGAGCAGTTCGCCATGGATATGCGGGCTGTCATTCAACATCCGTCACACTGTCTCGACTTTTTACAGCCTGGCCGCCTTGTCCGCATCTACAACCCTAAGCTTCAGGAGGCTAGCCTCGACGGAACGGACTTTGGCTGGGGTGTCGTTGCCAATTTTACTAAGCGCCGCGCTCCCGATAGTAGAAAGGGCGAGCCTGAGTACCCGCCGCAAGAGTCCATCATGATTGATGTTATGCTTCCCATCTCGCCTGACAGCGATGAGATCACACAGGGCTTCAACATCACGACCGAGATGCCCAAAAACGTTTACCCCGAGTCGACTTCGAACAGCCCGGCCCGTTTTGAGATTGTCCCTTGCCTCTTAACCTGCCTGAAGAGCATCAGTCAGATCCGCGTTTTCATGCCTAAGGATATCAACTCGCAAGCTAGCAAGGATCAGGTTCGCAGATCTTTACTCGAGGTCACACGCCGTTTTCCAGATGGCCTGCCGATCCTCGACCCCATGGAAAACATGGGCATCAAAGATGAATCCTTCATCAAGCTCCTGCGCAAGATTGAGGTTCTCGAGTCTCGCCTTCTGACGAACCCACTCCACGGATCGCCTCTTTTACCGGAGCTCTACCTGCAATATCGCGCCAAGGTCAAGCTCGGCGAAGAGATCAAGGAGAAGAAGAAGGGCATCGCTAAAGCACACAGTATATCACAGATGGACGAACTCAAGGCTCGCAAGCGTGTTCTACGTCGCCTCGGCTTCCTCAATGAGAACGAAGTTGTGCAGCTCAAGGCCCGCGTCGCCTGCGAGCTGTCGTCTACCGAAGGCCATGAGCTCATCCTAGCTGAACTTCTTTTCGACAGGTTCTTCAACGAACTGGCGCCTGAGACGATTGCTGCCGTGCTAAGCTGTTTCGTGCTCGATGAGAAACTTGAGGCTCAGCCGCTTAAGGAGGAACTTGACAAGCCGTTCCGTGCTATTCTTGCCAAGGCTAGGCAGGTCGCCAAGGTCAGCATCGAGAGCAAAATGGATATCAACGAAGAGGAGTTTGTCGGAAAATTCAAGTGGCAACTGATGGAGACGGTGCATGCATGGTCTAACGAGAAGTCTTTTGCCGATATTTGGTATGTGATATTGCCCTCTCCGACCGATCCTAGCTAATCACAGGGGTAGCAAAATGACCAATGCTTACGAGGGCTCCCTCATCCGTCTGTTCCGCCGCCTTGAGGAGCTGCTTCGCCAAATGGCCCAGGGCGCCAAGGTCATGGGCTCTGAGGAGCTACAAGTCAAGTTCGAGGCGAGTTTGAACAAGATCCGCCGCGACATTGTTGCAGCGCAGAGCTTGTACCTGTAAGGTGAGTTTTCCTCTCGACAATCGTCACTCAGCCACACGTTATGCGGGGTTACGTAACACCCGAGTGGTGGCAACAGTCCAGGGACAGGTCAGGAGTTTCGGGTGGAATATACCAGTAGCTTTTTTGTTCTCGACAAAAATGGGAGCTTGGGTGTGTGCATGCGCCGACGCCCATGCTCCAGGCCGCCAATCAAAGTAGCATAATGGCCTTCTGCGTGCCCTTGTGGCGCCCCCTCTGTGTATGTGTGTTTATGTGCGTGATGACCACTAAATGCAGTATGATCAATGCAGTACGCTGTGGCCCTGAAACCAAAAGGACGCCTGAACCAATGGATCCAGTGTCACTGCTCTCCGCCAAAGAGGGCTCTCATGAGACCGACAAATGCGCTGAAGGAAACACCAAAACCAATCCACACACGCCATCGTTGTGAAAGCATGCCATCCTCACGTGTAAGCCAGGCCAGCCCGCCAAGGGGCCAGAAAAAGCCCATGAGCATTCCCTTGACGAGCCCATCGAGTTGCTCGTGCATAGAGCCAAGCGAGTCGTGCACCACTGGCTCCTCACCAGCTGCTGTAGTTGCCGTCACGCCACCGCCTCCCGGCACCGCGTTCCCGCCGTTGGCGTCCATCCACAAATCTTCCATGTTTCGCATCGAGTCGGGAGACGGCATCGTGTCGGGGGTATGTCTTTGTGCTTGTATATCGGTAAACTGTAGTCGGAGTTGCGACACTTCAGCCTGCGTGAAGCCTGCCGCGAGAAGACGATCGAACCCCCGAGACGGGTGGTGTGAGTTGGGTGTGCTCGGTCTCGCTGCGCCTGTCGCCGGGACATTCGGGGCAGCTGATTTCGAAGACGTCGCTGCCACAGGTATCTGAGCCGCTTCGACCTCACTGGCCAGTTCTTCGGCCGAAAGTTCGTCTCCGATGCTGCAGATCACGTAGATGCGTTGTTGCTCCTCGTCTGCTTGGCCAGCGACAGCCTTGCCTTTGCCTTTGGTCGCAACATCTTGATGAACGGCTGTGATGGTGCTCAAGCGAGGAGTCGGTGGTAGTAAAGCAGCCAACGCTGCGCTATCCAACAAGATCTTGCCTTGATAAATTAAGCGCAGCCGGTTGGCATTGTAGGGGGGTTCGAGCTGTGTGCGTATCAGGTTCTTCAAGGCGACTATGGTAGTCGATGCAGGCGAGGGAATGTCTAATGTGAGGTCAGGTAACGAAGAGCTAAATCGAATCGTGAGTAGAAGCGCGGTTGGCCGCAGCTTGGAGAGCGGAACAGCCATAGCAAGGGTCGCGTCTCGCGACGCAGATTGACGCTGGGAAACGTTGATGTGATGCTGAGCCGGAGACAGTGACAAATATTACCGATGACAAGCGCTTGTGTAACACCCCAGGGGCGGTGATACATCGAGAAGCCCCGCGATCTCAGTTGCGATAGTACCCCACTACCCCCATACACCCACCCCTCTGCCTGACGCGGTCGGGTAGGCGCATCTCCACCCCTCTCCAGCCCCGACAATCGGGGGGTTAATGGGATGGCGTAATTTGACGATGCCGAATGCCCATTGGGACATCAACGGCTCTGAATGGGGCAGCAGCAGTCACATCCAGGACCATTTGAAATCAAGTTGCTCATTCTTTGAATTCTGCACATCTGCCACATGAACCCTCTTACCTTCGCCCTTCGATCGAGCGCTGCCAATTGCTCAGCTACGTTGAGCCGTCGAAGTTTCCACTCAAGCAATATGACTCTTAGCAGCAAGTTGAAGCCCGCTGCGCGCGTTTCCGGAAGCGACAGGATGTCTGGTGAGTGTGAGGAAGTCGCCCAAGAAGGTAGCACTGCTCACCCCGATTAGGTCCATTGTCAATGAGGCCGCCGCCGCCTCGCCCAACCAGCCTATTGTGAACATGGGACAGGGTTTCTTTGGCTACAACCCCCCGGACTTCATCCTTGATGCCGCTAAGCAGGCACTCGACCGCGTCGAGTGCAATCAGTACAGCCCAACAAAAGGCCGTCCTCGTCTGAAGAAAGCCATCGCTGACGCCTATTCCCCTTTCTGGGGCCGCCAAATCGACCCGGAAACCGAGGTCACGATTACGACTGGTGCCAACGAAGGTCAGTATGGTGCGGCCGTTTCTGACCGGCCCATCACTGACATCCATCTTTAGGCATGCTCAGCGCATTCATGGCCTTCATTGAACCGGGAGACGAAGTCATTATTTTCGAGCCCTTTTTTGACCAGTATATCAGCAACATCGAAATGCCTGGTGGCAAGATTACATACGTTCCCCTTCAGCCACCCAAGGACGGTGCCGAGAAGACGTCCTCTGCTGCTGAGTGGTCCATCAATTTTGAAGAGCTTGAGAGAGCCATCACCCCGAAAACTAAGATGATTGTTCTCAACACCCCTCGTTCGTGGCCCTGCTTGTGACAACAGTGCTACTTGCTGACAGCGTCCGCAGACAACCCTGTCGGTAAAGTCTTCTCCAAGGATGAATTGCAGAGAATCGGTGACCTTTGTGTCAAGCATGAGATCATCATCCTGTCTGACGAGGTTTACGACCGGCTCTACTACGTGCCCTTCACGCGCATCGCCACCCTGTCGCCTGAGATCGAACGACTTACCATTACTGTGGGATCGGCTGGCAAGAACTTCTACGCCACAGGATGGCGCGTAGGCTGGCTGATGGGGCCTGCTGAGTTGATCCAGCACGTCTCAGCCGCGCACACCCGTATTTGCTACTCCTCGGTTTCGCCTCTGCAAGAGGCCTGCGCTGTCGGTAAGTGTAATCCCCTGGTCCGAGCGAGCATCACATTAACACTGCGTCCAAAGGCTTTGAGGAGGCTGATAAGCATGGATTCTGGGACGAGTCCGTCGTTGAGATGAAGGGAAAGATTGACCGCTTCAATGAGATATGGAAAGAGCTCGATCTGCCCTACTCGGAGCCCGAGGGCGGCTACTTTGTCCTCGTGAACATGAAGAAGGTTAAGCTGCCAGAGGACTACCCATACCCACCACATGTTGCCAGTCGTCCACGCGACTTCAAGCTTACCTGGTTCCTCATTCAAGAGGTCGGCGTTGCTGCCGTACCTCCAACCGAGTTCTACACGGACAAGAATGCCTGGATTGCTGAGGACTACATCCGATTTGCTGTCTGCAAGCCTGATGAGGTCCTCGAAAATGCCAAGGAGCGCCTGCGTGGATTGAAGAAGTACATCGATGCATGAGTACTGTCAAATGAACACGAATTTCAAATATCATTATTGTTCCGCTGGCCAATGAACAATGCCTATTTGTCAAAGACAATTACCGCTTGCAGTGGAGTATCACCTGGTCACAACCCCAAAGGTCCCGTTGTAGGTTGAATTGGCTACCTAGTCACCTGGGACGGATATCCTGAGTGCGATGAACGTCAATGTATTGCAAATTTCAAAACCGTCTCGGGGAATGTTCCCAGACCGACCTGTCATCCACACTGCTCATTGCTCTTCATGTAAATGACAGCCAAGTTGAGCCCACACAATTGAAGCTCGCTGCAAGCTTGACTATTCTTCAGAGTCCGTTTCCAACGATGTTTGGTCCAACTGTCTTCCGTTTGACATCGATCGATTCGAGCGATGCAGAAAGAGTAATAGCTAGAGCTCATCCCCACTCTGATGCTCAACCTTGGCCTCACCCTCATCCATGTCTGCAAGAGTAGCCTCTGAATCGGTAACGGCAGCGTTGGCAGAGACAGGAGCCTCATTGGCAGCAGGTTTAACAGAAGCCTTTTTATTAGCAGGAGCGCGCTTCTTCTTGATCGGGGTTTCGATGGGGGCAGCATCGCCATCATCCTCGTCGCCCTCAGCCATAACCTTTTTTTTGGGAGTGGCACGCTTGCGCTTCTTCTCTGAATCACCGCCCTCGTTGTTGGCAGCGGCAGCCGCACGAGCCTTGATAGGAGTTGCAGCGGCGGTTCCGACGAACAGTTTCTTCTTGAGGGCGCCCCAGGCGTTGGCGGCGGAACGTGGGTTGGTCATACCGGTGGCAGCAGCGAGGCGGACGTAGTCGATCTGGTAGATGGGTAGGGTCAGCACTGAAAGTCTAAAACAAACTGCAAGTCGAGGGCGCGCCACAATCAAGATAGCGTGTCATTTACTCACCTCCGGCTGGACTTTCATGCAGCTCCAGGCTTTCGAGAGAATCTCCTGCTCGCGGTCACTCAGCTGCATCTTAGTAGGGGCTGCATTGGAGGCGGCGGGCAAGCTGGTGCCACCCTGACCACTGTTGCTGTCGTTGTCAGACATGACAAGAGGGTTTTTTGGTGTATGTATTGGTCAAGTTCAGGTCAAGAAGAAGAAGACAAAGCCGATTTGTGTAGGAAATGCTCTGTTGAGTGACCGAATGTACTTTATGTAAGATCTCAAGCGTGGCCTTGGTGGTGGTTGAGTGTTGTGAGGGTTTTCAAGATGGGTGACAGAGATGCACCTAATAGCTAGAAGGGTAGGAACCTAGTGTAGGCAACAGTTTCAATGGGCATGCTCAGTGTATTCAGACTAAAAATTCCACTCCTTCCTTGAAGACCTTTCCTCCATTCACCGCACGCAGGACTTGCTGGCTTCGTCTGGAAATGGCCTTAAGTGGCTTGACCACCTGAGGCAAGGCACCCTGGGCAACCGCACGAGCAAAATAACCTTTGAGACGCCGTGAGAAGCAAGAGGACAAGAAGTTCAGGATTCCTTCGTATTTCACGTCTCAAGTCAGTTGGGCGTAGAATTCGGTTGGTGGTCTTGGGTTCAGGCATTTAAAAAAATAAGCACAAATCATTAGTCGCATATTTCCACCACCACACTCAACCAGGATCCGCCTTAAGCGTTTACGAACCGCCTCAAGTCGATCAATTAATTCATCTCGTTTAGTTATAATTTGCTGTTGGCTCTATATGCCTTATCACGAGCAACAGCATAGGATCAAACCCCCATTTGGTTCAAAAACAGAATTGACCCATACTTGTACGTCTACTTGCTTGAGGTGCTGGGTGAGATGGTGTTTTCCGGGAACTTCCTGAAAACGTCGGCAACATGGTCGATCGGTGCCGTCAGTAGACCCATGACGGAGTGCTCGCCAGCACTGGGATGGCTGTGCGAGGGCACAAAGGTCTTACTCCTCCCGAAACTCTTTGCGATCGACTCGGATTCCCCTTGAGCCGGGCTTAGGACTTCCTCTAGAGCTGGCATCTCCTCCCTCTCCTCCTCGTTGATATGCTCGGCAAGGATAGATCAGAGCTGCTCGAAGCCTGTTCGGGCGTTGGCAGGCTTTAGAGTTTGCCATGTCTTGAGAAGTTCTTTGAACTTGTTTGTATTAGCTTGCGCCTCAAAGTCTATGTGGACGCTGGGCAGTACCTCATGATGTTCTTTTCAATCGCTCTGAGTCATGGATCTGCTCTCTTCACCGAGATGCTTCTCGAATGCAGGGTAGACAACCAACTCTTCGCTAACTGAGTGAAGGACGAGCTATCATGAAATGATTGCGGAAACGCTCCTGGTGGTCGTGGTTCGTAGAGTTTACGACCTCATTGTAGTACTGCTCCAGCTCGCGGTGGTTCTACATAACGGAATCTGAAATGTTCTGCATGGCTGCGGTACTGTATCCGAAGGTGCTTAGTGACATTCGGTAGGTAAAAGATTACGATTGGCCATTATTCCGGAGCTCTTCTAGCACAATCTCGATGGGTTTCTCAAACGGCGATGTGGTCGTGGTTGGCGTTGCAGTGGGTCCGCCATTCACCCGTCATGGGCTGCTGCATCACTTTGCTCAGCATGTCACTGGCGTATGTTTTGCTCCTGCGTGTCAGCAATAGGTTACGATGAAATCCTCAGCACTCAGAGATGAGCAAATAAAACGAAGTGAAGTATTTACAAAGGGCATGGCCCTGTTGATATCAAGTGGGAGGTGATGGAGTGAGGCAATCATGGTCATCATACAGGTACAACCGTAATTACGTTCCCCGAGTATGTACCCGGTCTGCGTGAGCTCGGCCTCAATTAAATCGAGAACATGCCAAAATTCGGGCAGACCTGACAACGCGTGATTGCAGGCATGACACGGCCCCCCTTTCTTGAACTGGTCCTCACGTCTACAGTGCCGCCACAAAAGCCCCCATCAGGCAAAACCCCTGCCCTCGCCTTTCCTCCCAGCGTTAATAAGCTTAAGCAGATCAAGCTTCGAAACGTTCCAACTCAATCGCGCCCCCAGGTCGAATCGCTCCCGTAGCTCCTCCACACCTTCAAAGTCTGTGAAGCTAGACTTCTCGCTCAAAGTTTTCATGTTCCCTTTGTCTACACAAACTTTTTGAAATCTTCCTCCCCAGCACTTTCTCCCCCCGCGATTACCAAGGACTGATTAACATGTACCCCAGATTCGATGCCGCCAGAACCGGCCAGCCCTTGCCACCCACGCGCATAGCGGGTCATTTGATTCGAGGAAATTGGCTACGGGGCCATGCCGGAACCACCATCTGTAGCCGCACTCAACGTGACACCTCCGATGCCGAATGGAGTGTAGCCCGCCGGCCTGGTTCTGACGTCTTTGATTGCAAGGGGAAGCTGTGGACAAACGGCCTCAGCTTCGGCCGAGTCACTTGTGACCAGTACTCGGTTTGCAGCTCCAATGTCACCCTTGGCCAAATTTTATTCGCGGATCTTTGACGTTTTGTGGCCGTCCCCCCTTCGGTGCGCCAGGGTCTCGGAATATCCTCATCGGACGGGATTACCATGGATTCCATGTCGTGTCCCCGGTTCGATGGTGCCATAGGGCTTTCTGGGGCCCTGCCAATCGTGTCTTGATGGCGCCTGATGAGGAAATCAGACGGGGATAGGAGTGATCAGGGCAAGGGGTTGCTTATACGATGTGGCCCTCTCGCTCGCCAGACTACAAAAGATCTCGTCTCTTGCCTCTCGAGATCGTCAAAATCGACTCACCCTCACCTTCATTCAATTCCTCCATCCTTTCTTTCACTAAGAGGTTGCTGGGCTTCCTCCTCACTTTCTCAGACCCCACCAAACATTTCACCTGGATACGAACACGTCCGGACATCAAAATGAAGTTTACGTCGGTTCTATCCCTGCTTGTCGCCGTCGCCTCCGCGGTGCCCACGCCCACAGTTGGCGAGGCCGAGCACGTCCATATCGAGAAGCGCGCCACCATCTCTGAGGCTGCTACACTGGGGTACGCTTCCACCAACGGCGGTACCACTGGTGGTGCCGGCGGTACCGTCACCACCGTCTCCACTCTTCCTCAGTTCACTGCTGCCGTGAACGAGAAGGACGCAACCCCGAGGATTGTTGTTGTGAAGGGAATCATCTCTGGCAGCGCGAACATTCGCATCGGCAGCAACAAATCCGTCATCGGCCTTCCCGGCGCCGGTACGTGTCTCGCAATGGACATTCTTTTCCCGCACTAATGCGTTTAGGCTTTGACGGCATTGGGCTGTACGCTCGTCGCCAAAAGAACATCATTCTGCGTAACATTATCTCTCGCAACGTTCTCGGCAGTGTTGGCGATGGTTTCAGGATCGACGTACGTCAAAAAGTTTCATCCTGCGTTAAGCAATGCTGACATTTTGTCTTCCAGGAAACCACCAACGTCTGGGTCGATCACTGCGAATTCTACTCCAAGCTTATCGCTGACAAGGACTACTACGACGGTCTTGTTGACCTCTCCCACGCCGCCGACTTTGTGACTATTTCCTAGTATGCTTGGCCCCGCTTACCCAAGACGTGCCCTTCTGACACTATTTCTTTAGCACTTACTTCCATGATCATTGGAAGACCTCCCTCGTCGGCCACAGCGAGAACAACGGCGCCAAGGACTCAGGCCATCTCCGCGTCACCTATGCTCACAACTACTGGGCCAACTGCGGCTCTCGCGGCCCCTCGCTGCGCTTCGGTACTGGCCACATTTACAACTCATACTACCTCAAGTAGGCTTATCTTCTTCTGCTTTCGTTCAAACAACCACTAACCTCGAACAGCATGAACTCGGCCATCAACACCCGACAGAACGCTCAGGTCCTCATTCAGAGCAACGCCTTCAAGAACGTCACCGTTCCCATCACGACACAAGACTCTGACATCGTCGGCTACGCCAACGCTTTCGACAACGATCTTGGCGGTGCCCCCAACACGGCTCCCGTTGGCAAGCTGACCGCTAGCTCGCCTCCCTATGCCTACAGCCTCCTTGGATCCTCCAAGGTCGCTGCCACCGTGCCTGGCCAGGCTGGAGCTCGTCTCACGTTCTAAGTTTGCCGCGCGCAACGCGCCAAGCGAGCCTGACTGATCATCCATTAATTTCCCTTCTGTGTCATACTTTACCTTCCGTATATATCTGTTGCGCTGAATGATACACTATACCTAGAATTTTGAGGTCTTGAATCGAGAAAGCCACTCAATCTATCTCATTCTCAAACTCAGGATATTATCCCGTCGAATTAAACGCGAGCTGCTGTATCCAGTCTGGGGGCTGAGAGCCGTAGGCCTTGGGCGCCCATGTACGCTAAGCTCAAACGTTCTTGTGGCTGCTCCGGTGCTCATGGCCCCAGGCTTGACCGAATGCAATGTACGGGGAGATATGCCTGTAACCAGCTACTGTCCCCTTCACGTGATAACGATCCCCACAACCCCGCGGCGGGAAACCGAGCTATGTATTTTCCGACAGTATCCCGCCATCAACAAACAACTACCCCGCGCCCTCCGGCCCTGATGCCACGAGTGACGATCCATGACCACATGCGGGGCTAGGGCACGAGGTAAACCGCCTCCAACTGCTATTCCCCTACGCTAAGGCGCGTGGCAGACCCTTTCCCGACGCGCATGAGCATTTGCAGCTCCACGGCGATAATTCCGTACCCCCACCGATCTTGATTTCGCGATGTAGAATCCGGGCGGCGCGCACTTGGCCTGCATATGTGTCTCCAGTCAAACACGGGTATGAATCCCATAATGGACCGACAATAACGGCGAGCCGATATGGAGGCGATGAGACCTATAAAGCCCTGGACCCCGCCCCCGACGATGAAAGCTCATCGTTGAAGGAGAAACCCATCGAGTCGCGTTTTGTCGCAACATCTGTCCACGACTACCAACGATAACGTCCCCAATATCACCCGATAAGATTTGCCGAAATGGTTAAGCACTGGCTCGGGCGTTCTGCGCCGGCGGCGGCACCTTCTCTGGGTCTCACCGAGTGGCAATCGTCGCGCAATGAGTCGAAGGTCGCAGGTTTGTCTGCCACCGTATCTCTGGCGTTAGGTGATCGTACTGACGCGGCCGCAGGTATCGTTGTCGAAGGCAAATCCTTCGCGCTCCACACAGAACACTCATCTTACCGCTTCCACGTCGACGAGGAGACAGGTGACCTCTTTTCCGACCACTTTGGCGGCCCCGCCATCGAGACTGTTGAGACAGAAGCGCCCCTTGTCAATGGTTGGAACAGCATGCAGGACCGTGTCCAGCGCGAGTATCCGGACCTTGGTCGTGGCGATTTCCGTGTCCCCGCCATACAAGTCCACCAGGCCGACGGCTCCACCGTCAGTGATCTCCGATACCAATCTCACAAGGTTGTTCCTGGCAAGCCGGAACTGGAAGGTCTTCCATCGACTTTCGGAACCGACGAGGAGGTCTCGACCCTGATAATTACTCTCCACGACAGCATCAACTCAATCGCCGTCGACCTCTCGTACTCAGTCTTTATCAAGCACGATGCTGTTGTCCGAAGCACCAAGATAACAAACAACGGCCAGGGTGCCATTACGATTGACAAGGCTGCGAGTCTCAGCATCGACTTTCCTTACGAAGAGATGGAAATGATCCAGCTAAGAGGAGACTGGTTCCGCGAAGCCGTGAGAACGCGCCGCAAAATCGAGTACGGCCAACAGGGGTAGGTTACAATGAATGCGTGGTCGCCGATACGTTTTGCTGACCTCCCACCCTTCGTCTAGCTTTGGCAGCCGAACCGGTTACTCCTCGCACCTACACAACCCCTTCCTCGCCCTCGTGGCGCCTGACACAACTGAATCGCATGGTGATGCTTGGGGGTTCTCGCTCGTCTACTCCGGGTCCTTCTCCGCGGAGGTGGAGAAGGGCTCCCAGGGTATGACGCGCGCCATGCTCGGCTTCAACCCGAGTCAACTGTCATGGCCGCTGGCTCCCGGTGAGTCGCTGACAACGCCCGAAGTCGTCGCCGCCTACTCCAGCGCTGGTGTTGGTGGTGTTTCTCGCATTTTCCACCGACTATATCGTACGAACCTCATCAAGAGCAAGTTTGCCACTAAAACGCGACCTGTTAAGCTCAACAGCTGGGAAGGCCTCTACTTTGATTTTGATCAAGACACCATCTACAAGCTAGCCAGCGACGCTGCGGATCTCGGCGCCAAGCTCTTTGTGCTCGACGATGGCTGGTTTGGCAACGAACATCCTCGCATCAACGATGCCGCCGGCCTAGGTGACTGGCAAACCAATATGCAGCGATTCCCTGATACGCTGCCAACCCTCGTCAAGCGAATTACCGATCTCAAGGTTGCCGACTCGCCCGATAAACTGCAGTTTGGTATCTGGGTCGAGCCTGAGATGGTCAATCCCAGCTCGACTCTTTACCAGGAGCATCCCGAATGGGTCCTCCATGCTGGCGACTACCCGCGCACAACTCAGCGAAACCAGCTCGTCCTCAATGCCGCCCTTCCTGAAGTCCAGAAGTTCATCATCGACACCCTTTCTGAGCTTCTGTCCAGCGCTCCGATCACCTATGTCAAATGGGACAGCAACAGGGGCATTCACGAGGGCGCTACACCGTCGGCTCACCACACCAATATTTTGGGCATGTATCACGTGTACGACGTCCTCATGAAACGATTTCCCGACGTACTGTGGGAGGGCTGCGCTTCTGGAGGCGGTCGTTTCGACCCCGGCATGCTACAGTACTTCCCTCAGATCTGGACTTCTGACAACACCGACGCTCTCGATCGTATCTCCATCCAATTCGGCACGTCCCTCGTCTACCCTGCTTCGGCAATGGGTGCTCACGTGTCTGCCGTACCCAACGAGATCACAAATCGTATCACACCCATCAAATTCCGCGCTCACGTTGCCATGATGGGTGGCTCATTTGGCCTGGAGCTCAACCCCCCCAAGATCTCCACCGAAGATCGAGCTCAGATCCCTGGCCTCCTTGCCCTCAGCGAAAAGGTCAGCCCCATTGTTATCAACGGCGACATGTGGCGTCTGAACTTACCTGAAGAGTCCAACTGGCCGGCTGCACTCTTCATCTCGGAGAACGGTGCCGAGGCTGTACTGTTCTACTTCCAGGTGCGTGCTCAGTTCAACCACGCATCGCCGTGGATCCGACTGCAGGGACTTGAGCCCAGCGCACGGTACACCATCGATGGAGCCAAGACTTACACGGGCGCCACGCTCATGAGCAAGGGCCTGCAGTATGTCTTCAGTGGGGACTATGACAGCCGCGTCGTTTTTATTACCAGGGTTTGAGGTTGACCGACAGGTGCACCCTGGCTGAGGATTTGCTATAAATGCCAAAGGCAGTGCGCTGGGCATATAGACTGCTTTATTTGATTGTTCATACCCTTCCAGCTTTTGGCCGCATGCTTCGCCAAAAGTTTATATTTATACATAAGCGATTTTACATTCCTCATTGTTCTTAACTGAAGCCATGGTAATTTTGCGGCGCGGAGAGTTAGTATCGTGGAATTTCCAGGATGTTACTCATGTCAGGGCCAAGGTCCAGATCCCGAGGTCGCGACCAACCTGCGGGTCGTATCACAGGCGCAACTCAGTATGCCCCGGATCAGTACTTGAGGCTGATCAAATGTTGGTTTGGTTCCATAACGAACGGCCAGTGACGAACTCGTCGATGTGGTGCCCGTTGACCGTCTGACGTGGTTCGGCCCTTCTGCCTTGAAGCCTTTCCAGATCAATAGGCTCTGTACCTTGACACAATCCATCCTCGTCAGTGTTCGTCTACTATGAGCAATGAAGACCAGCCAATACGGAAATGCAGCCTGCGGGCTATCCTTGATGAAAATATGCACCCCGCGATTAGCTCACGCCACTACATCGCTTCTGATGACGGGTACACACTTCCCGCGGTAGCATTGGGAGGATTGTTCCAATAATGATGAGCCGTTCCAAGTTCGATTCGTTACCAGGAGGTATATACTGGCAAGGGTGCATGGTGGGTAACCCCAATTAGATTTCGAGGTGTTATCCACGAATTCCGGAAGCCAATTGGGCCGTCCTACTCGCACATAAAGCGATCGCAGGCCAAAGTGCCATGGCTACCACATGATCTTGCACACAAAAATGAAATGATGATCACGGAGCGGTGGCTCTTCGGGTCAAATCTCGCCGCTCGATGCACCGCGTATGGTCTGTCGGCATCCAACTGGCTGCGGCGGCCCAGGTGATGCCATGTCAGTATTTCAAGAGCGACATTGATTCGTCGAAAGGCCGGCATTGAACTAAATGAAAGGTCAGCTGCCACTTTTCAGAGCGGGTGAAGCATTTCCGAATTGTGATTTTCGTCACGGTCAAGATCATGATGCAACCAAAAGGTAGGACGGCCAACACAGCCTCGTATACTTAAAGTCTTCCTCAACGCGCCGTGAAAAGTGAAGCATAAAATTAGACTCTACAACTGGTAGTTATATTCCATACAAAATGAAGATCTTCGCCTTTCTACACTCAGCCTTGCTGATGGCCATTGCTGTAACAGCTTCGCCAGTGACCAGAACTAGATCTGGCGAAACCCTACTTGAGAAGCGTCAGGATCGCGGTCTTTACTCGGTCTCCGGGCTTGGTGCTCGCAAACAAGCCATTTTGAATGCTGGAGGCAACAGCTTGGACCTTGCTATTGCCATGCTCGAGACCGAGCGCATGTCAACTGATTACATCTACGGTATGTCGTCTATCCAGTCTCGTGCAATGTGGATCAAGTAGTAGGAAGAGTATTTAACGTGACCAAGGAGACAACAAAAGTAATGATGCAGCCAATTTTGGACTATTCAAGCAGAATTGGGGCATGCTCCGTATCTGCGCCTCTCGGGCCAGCTTCGTAGGGCAAAGCCAGAGCCAATGGAACAATGGCGCAAGGCTCAAGTACGACAAGAATCTTGCCCAGACAAATGAAAATCTATTGAACGAAGACTAACGCCTTTATTTTCAGCTCTGATATATACGCAGACGTTGCTGCCCGTTGGGACTGCCAGAATTATTATGGCTATAACTTGTGGATGGCTGGTCATCGCAATGGTGCATCGGGTCTCAACAACCCCAATACTGCTGATATCAACAGCTACAAATCTGCAATTGAATGGATGCGGAGTCAGATCGATTCTAACTCGCGGTACAGAACTGATGATACCCGTTTTTGGGTTAACGTGCCGCCTATCTGACACAACCTCCGAAAAACAAGCTCGAGATGGTACGGATGTGCGGAATCAAGCTCACGAGACTGCGATATCCGATCTGGTTACCTGCAGCGTTGATCGTAAGTCTTTGAGTCCCAAAGACATGCCTTCATCACAATATCAAGGCCTCAAGCATGGGCGAGCTGGTTCCCAACATCACCGAGAAGATATGAACGGAGCTTGGACAATATTCAACCCCAGCTCACAAGCTTAGTAGCTCATAAGACTTCCACAAGCTCAGAAACTGGATGTTAGAAATCTTTTGAGATCCAATAGCACTAGACACAGCTCGACTGTCTTCGCAAGCCTGTCTCGAAATTTGTACCCTTCGAAAGCTATCCAAGAAAAGAAAGTTGACAACATCTCCCCTATAACTGCTTTGACTGCGCTTTCATAAACCATCCCTTCAACCCCTGCTTCATCAACTTGACCTCAAGCCTGGAACCCATTTCCCTGAATCCCTCTGCGGCAGATGTTTTGAGCCCAAACACAATCAGCCGGCCATTTCGCGTCGAGGCCTCCCCCGAATCATCTGCAGCCTCCAATAGACTCGAGACAATTTCCATCCGAAGATACGCAGACATAGGCGGAGCCTTTAATGCTGAAACTTCATCAAGTCGACCCAGCTTGAACGCAACATCCAATGGTTCCAAGTTGTTCGCAATCTTGATGACTGTGTCTTTGAGGAGCCAGAAATCATCGTGATAAGGTAGTTGGCGTGACAACAGGATATCGATTAGATCTGAGACCCTTGATGCGAAGTTGTCAACCTCCGACGCAATGGAGGGCTCTTTAGGCGAAGAACACGGCATTCTCAGTAGCTGAATCCGCAAACGGAACGTGTTCGGAAGTACACCACTGAATTGCTGATGCCGCCGCATGTCCTCAATCCTTGTGATCAAGCTTTGGACAACAGGCATACAATTTTCTCTCCAATTGAGCCAATCATCTCGACTGGTCCGGACCTCAACGCTTCCTAGCCTCTCAACAAGGGGGTAAATTGGATCGCCTTGACGGATCAATAGACTGGCCACACTAAGAAGAAATTGTTGTAAGTCCGGGACGGTGACTTCTCCACCGGTGGAAAAGTCCTTCTGCCCCAGAACGGTGATTGCCCTCGTGAGTACAAAGGCAAGAACCTCACTCTTGTTATCGTACTGTCTTAGCCAATGCTTCCCGGTGTTTGAGTTGAAAAGCTTGCTGTCTGATTTGACCATCTCTGTGACATTTTCGACGGTGGAGGAGGGTGCTATATTCACAAGCACGACCTCTCGAAGTGTATCGAAAAGGGCAAGTGGCATGCTTGCGGTGCACGCAAAGAAGACGAAAGCAATATTTTTGAAGCTGATGGGTCCGACAGGAAGGCGCTCGCTGGGAGTCAGGGTGACATTCATTCTCTTGACAAATTCTTCCACCCAGCGGCCGTTATTACTAGCGGACTGACTCAGAACGCTCATGATGATTCTTAAAAGATCCGTTCTGATCTTTCTCTCTGAAGGCATTGCGAATGTTCTGTCGACAAGCAAGTCCAGAATGGGCGTCTCACCGCTTACATCAGGGAGTGTCTGCGACTGCCAATCGCCTTCGGTGATCGGCCGGCGCTCACTGAGTTGTGCGGCGATGGGTACAACATGGAATTCAAGCGCCTCGATAATTTGACTCTGCAAAGACGAGGGGCACCTTGGATTCATGACGGTAGTAAGAAGGCTGCTGACGATAGTCATACGGGCGTCAATATGGCGAGCCTCTGCGAGAAGAGTGACAAGGATCCTGCAAGACAACGCAGGATCAAGAAACAGGTTACCCTCGAGTACCTGCGCCATCATCTTGATAGTTGTCACTTTGATAGCGGGGGGCTGACCTTCCACCCAGGGCCGGGCATTCTGACTCTTCATGAGTTCATGCATGGCGTCCGCCATACCTTCGACAAACTCACGAGCGGCTGTGGCTGGCAACGATTGGAGGAACCCTATGTTGAGAACGCGGCGATGCCACGAACTGTCGTCTCCGTTCTTGATGATGTCGCGTATAAAAGGGCTGGCAAGAGATGGTTGATCGCTGTGGGCGACCTGGAGGACAACGCTGACAATACTACTCATCTGCGGCTTCAGAGCTTGAGGGCCTAAGTGAGCGATGATTCCCTTAATGAAATGATCCACCAGATCTGCCTTTACCGCTGCCGTGGCATACGGAAGTCTCCGCAGGATTTCCACCGCCGGCGCCTCAATCTGTTTTGTTGGACCAAGTAATGCCTGGGCGGCAGGTGACCGTAATAAGGCTTCCACTTTGAGAAGTGTAGCCATGGTGGGCTTCCAGACGATAGCTGTCAAGGTGCCTGGATCAGATGACTTTGAAATCGCATCAAAGTCATTCGAGATGGCGAGGCGTGCGTCTGCGACAACCCTGGGAAGGTGAAGAAGTTGAGTCCATCTGTTGCGCTGAAATCCAGGCTCCGAGATGGCCATGATAGCCGTTTGAGTAAGCATGATCAGGAGTTGATCGGCAAGGTCAATGTCCCTCTTTACCATATCAACAGTGGCAACCGGTGCGGTGTCATCACTTTCGTGTTTCGGGATGGCGCACATCAAGTTTTCGAATTCTTCTGTGCTCAAAAGACCTTTGTTGTAAAGCTCAAATGTAGCAAGGGAGTCCTTGTTGAAGCGGCGGGCCCAGCTGGTCGTCTCCAACAATAATTCGAGGTTACCCGTAGCAACACAGAGGTTGAAAGTCGATTTTGCCCAAAAGGCCCGACCTTCTGGCCCGCGTGACTCTGTCGCCTTCTTCCTGCGTTCTTTAACAACTTCTTTAACCCTAGACATCCAATTTAGGTCTCTGTCTGGTAGAGCTCGTGAAAGTAATGTCTTGAGAATTTCAACATCGCCCTCGATTTGACCCAGCTCCCGAGTTTGTTGGAGGATCGAATGCCGCGAAGGGCACATGAGAAAGTTCCTCCCAGGGTGCAGCTTCTCGAGATTTTCCACAAGATCAAAGGCCTTGGCCTTGTCGATGGACAACAGAAGATCAATAGGCCACGTGCCGGGGGTGGATGACACCGCCTTCAGCTTTGCAAGTCCTGTAGGGGATTGATCCTCAAGGTCAAGATGGAACTCCCGCATGTGCTGAAAAAACAAACGTAGAAGCTGGTAGCGGGTGATCGGGTTGAGTCGCTTGGGAGCATCCAGTGAAATGTAAATGGTGTTCAGCATGTTTCGCTCGTTGGGCTCGCGCAACGACAGGACTTGTGCCAGGTACTTCTCCAGCACCTTTCGGTCTCTGCCGGTGTCGACCCATCGCTGGATGATGTAGCGTATGAGACCACCCGTTTCGAGCGTCAAATTTGTTTTAAACTCGGCCGGGTGGTTTTGAATGATGCGAATGACAAGACCGAGCCACTCGTCACGCGACTCGTCGTCATACCTCCTATGAAGTTGGCGCTTGAGTACGGGCATGATCAGTCCAGTGAAAGTGTCGCATGGAATGCGGGCGTTGCCATCCACGGTTCCGAGCTTCTCCAAAATAACCCTGGAAAATGCAATGTTTCCACCCACGAGTTTCTTCGTGTCAGCGATTGTCAAGTCTGCGCCAGGCGAGAAGATGTCATTGAGGATCCGCCTTTCGTATGGTTCTCGATGGGCAAGGAGCAGGCTTTTCTGCTGATGGAATGTCCAAGCAACCTTCGACTCCCATTGCTGAACGACCGCATGGTCGCACGCAGGAAGGATGTACTGATAAAACGGCTGTAAAGGTCTCTTATCGGGGTTGGCAGTTCCATACAATATGGCCACAAGCTCACCCATTGCTGTGCGTCTCGCGGTCTCTTGCCTTCTGGGCCGTCGCTGTGCGCCGAGCTGTGGCACATGTTACGAACGTCGCGCACCCTGAATTCGACCATGAGACTTGCCAACCCTGCTGCGCCACCGATGGCGTCCCATGTTGGCTGAAAGCGGGTCGCCGCGCCGTAAGTATTTGCCGAACGTTGGGATGGCTTTGCTGCGTTGTCCAGCTCGGTCGCTTTGGCGGAGACTCTCAGCAATCTCGATGCTGGTGACGCGACCGTTCAACGGCTTGTCATTGACCAAAGGTTGCGCCATTTTGATGATGATGGATTATGAGGAAAGCCAATGCTTCTCTCATGATCTTCTGATTTTATATCAGCGGCTTTTTGAGTCACACGGCGTAGCGGCGCTTCGCGTCAGCAGCAACAGGCCATTTGGCCTCAATTGGTAGTGTCCACGCGCGATTGGCCGCCCCTGAAGACATGCATAAAGCTAACCTCAGCCAGCCTGCACAAGATCCGATTAGGTCACCATCCCAATTGAGATCCAGCAATCCCGGGTCCTGTAAAACATGAAGGCAATGTCTCCAAGAGTTAGCAATCTACGTTAAATGTACTACGGCGCGACGCCACAAGACCTTCGTTACCCATGATTGGACCTAATATATGCTACAATCAAGACTCCGAACTCGATGGCAGGTGGAACGCTTTATGAACTGCTTCAATGACAAAGAGACGACCTTAATTCGCTCCCGTCCGCCTTACTCGCGGTACTGTCGCTGTTCATGGGCTGCAACGCAATGTCGGCTGGTTCAGACCGGATGTCCCATCAATGTCACCTCTGCCGCTGATCAAGATTCGGTTGGCTTGATGTAGATTCTGGGACCAAAGTCCCAGTGTTGGGTCCAGAAGCCCAAACAAAGACACTGAGATAAAAACATGGCAGCTACAGCATCCTGAGACCGTGGTCATTGCACTCGTCAGTAGGATTGTATTTCTTCTCACTGGTGACTGAGTAATTCACAAACTGACACGACGAGTCTTTTATACCCATTACGCATAGCCCACTATTACTAGAAGCCAGCTCGATCACATTCGAGATCCACATATTGACAGGAAATTATGCGCAAGGTATACTCAAAGGTAATCTGGTAGGCTCGATCTCATGCCTTCACGGGCAAACGATGGCCTCAGTGCCAATCGAATCGGTACAATACCCCGACAAGCTACGCGTTGCGGCCTCGCAATTGTCAGGGTCATTTACATCGCTTCGAGACGTTAGTATATTCCGTTGATATTTCGAAAAGCTTGTAATTGGGCTCTTTTCAGTTTACCGTTGAACATCAATGAAGCACCAATTCAAGGTGTCTAAAACGGGACCGCTCCCCTCGCTTGTTATAAAAACAAGTTTGTTGATGTCCTGTGATGTTCAGCTTTGACCCAGATCCTTTCCGTTGTCGGCACAACTTACCGTAGTTCGATAGCAACAGGTACTGGCCTGCCTCGCCAAAACCTCGACTGGACTGGCCAATGCAAGGAATGGAGAAAATAATGAAATGATTGTAGAGGAGTGCATGCTGAATCTGGGTCAAGCTGATTCACTGAGTGAGAAAGGGATTGTATATTCACGAGTTGATCTGCATCGTACCTGTGGCATCGTACAAGCCATATTTATATCCCACTAGTAGCCCGGTCATGCTCAGCGTCGTGTGAAGCAAGGCACCTCATCTAATGCCTTCAGGGATCATTATCCGGCCTTTGACATCCCAATTGGATGTTGCTATGCAGATCTGACTTCTATTTAGTGACTATAGCAATCTAAACAATCTTGGCCACTGCAGATCGCAGTCCAACACGCCACGGGCAGAGATCTTCTACCACTTCGGACGCGGAAGATGACATGCACTTGCAGCATTGCAAACTCGGTTGTCCGTATGTTGCGGGGTAGTCTAGACATCGTATAGTGCCCCACAGGGACGGACTGTTTGATCCTTCCGAGCACCGATAACGAACCGCCAAGATCACAGTAGCACGTGTGGTTCCTAATCTGGAAGAGTGCTCCTCAGCGGGGCATGGCCTTGTCAGCATGGGGTTCTGCTCAACTCTGAACTAAATCACAAAGACCGTGAAATATGAGGTATCCAAGTGAAATCTGCAAACAGAAGCTCCAAGAGCTTGACAGGTAGAACAATTTGCCTGGCAAGCCCAAAATATCAGCCAAACATGGTGTCAAGAGGCACCTGTGGAGTCACAGGACAGGGGGATGGTCAAGGCCTGGATACTACGAGAATGTACACGTGAAAGCTGCAGAGGGACATAGTTCAATGTTTTGCTACCCCATACCTAAAATCGATTACTCACATCACCTACAGAAGGCGTTTTCACTCTGCTCATCCCTAAGTTCTGATAAAAAGAAATTGCATCTAAGTTCGAATTTCTCCAGCTGCACCGCGGCCGACGCTGGCCTCTTAGCAAACGAGTGACCTTGACCCTCTTCGTGTTTTCAATCACTGCAATAACGAAAATGCTGATCAGATTACACTGCCCAAGAACACTGTTCTTATAAAGTTCAGTATTGCGTCGATCTCAGAGGGTACTCGGCATGGACTTGATATGTGGTTTCTCAAGTGAAGCGTCTGCAGAACTGAGTAGAGCCAATGCATTACTGGACTGAATTGTGACGCGCTACCGTTGATGATGAAGTCTATGCCTTGAGATAAGAGGCAATGGTTATTGATGAGGCAGATATCAAAGCAGTCATGTGGAATTATAATAGCCGCGGCTTTAAGTAAATCCGTTGCATTTCAAGTTTTAAGGACAGATTGATCGATGGTCGCGTACTCAGAGCTCACGGTCAGAGAGGATTTAAGAAAAATAAAATAATTATCTAGAACTAATCAAAAAGCATCTGGCCCCCGTGCGAGTGCTCACCAGCTTGCCGATTGGCAAAAGCTCCCCAGCCAACTTTGCAGGATTTGACCAATGGGTCCAGTGGCGCAGTGAGAAATTGAAGAAGACTTGCGCCTGTGTTCTACCTTGAACTGGTTATCACACGGCGCTCAAGGAAATTAAAACAACGCTTGATTTCTCTATGCTTAACATCTCAACGTTTTGTCAAGTGGAGACTTGTCACCAAAGCCGCCATATCGCTGCAGCGCAGGTCTGCCATGTCTCCTGTGATGAACCCTGGGATTGCCTTCAGAGATGTGAAGTGGATGGCGCCGTGTCTCAATACCACTCTGAAGTTCTTCTTCCGAGCCCGGCTCAGACGGACAAACGACTGCGATGCCGGCATTGTAAACTCGTATCATCGCCTCCGGAGACCTACCGAAGTTGATGAAAGGCTCCAAAACCTGAATGTGATCGCGATGAAAATGACTGAGCACGACAACGTTGATGTCGGAAATGGTTACGGCTCGTGTGGGACTTCGGACATGCACATTCTAGTTCTTTGAAGGAAAAGTCAAGCCGAGCAATAACACCAGTACAGTTTAATATACCAAGCTAGTTATTCACTTCACAAAGATGTTTCTTTAAGAAAGCTACCTTCGTACGAGGACCTTCAAAGTTCTTGAGGGCTTTACCAATGATCAGGTCTAAATCACTGTTGCTCTAGGAGCTTGCGATGTCCCAAGTGGCAAGGCATCTAGTTTATGTTGGCTGAGTGAGGGAGGCGCCTGCCGTTAGTATCAGTTTTGCATCCCTCGGGAACACCATTAAACCATTCACGCGCCAGGTTCCCGGATCGTCTAGGCCGTCAATTTATCATCAAGAATGCTCATATTGCCCAGAGCTGGCACGGAGATTGGCAGGTCATGTTACCAAACTTGAGAAAGCCGGTATGATATCGTGATGTACGGTTTACACGATCAATTCGGAAAAAGAAAATCTATCTAGAATGACACAGGGCAGTGCTCACACGTCTTGATTGCTCTCACCGTTTCATAATCCTCTTCTCAGCATAAAACTGCCCCAGAAATCCGGCCAGGAGCGAGCCAGTCATATACATCATCTGCAACCGGCCTACCCCCAGGCCCGCCATGCTTACACTAGAGTATTGATGGCTTCGGCTTTTATCATGAAAAACCAGCTTAGTTTGCGAGAGATCGACAACGCCTACCGCACCTACGATGTTTGACGTATGCGTTAACCTTTGGCACGTTCAAATTAATAATCAGTCTTCCTACTGCATCAGATATGAGACTGCTCAGTATCGTCTTATGCTACGCTGCGATCACTGATATGCGACTCTCACTGCATCAGCTCACTGTCTCTGACATGACAGTTAATGTCTACGGGATACGGATGACGCATGGACCGTCACTGCCATTGTTCTACTTCCATGTGGTGCGAGAGTCGTACTTTGCACGCCAGCGACGGCAAGGATCAGATCCTTTCGAATCACACATCATGGGATCAAGAAGGCTATCCTGCTTATCCAGAAGGCAGGAATACAGACCTCACGGTCGTGAAGGTTGTCAATATGCAGATAGGAATCAATTTGGGAAATCCGACGGATGCGTCAACCTCGCCGGGACGACTGGACGCAGTCAGTGCCATAAGGAAGCTTGGGAGGTAAGCGATTAGCAGCACGACTTCGTCATAAGCTCCAACATCAGGGGCACCTTTAACGTGCTGAGCGAGACCCTCAAGCACGGTATCATAGCAGAGGCCGGCAGTCTCGTTCATATGCTCAGCATATACGGGCAACGCGCTTTCCATAGTGGCGGCATCTACAGCGACAGCAAACATGCAGGCATCGGGCTCGTCAAGAGCCCGGCAATCGAGGCAGCAGGCTGGGGCATTCGAGTCAATATTGTGGCACTGCAAGGATGATCGTCTCCACCATCCCTTTCTGGAGAAAATGTATGTTTCAACCAATTGTAGCGGGCCAATCGTTACACCAATGCTACGTTCAAATCAAGTGCATGGCTGTGGAGGCACAGCCCCTGATGTGCTGGCCAGTTCATCGGCTTGGAAATCGGCAGAGGCAGTCAAAGTCAATGTCGTCCCCTCTTTCGAGTTCAGAGGCGAGCTACGTCACTGGAGCTACCTGAGCTGTGGATGGAGACGCAAACATCGAAAACAAAATCACAAGCATTCCTACCGCTTTAAGGAGGGGCCTAAGCGATACGACCTTAATTGCAGGTAGAATTCTTGAGTTTCTTCTAGGTACACTTCCACACTGTCTATGTAGTGTAATTAACGGGTATTAACTTGGCGCATAGGCCGCAGGGGACCACGCGACATAAACTGCCAAGCTTCCCAACTGGGGACTAGATCAAGGGTAATGAGACCATTCTGGGATCTCACTTGTCCCAGTCAGGAAACCGGTCGCTCCTCCAAGCCTTGGGCTTGGAAACGGCTGGCTAGAAAGATCATTCGCAGTGGGCGGCTTGTACATGTACACAATGTCACAGCCCCTCGCAGGTCTCCTGACTAATGCCCTATTTTTTCGATTCGAGAACCTGAAAATCCACCAGAACGAGAGAACAGATGAGGTATAACACCAGGCAGTTGCCGGAAT
>NW_003315034.1:0-2743 GCF_000150825.1 Verticillium alfalfae VaMs.102
TCTTCAACAAACGCTGGCTGTGATCCTACCTATATTTCAAGAAGCTCGAGATATCCTCGCGACACCCGGTTTACATTTATGCCTTAGTTCTCCTGGGCTTTTTCTACATAAGCAATCGACGTCCTTGTTCATTCAGGACGAAAATCCCACACGCTTGGAAAGACTTGCTTCACTCCGCCAGCTTGTCCTGGACGGCTTGCAATGGGGCAACAACATGGCATTCCATATGCACATGACAGTAGCGCAGTGCGAAAGAGGCCCCTGAATCACCCAAGAGAAGGTACCTGGTTGAAAAACTCAGACTGTTGCCACCTGTCTCGTGGGAAGTACGTCAACTACATTTGCTTATCCGCGATGAATCGACTGGGTGCATGAAAGTTCATGGGCGTATTGACATAGCATCGGGCGAGTTCGAGCTTGAACGGCTTTCACTCTCTGCCGACTTTGCACTGTCTCCGACCAATGCGATTCAAATTGAGCCCCGCCAGTCCTACCATTTCTCCAATACCCTGCAATGCTGGGCTGCTCACCAAGCCCCCGTGGCTCCGGAAGTCTGCATACCGGAACACCTTATCGTAGCCAGCTACAACGTCTTGGCCGAATTCGAGTAGCCTCCTTGCTCAGCTCGATATCCTCTAATTGCTCGCAACTTACTGGCAAAGACGGCCCAGGCTGACGTGGTAGTCCTGCAAGAGGTCACTGACGACTTCCTCACTCATCTGCTGAGCAATCAGAATATTCAACAGATCTACCCCTTCGCCACCCACGGCTTACCTGACGGGCTGAGCACTGGGCCGCTCCCTAGCCTTCTCAATGTTCTCGTTCTCAGCCAGCATAGTTTCAGGTGGGGCTTTTTGCCGTTTCAACGCCGACACAAGGGATGCTGCCTTCTGGCATTTGACCACATCGGCACCCATGATGAGCAGGGCATGCCTTACCTGTCATCCTCGCAGCCACTCACTTAAGCCAAGGGCTTACAGATGTGCTGTGCTGCGAAACGTGTGATACACGCATTATCATACTGGGTAGTCACATACCACACGTCTGGGTCTCGCGGATCTCACGTGGCAACGTTCTTTCTTACACCTGAACATGCAGTCAACAGTACTATATCACGACAGACGAGGTCTCCCTGTATTCACATAGAGACTATGCTGCGGGAAGCTCAGTTTGTGATTCTTGGGCCGTTGCCCGGATGGAGGGGGCCGAGTCTTCTGATAATCTGAAAAAGCCAAGAAACCTGTGTGATGCCTTCGAAGGAGAACAAGGGGCCACATACGACCCCCAGGAGAACCCCTTAGCAGCCGTCACAATGGGCAGTGGACTCAACAACCGACTGCAAAGGTACGATCGTATTCTTCTCAAGGGCCCGGGCGTTCTCACCGTCCGGGGATTTAACATGTTCGGTTTCAACAGAAGCCCTGCAGGGATAGAGGAGACTCAAGAGCCGGTGTCTCATGCAAGTGATCACTGGGGTGTGCGATGCCTTCTTCTCAAACAGCGGCAGACACCAGGGTTGGATGCAGCACCTACGCCACAGCACACGGCCGTTACAGTGCTACCTGCTCAAGCGCCCGCAGGGTTGTCCAGCACAAATTCATTGCAGAAGTGCCTCCAGAGTCGACAGTGCATTCCAACTGATAGTGAAGAGAATATCAGAGGAGATGCATTCGAGCTTGTCAAATCAGTCATTCTTGACAGCAGTGTCAGCAATGGCCCATACACATTCACTGGACGGTTCCCAGTCGTGCTTATACCAGTCGGCTCTTACGGGCTTGGAGTCTGGACTACAGATTCTGACCTGGACTGTTTCTGCATCGGAGCCTGCAGTGCTGCAACGTTTTTCCGACTAGTCAGGCAGAGGATCGCCAAATCAGCCTCGGATGTCGTTCGAGTTCTGCGGAAAGTCAAGTCGAAGTCAGGCACTATGTTGATTCTGGAGGTTCGAGGTGTTAGGGTGGACTTGCAGTACTGCCAGTCTCCGCACATTGCTGTGGCGTAGGTAGCCTCCACACTTGCTACACGATATACCTGATGACTGACGATTACCACCAGCTGGCCTGAAATTATAAGGCGACCGCCGACGGATCCCGCATTCGATCTCAAGTTCGAGACACTCCTGAAGTTGAAGCCCGCAAGAGATTTGTTCTACTTACTCTACTCTATTCCGGACCTCGTACAGTTCCGCTTGGCATACCAACTGGTCAAGGAGTGGGCCAAGATATGGGGGATTTATGGCGCACGATTCGGCTACTTGGGAGGAATACACATCTCAGTACTCCTAGCACGCATTTGCAAATTGCTGTCGCACAGTGGCAACAGTATGTCGGCAACCAGCGTCATCACGACATTTTTCGATCACTATGCCACCTTCAACTGGCAAACGCAAGTTGCGTTTGATCCATTCTTTCACAAGCAATTTCGTTGTGACCGGTCTTTCCGAGAGCCTCTTTGCATAATTGGTTGGCATTCGCCTATCCTGAACACGTCTTCTGCAGCTTCAAGGCCGACTGTGAAAACCCTGGAGAGGGAATTTCAGAGGGCCAGAGATCGTATGATGACGAATAACATGACGTGGTCCAAGTCTCTTGGTGGGGACGACCCTTGTAATGATGAGTTCTCCGGGGGTGATCAAGACTTCTTGAAAACGTTTAAGTCATATATCAAATGGACCTTCACTATTGGGGATCTTCTTTAGAGGACGTGCAGATGTCGATGTGGATCTCGTGTGTCAGCATACTGG
>NW_003315034.1:3024-13653 GCF_000150825.1 Verticillium alfalfae VaMs.102
GGCGAGAGCTACTTCGACCCTCAGAGTCGTGGTTAACGCTCCTTGTGCCGTCAGAGCTTGGCAGGATGTCTCCCGATGACCAGGATTGGGGCGAATATCAGCCTGATGACGAATCTTCCGACGAAGGAATTGCTCATCCGACGGAGGCCTCTTCAGCGGGATCTGCGGAGCCTGCTCGCCAGTCGAAGTGCAAGACAGGTTCTTCCAAATCCCATAATGCAGCTGCACCCCTCCCTAGGCCACAAGGCCAACCAAAACTTCGCACAGCTTCCGATGTGCTGCATCGTTTACGGTGGGACCCGGGTATGAGTAGCGATGACTTTGCCATCGGCTACACTGATCGTCACCTCGCTGAGCCGCAAGAGAAAGCTGTTGGGGCGTGGAAGCTGGAACAAACTCACGAGGAGTTTATCCCTCAACACCGAATTCTCTACTTCAGGCGGAAGAGCGATGGGATGCTGGTGTGGGAGAGGAGCTCTCGGACTGACATGGTATTTCGAACTGGACTGCAACCGTCTTCGGCACAGAAATAACAATACTGTACTATACGTTCAGTGCCCTTCAAGCGGACTCTTTCCCTCCGTTTCTCACCATCGTTTCATGTGTGGTCATGGGTGATACAGAGACAACAGTGCTCAGGTCGTCCTGAGCAACCACATAGAGGTAAATTTACCTCCACAATCTTGGTCATGGCATTCATTTGCTAGACACTCCTATGAAACCCTTTTTATGCCGCACACACCAGATTCAGCTAAATTCAGATATCGATGGCTAGGATAGCTAATCTGACTTTATCAGATCGGCCCAGATTGATGCACATGTACAGCGTTCCGCGGCCGTGTCTGGATCGAGTTACGGCTTGACCTACACGTAAAGAGCCTTTACTTCCGGCAGTGGTGTTACAGACGCCCAGAGGATAGAAAAGCTCTAATCGACAGCGAAATAGTTATAATAAAGTGAAGACTAGCGTATCCTCGTAGGAGAAAGTAACAAAACCGACTTGGACGGCCCGTCGTAAGTAATTTCATGTAATCATAGCGCCGCCGCAGAATGTTGGCATGACCCAGCAGTTGGACGATTGCTCATAGCATATGCTGTGGCCATTGCGATATGTTGGCGATAAGACATGCGTGACCTAGCTCCTGTGATTAACTGCAACGCCTCTCATGATCCGTATTCCCCTAGACCCCAACATCTGTATGTTGTCCGTGACGCCGTTGCAAGGAGAGAAAACAAGCGCTTAGTATAGGGTCACAAAGACCGCCGATATAGCACTCTTGTCGTACTTCACGTACTTGCCCTTGCCCTTGTCAACCTCGTGATAGCGGTCCCAGAAACGGTTATATAACGGTTCAAGCATTTGCTGGATATCGCGCGCGAACATCTGACGAACCTCCCGTTCCATGTTGTAGGACTTGTGTTTTGCAACCATTTCGTCAAATGATGCATTAAATGATTGAAACTTGTTCTTGATGTTGTCCTTGTCCTTGCTGCTCAAGCTTTTGACGATGGAACTCGAATCAGGTTGGCCCGAGGTAGGTCGTTGTTTGTTCGTATGTATAACATCGAACAGATGACTGGATACCTCCTTGCAGTCCATGGTATACAGACTTTTGGACTTCTTTCGCCACTGGTCGAGCAATGCCAGACGCTGCTCGAGCAACGGAGCAAGATCAGAATCGCGTATCATCCGCTCCACGATAACAACGTTATTTGCCAAGAAAACACCCAACACTCCCCGACCACCTCGGAGCACAGCTTGAGCCTTTTGATTGAGAGATGAAAGTAACGTCTCAATGGTATCTGTGCAATAATGTGAGAAGATTTCCTTGCCATCAGCACCAATGTCGAATGATGCCAGGCTTGGGATGACATCTGCTGAGCGGCCATTCACAGCGGCGACAGACTTCCAGCCCCCGTCGCCAATAGAGACCATGATACTCGAAATGGGGCGCAGGAATTCCACCATGGCTTGTAAACGTTGCATGGTTTCGGAGACGATGGAGACGGGCGCGCCATCGGCAGGAAGTACTTGCATGTTGCCGACTCTGCGCCTGGTATCCTCCAGCAGTTCGGCTAGTGAAGATTTGGCTGTTTCTCTCACAGGACGAAGGGCCGCGGCTAGGGTCGACTTAAGCTCCCCGGTTCGCGTTTCCAATTTTTCAGAGAGGCTTGACATGATTTCGGTTATTTCGTACGCCAGGTAGCAATCTGTAGTGAGATGGGCTTTGATGTGAACGTTCAGCTCTCTAACAGCGCGTGCTAGCTCTGCTAGAGCCGCCTGACATGTGACCTGAAATATAGGCCCCCAGTCACCCCGATTGAAGAGGTTGCAAATATTTTCGTACTCTGCCAGGAAGAGGCCTTCCATGGCTTGCGCATATGTGCCGATGCCGTTGGTCCCAGCCCTATATATGGCTTCCGAGTTCTTCTTCTTTGCCGTATTGACGCTTGCAGCGGCTAAATTGACCAGTGTTGATGACAGATATTGCCCTCGGACATCGCCAAATATCTTCGCAGCTGGAGAATCTTGTGAAGTCACCTGGGGTTGTCTGCTAGCCACATGTGCCCTGATGAGAGCCAAGGGCGTGATCACGCTTTGTGCAAGTGTGGGGAACGGGACGTCTTTGGTAATGTAGTGTAGTGGCTCGATCGATCGCGGTGTCTCGGCGCGAATGAGTTTGTCGAAATGACCTTCAAGCTGTGTATTGCCGGACTTCACTAGGCGTGAAAGGTCAGCGATGGTCTGCTGGTTTGCCCGCAGGTTCGAGGTCTGCATATCGGCTAAGGCTTGGTTCAATCTTTTAACAGAGGCAAGATAGTTGACAAGCCCAGCCTTGTCAGGTCCCGCCCGTATGATCTGTTCCTCGTCATTCTTACTATCGGCTGGCTGTCGCAGTTTCTCGATGGACGATACAACTTTGTCGATGTCTTTGGAGAGCATAAAAAGTCAGTGACTCCGTTGAGCAGGGAAATTTGGACCGGCTGGACCGGTGAGCAACGTACTGTGGCCAAGAACCTGCAACTTCTTTGTCTCGCCATTGAGTGGGCCTGCAACATCGCGTACACTCTTGCCGGTGGCATCAAGTCTCCCTAGTGAGGCTTGTATCTTCCGTGTTAATTGGGTCGTCTTCTCGAGCCGGGAGCTCAGCACATCGACTTCGGCACGCGCCTCTTCATCCGCAATTTGGCGGTTATTTGTCACCGTCACAGCCATGGCTAACTGATTGAGGGCGACATCAAGGTGATGGGGACGCTAAGCGAGTTTAGGCACGTTGCTGGAAGGGACAGTTCGCGTATGTGTGTCGCTGTTGAAAATATGCACACCGTGCCATGTGGTGTAAAGAGCAGTTGTCAGAACTTGTATACTTATGATAGAACAATAGCAAGCGATGCACAACAGAGCTACGAGGGTTGAAGTGATCAAATCAAGGAGGGTAGGCGTGGTACGGGGTTGGTTGAGTGGGCCTCATGGTCTCTATCCGGGGTCAAATTTCTGGGGAATATGTATTACATAACCACTGACAAGGCTTACATGGATTTGATTTAACACCTCAAATTTGATCGACACATGCTCAACTGTTCGTCGAATTTGACTGCTCGTTCTGTTGATGCTCTTCTTAAATGATGGCCCGGGACAGTATTTCTGGCCTTCTTAAAGTTCTCTATATCTTGGTCTGGTCCAGCTCAAATCAATGCCACCAGGTCAAATAGACTTCAGCTGTCTCTCGACTTCTCGGGGGAGTTAATCTCATAATGTAAGAAATGATGTATGAGCTTTGTCACAGTCTCTACAAGGAAATCGACATCAGTATCGGTGATGGTATACGGCGGTGCCAGAATGATGTGATCTCCGTTGTAGCCATCGACTGTGCCAGCTCCCGGGTAAACCGTGATTCCGTAGGGCTCAGTGAGTGCCAGATCGGACAATCTCGCTGCGATCTGTGCGTGGCGCGGGAATGAATCTTTAGTGCGCTTATCCAAGACAAGCTCAATGCCCCAGAAGAGTCCCTTCCCACGGATGTCGCCGACGTGAGCATGACTGTCAAGGTTGCTTCTGAGCTGTCTGGATAAGCGGCTCCCCTTATCCCTCACGTTCTCCAGAAGTTATCGGACACAACGACGTGTTGAGCCTCAAGAGCCGCAGCACAGGCGCTGAGATGAGCCTTTCAAGTATGGTCATGAACGAAGATACTGTCCTAAATGTTAGCTGCATCAAGAAATCAGGCAGGTGAAAGAGAGAGATTGTACTTGCCCGCTGCCGTTTTTAAGCACATCTACCATTCGACGGCTGATCAGGAGCCCCGCAACTGGTCGGTAGCCACCACCAAGCCCTTTGCCAATGGTTTGGAGGTCAGGGGCCACTCCTTCATCTTGCCATACATGAAGGGTGCCTGTTCGACCCATGCCACACATGACTTCATCGAGAATAAGTAGCGCTCCGTACGTTTCGCACACCGCTTTCACGGCCTTGGAATATCCTGGTACTGCAGGCACACAGCCAAGTGCCTGTGGTCCTCGCATGATCAGCTTAAAGGTGCTGGCTAAGACCGGTTTGCACGATGCCTTACCGCTCCGACTACAAGCTCTACAACAAATGCACATACTGTGTGGGGACCAAGGCGTATGAATCCGTCCTCCAACTCCTTCGCGAGTCTGGCAACATCCATAGCGTCGGTCTCGTGGCTTGCCTGGCCTCTGCAGGAAAAACAAGGCGACACAACCGATGTGTTATTGCACATCATGGGCTCAAAGATCGCTCGTCGGCCGGCGTGTCCGCCAGCAGACAGCGCCCCTAGCGTAACCCCATGATAAGAGCGGCTTCTGGATATGAACCTGTATCTTGTGCCCTGTGCCGGTGTCTATTCGAGAAAAACCTGACGCGAAAGTTTCATTGCCGCCTCCATGGCTTCCGAACCTATGCCTTTAAGCAAAGACGACACCCTCTGTCGCGACGCCGGAGACATACCACTGCTTACAATGTAGCCTTTTGACATGTGGCCCTCAGTCGAGTCAACGAGAAGTTGACACAATTCCTCAGGTGTGCTGTGCGCAAAGAACCTAGTTGCGCAGTATGTGGCTATCGCGTCTTGCTGTCTCATCGCCTTTAGAACCCTGGGGTGTCCGTGCCCAAGGCATGCCACAGCGGCACCACCAGAAGAATCGAAGATCTTCCTCCCGTCTGTTGGAATGCAGTAGTGACCCTCGCAACTGGCAAGTTGCAGAAATTGATGCCGCAGGTCACGATGCAGGACAGCGAATTTGGGCACTACTTGATCGTTTATCATGTCGCCTGCCCCAACCTCAGGGGAAGAGCCTCTTTCATTGCTCAACGAGATCATAGTACTACGAAAGTCGGTAGTCGAGCTCGGGTTGAAGGGCTGTGGCACAGATTTGGTGAAGTTTGCAAACACGAGCGCCAGTCTAGTGAGCTTTGGCGCTCTGGATGTTCTTATACGTGTCGGAAGGGACCAGATTCATATCGGCGGAGTAGCATGAGGTCCAGGTCCCGACACCGAACACAGCCTTGCTTTGGCTCGGCATCAACACAGTCACGACCCTAAGGTCAATGGCAAATATACTGCCGAAGCTTACCACAAGGAGAGGCGAGAGATGTCCTGACGACACTAGTCGATACACTCACGTGGAACCCGATGCCGGGATGAATCAATTCAGACCGAACTCAACCCAAGGAGAAGACTTGCGGTCGGTGCGGTCCCGCGCTCAGGCGCGGGGTGCCTGCTGGCCCGAAAGCCAACGCGTCCCTTAGAAACCGTCCATGCGCCGCCGAGTGGAACCGTTCGGCTTTGCCCATTGGATAAATTCCACAACCACTTAACGCGCCATTACTGCTTCAGAGTCAATGAAGGCACGCGTCGCAGCCCCTCATTTTCGAATCTCGCACGCGTCGTGGCTCCTCGAACAGTCGCCTTCCAACGTCACGAACTCTTTAGACAGCCTCACTCCCTCTTTTGAGGTCGCTGCATAGAACACAACTTGTCCAGATGGATTCTTTCATGCTTCAAGATGATGCGGCTGCTGACCGTGTTCGGCAGGCGGAAGACTTTCTTGATCCACGTGTGTCCCTCCTGTCAGGTTGATCATTTGGATGATTGTTGCTGACTAGGCACGCGCAGAAAATCCTCACACCAGAAGCTACCGACCTGACATAATTTTGATGGTACAGAAGAATCAGAGGCGCTTGAACGTTAACCTCGACCACGTTCGTGAACACAATGAACAGCTCGCGGAAGGGATACTTCGTCAGCCGTTTGACTATACAATTGCTTTCGATCATGCCTTGAAAGAGATCGTCAAAACACTGCCGCAGACACGAGCGGAGGAGGTCGCAGATGCCTTATATTACTGCGCTTGGGCGGGCAGTTTTGGCCTCAACGCATGCAACCCTCGTACCTTGTCGTCACACCATCTCAACAATATGATCTCCCTTGAAGGCATTGTCACCAGATGCTCACTCATCAGACCCAAGATCGTCAAGAGCGTTCATTACAACGAGGCTAAGAATGTCTTCCATTTCAGGGAATACCAAGACCGGACCATGACCGACGGCGCTTCTACTTCCAGCGTGTACCCTCAAGAGGATGATGAGGGAAACCCTCTCATTACCGAGTATGGGTTCAGCAAATACCGGGACCACCAGACCATTTCTGTGCAGGAAATGCCCGAGCGAGCCCCTGCGAGGCAACTGCCCCGTGGAGTGGACGTTGTACTGGACGATGATCTGGTGGACAAGGTCAAGCCAGGAGACCGAGTGCAATTGGTTGGCATATACAAGACTCTTGGCAACAGGAACACAAACCACAGCAGCGCTCTCTTCAAAACGGTCATCCTCGCGAACAACGTTGTGCTGCTGTCTTCCAAATCAGGCGGCGGCATAGCCACTGCCACCATCACAGATATGGATATCCGGAATATCAACAAGATTGCCAAGAAGAAGAATCTCCTAGACTTGCTCTCGCAATCCCTGGCCCCCAGTATATATGGACATGGTCATATCAAGAAGGCCATTTTGTTGATGCTGTTGGGTGGCATGGAGAAGAATCTTCCCAATGGCACCCATCTCAGGGGTGACATTAATATTTTAATGGTCGGCGATCCATCGACTGCCAAATCTCAACTACTTCGATTCGTTTTGAACACGGCCCCCCTGGCTATTGCCACAACAGGCCGAGGCTCTTCTGGAGTTGGTCTTACTGCGGCTGTCACATCAGACAAGGAGACAGGAGAGCGCCGGCTGGAGGCTGGCGCTATGGTGATGGCTGATCGAGGCGTGGTCTGTATCGATGAGTTCGACAAGATGTCCGATATCGACAGGGTGGCTATCCACGAAGTCATGGAACAACAAACTGTTACCATAGCAAAGGCAGGCATCCACACATCACTGAATGCCAGGTGTAGCGTTATAGCCGCGGCCAACCCCATTTTTGGTCAGTATGACACGCATAAGGACCCGCACAAGAACATCGCGCTGCCGGACTCCCTTCTCTCACGTTTCGATCTCCTCTTCGTAGTTACGGACGACATTGAGGACACACGCGATAGACAGGTTTCAGAACACGTTCTTCGCATGCATCGCTACCGGCAAGCGGGCACAGAAGAAGGCGCACCGGTAAGAGAAAACACAAGTCAGTCTCTTGGAGTCGCAGTCAACAACCAGACCGAGTCTCAACGTCAAACGGATGTCTTTGAGAAGTTCGACGCCATGCTCCATGCAGGTGTCACTGTAACATCGGGACGTGGTGCGAACAAGAAGCCGGAGGTTTTGAGTATCCCCTTCATGAAAAAGTACATCCAATACGCCAAAACACGAATTCGTCCTTTACTCACGCAAGAGGCGAACGACCGTATCGCAGACATATACGTCGGCCTCCGGAATGACGATCTAGAAGGTAACCAGCGCCGTACAAGTCCATTGACGGTGCGAACTTTGGAAACGCTTGTTCGTCTTTCCACCGCGCATGCAAAGTCACGCTTGTCAAATCGTATTGACGAGCGCGACGTGGCTGCGGCCGAGTCCATTTTGCGGTTCGCACTGTTCAAGGAGGTTGTTGAGGACGAGTCAAGAAAGAAGCGTAGAAAGACGCAAAACGCTCAGATGATGTCCTCGAGCGAAAGTTCTTCCTCGGAAGATGACGATGAAGACGCATACAGGGGCGCTGCAGCACGCACATCTGTTACCAGATCTGGCCCTTCAACCCGTGGTGTTGCACGGCCTCGGAAAACCACGACTGGTCCTAGTCAGATCAATGGCACTGCAGATGCGGATGCAGATCTTGGCGACGGGGCTCGTGGCTCGACATCTGATGCGCAGGGTGCAGAACATGATCAAGAACAGGGTTTGAACCGATTGCGCCAGTCAGCAGGAGCATCACACAGTCGTGCAACGCGCACCCAAACATCATATGCCTCGTCGGTATCAGCATCACACCTGCCATCAACATCGCAACAGGAGCCCGAGGAAGACGAGCTTGCAACTGGAGCTGCAGCTCTAGCTATCGCAGATGAGCCCATTACTGATCAGCGCTTCAACACATTCAGAACAACACTCGGGCAGCTTCTCAACTCGGCTCTGTTCGAGGATGACTCGGCAGGCTTGGACGCCATTATCCTCGCTGTGAACGCAAAACTGCACGCGAGGAGTGGAGGTGCCTTTGACAAAGAAGAGGCTGTTAAGGCGCTGCGTAAGATGGATGACCTCAACCAGATCATGTACGTGACTCTGTTCTCTCATCTCTCTGTGGCTCCTCAAGGCTAACAATAAGACAGGTACACATCAGGGGACCTTGTATACAAAATCTAATGTGTCACATGGTGTTGTATCATCCCAAATAGAATGTTCGGCTGTGGGGTAATGTTGGCCAGGCAGCTGCGGTTGATTTACGATGGGTAAAAGGCTGATGCCGTGCTTGATCTACATGATCAAAAGACTCGAGCATGGTTTTGGCAAGCTAAGGGCTGCGTAGCTTTCAATAACATAATGATGTATGATTTCTCCACCTGTTTTCGTCGGATGTCTGACAATGGTACTCAATCATTGCCCACGTCTCCCAGCGCGGTTTTTCCCTTGAAGTCTCTCTGCGCCCCTCCTTCCTCTCTCGTTGAACACACCGACCCGCACTCACCCACCTCATCAGTTGTGGGTTCTCGTTGGTTCACTCTGGTACACGACGCCGATATTCCTCGAGTCTTTGATTAACTCGGATGCCATTCCAAGTCTCGTTACCGTGCTCGTCTTTGCCGAGGATGGGCATGCCCACTTGCTCGATTGCAAAGCTCGCTGACACGCTGCCCCATGTAGCAGCCTCCTCTACACTCTTGCCTCGGGCGAGGGCCGCCGCAAGCCCACCTAAAAAGCTATTGCCTCCTCCAGTAGGATCAACGACCAAGGATGCATCTTGATGATAGGCAGGTACCCAGCGCTCGACGCCAGGATCAACCTCAATTTCTTCACGTGCGATGGTGCCCTCTTCGTCCTGTAACAAGCCTGCGAAGAGTGCCTCCATGTCAGTGTCGGGTCGGAGGCCGCCGCGAGTGTAATCTTTCTTCCGACGCTTGACACCATCGCGAGGTGCATGAGGCTGACGCTTCCTTCCACCATTTCTAGCGATGTAGCAGCCTTTCTCGCCGGCACGAACCACGAGGGTAAACGACTGTAAGGGCATACTCGCTAAGAGCTGTTCACAGGAACGTTCCACGGCCGCAGTGGATATCTCGCCCGTGTTCAGATCCAAGCCATGATCACCCATGAAGCCTGCAAGCTCTGCATGGTTGGGACTGCAAACATCAACGAGTGGCAGAGTGTTCGTGCAGTTGAGGAGCTCAGCGGGGGTGCACAAGTCGGGGACTGGCTCCCAGACGAAAATTGGTTTCACGTATGAGTCTTCTGGTGATAAGGCCTTCCTGGAAGTCGTGATATCTGCAACCAGCTCTCTGCATCTCGTTGGCGAACAAATAAGGTGAAACGAGCGAGAAAAAAGCAGCGTTGGCGTTAGGTCTTCGGCCGTGAGGCGTTTCTTTGGGGTGGTGTACTTGAACGCGCGCTTCGTTGTGTTTCCGGTGTTTTCGTAACCGTTCCAGCCTCGCGTAGTAAGGCGTTCAGTTGATTTGCGCATCAGAGCAGACGTGTTCCAAGTTTCAATCAGAGTTATAAGGTCGGCGGGGAAATCAGTTCCTTGATCGACTACCCAGCCAACGGAAGAGGATAGAGGAGGGGGAGAGAAAAGACGTGCTCCTATAGCGGAATACGTGCCCGCACCGCCTAGTATATCTTTGACCGGTGGCGTGGGTTCCTCGAACTCAATATCATCTTCACGGGTTAGCATAATCGAACCGTTGAGCAGTAAGCCTTGAGTCGGTGGGGTGTGTCGCAGAAACCTCACCTATGATGACCATGCCCAGCGTAACGACATCCAAAGGTGTTAAAGCCGCAAATTCTGCCTCTGTGAGAACCTCATCCTTCACCGACAAGAATTCCATGGCGGCCTTTGTAGACTTGCTGACTGCACGGGTAACCTCGAAGACCGTCTTTATCACACCGCGACGAGCTTCAGCGTTTCAGTCACAGGAGATACGGAAACTCGACTTCGTAAATACACTTCACGAAAAGAT
>NW_003315034.1:13794-14649 GCF_000150825.1 Verticillium alfalfae VaMs.102
CCAGTACTTAGAATAATACTGGATATCTGCATACGCCTTGGACTATGGAGCCTGTGACTTCGACACCTAGACGACCGGGCCGTACGAGAAAAGCACGCATGTTAATATGGGACTCGTTGTAGCGTCGGTAAACATGCAGAAGGTCGATTTGGATGCCGCCTGCCTGTCCAATCTATGAGTTCAGTTCGAGGGACATTCTGGTAACCTTGTTGAAAGATGGTCTCGGTTGCTGGTAGCACAGACAGTGCGACAAGAAGACCACGGTCATTGGGTCAAGCAAGGACAATCTAATGCACATGGAGTGCATGGAGTCTTGGTCGAAATCACGACCCGAAGGTAACATTTTGTTGGTCTGGCATCATATATCTGTCGATTGTCGGGGATGCCTATCTGTGAGGAATAAAATCCGCGGTTGCGCTCTGACGGACAGTGGGTAGGTACCTGGGTGGCGGCGGGGCGGGTGCCCTGTCTGTGCCGAAGCTTCTCTAGCTGCCATTCCATAGTGTCTGCCTTCAGGAGCACCCCCGTCAACATAGTCACTTACTTCGCCCTCTCCCCGAAGTCCCCAGCCTCGTCCTCGCGCACCTTGCAAGAACAAGACAGATCTCCTGATCCTTGCATATCTTCACACTTCAAGGTCTTCCCGTGATCGCACACCGAAGACAACGGCCTTTGATTGCTTCTGGCACCGTTGCGCTCTGGTGCCTGTCGCTGTATTTCAACCCAAAATACCCCTGATTCCTGCAACATCGCATCCTGCAGGATAGCCGATCATGGCGACCAACAATATGCACAATCTTACGACACTCATCAGAGTTCGTACATATCACCGCCTGTCTCCGTGCACTCGGAAGA
>NW_003315034.1:15286-18420 GCF_000150825.1 Verticillium alfalfae VaMs.102
CGTCCGTATAAGCATGTAGAAGAATCTCTTGGGTCGGCCCAGTTCTTCTGAAACCGGTGTTGAAGGAACAAAAAGACAAGTAAGCTAAGATGTGCAACATTTATAGCCATCTCAACCCAAACTGACGCGAAACCAGGGACCCCCAACAAGCCGAGTGGGTTCATAGCTTTTATCAGGTTTTCCGCGACCTGGCCGATTACGTCAAGCAGTACTTTCCGAACGGTATACCTTGGAATCCGAAAGGACAGCCTGCCCAGGAGGTGGCCAAAACTTTGGTTACAGCCTTGTCAACGACAGCGACACCGCCCCCTCCCCCTCCCCCCGGCGGCTTGCCGCCGCCGCCGCCGCCGCCGCCTGGCCCGCCTCCTGTACTGGACCTGAGTAATGGGGAAGCTCCTGCTTCAGGTCAGGAAAGGGGAGGCCTTGATGCTGTCTTTTCCGAGCTCAACAGAGGAGATGCCGTGACCAAGGGCCTCCGAAAGGTTGACAAATCGGAGATGACTCATAAGAACCCATCTCTACGAGCTTCCTCCAGCGTTGTCCGAGGCAAGAGCCCAGCCCCTGGAAAGAAGCCAAAGCCCGAGAGCATGCGCAGCAAAAAGCCACCCAGGAAGGAGCTTGACGGAAATAAGTGGACAATTGTAAGAGGCGAAATACGAACATGACGGATAGCAACTGATAAATATTTCACAATAGGAGAACTACGACAAAGAACCACAGCCGATTGAGATCGAAGCGTCCAACAACCATTCTTTGTTGATTAGCAGATGTAACAACACGACGATCATCATTAAGGGTAAGGCCAACGCCGTCACCATTGAGAACTCCAATCGCCTATCGTTGATTGTCGACTCTCTCATCTCCACGGTGGATGTAGTCAAGTCACAGAATTTTGCCTTGCAAGTCATGGGAGTTATCCCTACGGTCATGATGGACCAGATCGATGGTGCCCAGATTTACTTTAGCAAGGAGAGTACATCCACCAAGATCTTTACGAGCAAGTCGTCAGGTGTCAATCTGAACGTCATTTCGGGTCCTGATGGCGATTCGAAGGAAGTCCCACTGCCCTATCAGATTTGCTCTTACTATGATGAGGAGAAGGACGACCTTGTAAACGAGATAGTGTCACACGCCGGTTAGACATTTGATGGAGTCATTTTCTCGTTGCTCGGGCCACCGCGGTCGACATTGCGTGGTTGCAGATGTTTCGTAAGCTTGTGTAGTTATCAACAAGATCTGCCTTTTCACGCTGTGGACGGAACGACCGAGAGAAACCCTCATGTGTCTTGACAGTGAAGGTTGTCTGGCTGGGTTGGCAGTATGTAGTCTATTGTCAACACAACTTGAGCGATGCGCCAGTCCCTAATCTCTAGTACATGTACGCAGAATGCACAATTGGCATACGCTGCTTGTCCGGCCAATCCTTCCGTCATCCTACACTATGTTCTCCGTTTGTTCATCTTCCGGCATCTTCTCGAATTTCACGGGCCTCTCACAGTTTAGCCTTGGGTGTCTCAATGCTCGATATGAGGAGATCACGCATATCACCAGCGGCCTCGTTGAGATAGAAGCTCATCCTCTGGCTGCCAAGACCCTTCGACACAATGTTGAAGTTGATGCTATGATGTTATCAAATTAGCACTCCCCTTTTTTGGTACCCAAAAAGGCGAGGAACCTGGGACGTGACAGCTCCGGGAAGTCTTACCTGTTTTCGTTGATCATATACGCAATACCGAATCCGTCGTCAATAACCTGGCTCCAACCGTATCCGTTGAAAAACTCAGAGCTCAACTGCGAGGTCGAGAGGAACCACGTGGCGGAATATGTGTACGCTGGGTCCTTGTAGATGCTCGGGAGCTCCTCACCAGGTCCCAATAGTTTCTTCAGACCGAACAGGTGCCTGTCCACTCCCTTGCCATCTGACGCGGCACTGATGTATTCGAGATGCGAATCGATAGCCTTGCGGAACAGGTCAGTGCGAGTCGCGTCCGTCGACTCGGCGTCGGCCATGGACCGGCACCAGGCGGTTGAAGCATCAGAAACCGTGCGGCAAGTCTCGGTACGACCCTGCTGGAAACGGCGGGTGGCAGCGGACTCGTACGTGGGGCGGTTCTTGCCGTACATCTTGAAGTACGCCAGCTGGATGATCATCTGAACGTAGGCATCTGGAGAGCATTTGAACTTCTTGATCAATCCCTTGCCGTAGCCCTGGTAGGCCTGCACGGCGAGCTCGTGCTGGCCGATAACGTCGTTGAAGTCTTTGGTTGCACGGTCGATCTCAGTCTGGACGTCCTTGGTGATCTCGAATTTGACTGGCTGAGGATCGGCCAGGTTAGAGCGGATAGCGGGGTTGGAGAGGTCAATTTTGTTGTTGAAAATGAGATCATTGATGTAGTCGTTTAAGCGATGAGTAGGGGTGCCATCCATCATGGAGTGTTCGCCCATGAAGCCAGACGTGCCGTTGTCGTTGACAATGAATTGAAGAGGCTTGTCAAACCAGCGATTCTGGCCATCTCCGTGCCAGTATTGATGGGCACGCTCCTCAAGCGTCACGGGAGAGGCGTCATCGAGGCACACGACGAACGACGCAGATTCGATAGTCTCAAGGGCTGCAGCATTCTTGGGATGCGCTGCAAGCAAAGTTTGGCGTGCATCGGCCCACACATCACGGTTTTCGCTAGTCAGAGCACCAAGAGCGGGAGCTCGCTGAGCGGATTCGTAGACCTTGTTGAATTGCTGTTCGAGTTCGCTTGCATTGAGCTGTTTGCCGTTCACCTCGTGCATAATCTTGAAAAATTGGTTCTTGCGGATTGCAATAATGTGCTTGTGATCTTTGTGGGAGAACTTGACTGGGTGGTCGACAGGCTTGCGGCAACGCGACTGGCGTTAAACATGTACTGGAGCTGTCCATGCAGATTGGCAGGCGCTTCATGTACTCGGGCTCAAGGATTTCAGCGTCCACTTCTTTTTTGAATTCGAGCACGGCGGAAGTTATGGCCGCGCCGCGCTTAGCCGGGATTTCTCCTTCGACGGTCGTCTCGGTGGGAATAAAAGTAGCTGACGTAGGGAACGACAGGGTCTCTGTAGGACAGGTATGCAGCATCGTTCCACTACTCGTAGAGCCAGTTCCTGTG
>NW_003315034.1:19022-71459 GCF_000150825.1 Verticillium alfalfae VaMs.102
GCCGCATACGGGTTAGGCTGTCGTAAGCAGGGACAAGGATTCCCAGGGCCCAGCCCAGAATTAGCGCGAGTTTGGCATGGCGGGGTTCTAACTCGACTTGTGTCGGTAGTCGGTTACGGGAATATTATGTGGATCTCTTTTGCCAACACGCTGGCAACGCTGGATGTGGAGGCCGAATGACTGTGCGTGTATTGGGGTATGAAAACACGAAACTCATGTTTTCATCATAGAGCCTTTGGGCCGATCCCGTTCGCGCGTACCTTGTCCTGTTCGCTGGCTTCAATCGCCGGCCTAGTAAAAATTGGAACCTAACAGCAGCCCAGTGTTCGGCCCTCGCCGTTACGGGCACTGTCAACTTGAAATGACATGGAAGACTTGATGAGACGCTTGTTCGGCGAACCCCCCCCCCCCCGGCCCCCTTGTGTGAGTGTGCCGAGGTTAGTAGTACACCGTCAGCCTACATGTGGAGTAACAACGGGATGAGGTAGCGGGCAGACAGTGTGCAGCCGATACAAGCAGTGCATGAACTACATGTACTCTGTAGGGGAGTCTATCCGCACAAGCTGTCACATGCACCATGGTGCAAACGCGAAGCGGCTCAACTGACGGAGGCCGGCCGGTGCTTGCTTCTCAGAGCCGGAGCGGGGGCGTCGTTTCGTAATCAGCTATTCGAAGAAATGTATAAGTTTGTTATTGATGATACAGCCTCAAGCAGAACAACAGTAGACGAGACGAAACCAAGAACCATCCCATGCCATCCGCGAGTGCCAAGCGACATGAAGCCGCCCAGCCCAAAATTCCCCAGAACCCCCTTCGACGCCGTAGTACCAACTAGTGTGATCGATCCCTCGTTCGGTTCTGGTTTGGCCCAGAACCACAATCGACAACCTCCCCTTCATCAAATCTCCAGGCTCTGCACCTTGCCCCCACTGCTCAATGGCTGCACAGTATCGGCTCCTGGAACTGATTGTACCGTAAGCCTACCATTGCCCATCAATATATCATCTCCCAGTCGAAGTCCCTGGTCGGTACCCGTGGCCGCCGCTGTCTTGAACGACTGCTGGACCTCTCTGACCCTTCGCTTGAATGCGAGTCGGTCAAGGAATAACTGCTGTCGGCCTCTCTCAAGCTCGCGACGCTCGGCTTGGAGCAGAGCCTCCATCTCATTGAAATACTTAAGCTTCAGGTCCAGCTTCTGCAGCGTCACGTTGGCCGCCGCTGACACCAGTCGCGTCATCTCACGCTCCTCTTCCGTGGCAAGACCAATAGCGCGCGCTCCCGTTGTTGCTAGTGGTATCGATGCCATTTTGCGAACAGTTGTTGTGGTAACGGTTGTCGTGGTCGTTTCCTGTTCAATGTCCACCTCCATTGCATCACCATCTCTTCTTTGCCTTGCCATTCGAGGCTCCAGTCTCCCGTGACTCTCCGCCTTCGAGACGATTACGTAGACGACGCTTCATTTCGTCGGCGGAAGAGTGGGCAGCCGCGGCTGTGGTGGCTGGGTCAGCCAAACTAGCTAAAAATCCAACGACAGACATGACTGGGTTGTCGGCCTGGTTGTATGGAATTTGCTTGTCACCATGAGCCCCAAGAATGGTGAGTTCAGATTCAAGGTACTTGTCCTCGATACTGAGTTGCAGGAACTGAAGTGCACATTCCTCGCGAGTACGAGTGCCGACGTGCTCTGCAATGTCGGTCCATTCTTCGTCATAACGCTCGAGAGCCTCCAGTAGTCGCAAGAGTTCCGCATCGCTCCATGGAGCATCTCTCTCTGGCACCGTTGTATACGTGGGGTTGTCCTGACGGATAAGCGCACCGTCCCCGTCACGGGTATATTGTGACTTGTTCGAATCGCCAGGGAAGTGACCATCAAGAAAGCAGCTGGGACATATTTCATATTTTGCCTTGGCGCTACCCTCCTTCGTTGGAGCGTGGTAGTACAGACGAGTACAGTCGACGGCACAGGCGTGGCAGTTGACCTTCGTGATGGGGCCCGTCGACGCCTCCTTGTTTGCCGACACACCATTTGTGGTTGGTGTCTCCCCGTTGGTTTTGACCTCGGTCGTGGCGTTGAGGTTGGTTGATTTGGCGTCTCCGTCATAGATGTTTCGACTGACCTCTAGCTTGGAATCTCCTTTCGCAGCTTGTGCAGCCGAGGCCTTCTTGTCGGTATCTACACTTTGCTTACCCTTGGTCATCTCCTCGTCGGCCGAAGGCTGGAAGGCTTGCAGGCCACGGGGCGTGTCGCAAATAACCTTGAAGTGGCCTGTGTAAGGGGGACCAATGTTAGAGGGTCGGTGATCTCCATCCACCTGGAAATGTCAGCATCATACAATTGAGTCCAATAGTGTGCTGGTTGAGACCGTCCAGCAGTAATAGCAAGTTACTTACCTGGTAGTTGATGAGGCCCCATTGCTCGAGAAAGGCGTGAACGCGCATGATTGCGCAGACATCACCTGCCAAGTTTCGTCTGCAAGCAGTGACGGTCAAGTATTCCGCGGGGTTCAGGCGATAGGTATTGATCATGAAGTCGCGGTAGTCTTTGTAAACGACAGGGGTCTTGCTGCGGTTGCGGCTGTTGAAGAACTCGGCCATGGCCTTACGTTCAATCTCGTGGACCATGTTCATATCGAACCAAGTGCTGTAACTTGGCAATATTATGGCATGGGTCTGGGAAATGAGATGATCACGGGCAGCTGCCTCAACACTTTCCTTTGTCTTGCCCTCCTGTCCTTCTGCTTCCGTGCCAGTGACAGCAGCGTCGGCATCGGGTTCATCGCCTGCATCTTTCCCAATCTCGGCGTCATCTTCATCGCGCGAGATGGTGGTTTCGGCTGCGGGACCATCCGGTGCATCCAGAGGATTATCCGAAGCTGTGATCGGGGCCGGGGTGGCGCTGTCTTGCTTGACAATGGGTTCATTGGTCACGGCTTCCCCCATCTGGATATCTGGAGCCACAGACATGTTAGAGTTGAATAAACGAAATCATCACCAGGTGTTGATTCGATGGCGAGAGCGCCAACATGATAACGAACCTTCAGAGTTATCCGGCCTGGTGCTGCTTATCTCAGGCACGAGCGGCGGCTGCGCGAGAAGGGTATTGCTAGTGGGTGACGCGGCATTGGCCGGCGACCCGTAGTTGGTCGGTTCATCCATGGTGTTGACGACAGCGAGAATATAAAGGTCCTTGAGGCGACTTCGTGGTGAGTGATGCGCGACAAGATCAATTCTTCGGAAGAACGCGCGGTGAACGCGCGACGGGATTTAGAGTCGGTGCGCGTTGGTGAAGATGTCGACCTGACGCGGGCGTCAGAGCAAGCGAGAGAGAGGGAGCGCTAGGAAACGTCAAGCCAACTGCGAACTCTCTGCTCGAACGTCAGTGTGTTGAGTTATCTTTGCGGAATAGCGAGTCCGTGGGGGTGGAAAGTGGATGATCCTGTCGCGAGGCGTGATCGCGTCTCAAGAATTTTGGGGGCGCGGTTGAAGTGCTGCAGGAGGGTCTCTCTAAAAGGGCAGCGGCTGGCAGCTGGGCAAGGAAGGCGATTGACTGACTGAACAGATTGCTGCTGATGGGCGGTCCAAAAGCGTCCACATCTGCAGGGGCACTGTCCTAGTAACCTTCACATCCCACTGAGAAACCAGTTATGAGGGTCCTGGCTTTACTCACGTGATGACATAACTGTGGTGAGTGGCCCCACCCCTGATCAGTAGCAGCCGATGACGGACGACAACCTCGGGCCGTGACAAACCGCAACAGTGAACGCCCATTCGAAATCCGTAATGTTCACAAATCGCCCCCTGCGTGTCTGCTCCAAAGCCCTCGTACAGCGCCCACTCAATCATTCGAGCGGACTGTAGTCTATATCTGTGATTTTTCAACTTACGGCGGATACGAAACGATAATATGTCTTGCACTGCTGCACGAAGGGCCGCTTTTCGCGGAGTACCTGCCTCGCTCCTCCAGCGCCTACCTCTCTCCAACCAAGCAAGGCGCAGTTTCCTTTCGACGCTTGCGATATTGGAGCAGCGCGAGGGCCAGCTCAACCATGGCTCTCTGAGTTCCATCACGGCAGCGAAGAAACTGGGAGGCACAGTGCACGGCTTCGTTGCTGGAGGAAACATCCAGGCTGTTGCGCAGGAGGCAGCCAAGGTGGAAGGCGTTGAGAAGATCATTGCTGTGGACAACGCAATTTATGACAAGGTTTGACCTACCACTGACATAATTCATGATTATACCCAATGCTGACACTTCATTCTCGTCTTGACAGGGTCTTCCCGAGAACTTCGCTCCCTTGCTGGTTGAGAACATCAAGCAAGGCGGGTATACGCACGTCATCGCAAGCCACACGGCTTTCGGCAAGAACATCATGCCACGTGTAGCTGCGCTCCTCGACTTGCAGCAGGTGTCTGATATCGTCGCGATCGAGAGTGAAGATGTATTTGTACGGCCCATCTATGCCGGCAACGCAATTGCTACGGTTCAGTCCTCGGATAAGGTCAAGGTTGTCACTATTCGAGGCACGGCTTTCCCTGCTGCTGAAGAGACGGGCGGCTCAGCGTCCGTTGAGGCCGGTGTGGACCCAAAGGCACCCTCTACGACTGAGTGGGTTTCCGAAGAGTTGACCAAGTCGGATCGTCCCGATCTTGCCACTGCTGGCAAGGTTGTTTCTGGTGGGCGTGGTCTTAAGTCCAAGGAGGAGTTTGACAAAGTCATGCTCCCACTCGCGGACTCGCTCGGTGCAGCGGTTGGTGCCTCTCGGGCTGCTGTCGATAGCGGTTATGCCGATAACAGCTTGCAGGTCGGGCAAACAGGCAAGGTTGTGGCTCCTGAGCTTTACATGGCCGTGGGAATCTCTGGCGCGATCCAGCATCTGGCTGGTATGAAGGATAGCAAGGTCATCGCAGCCATCAACAAGGATGCAGATGCTCCCATCTTCCAGGTTGCAGATGTAGGGCTCGTTGGTGATCTATTCGACAAGGTTCCGGAGTTGACGGAAAAGCTGAAGCAGTAAAATATTGTACAGAAATGATTGTCCATTATAATCCTTGATCCACTTTATGCTACAACTTCGAGCATGGCCTTAGTGCTTGTGAACTTTTCACGTTCCTTACCTTTCTCCTGTCCCTTTTCTCGCTCAGCTTGGTCGATCTTGCGCCAGCCGTGCCAGTCCACCGTAGGCTGGTTATGGTTCACAGCCATCTCTGTACACACCTTATCCCATCCTGGCAGTGGGCTTGAGCTCGAATCGTCTCCTGCCTGTAGGAACTTGACACCCGAGAGCCAATCTCGTACGATCGAGTCGCCTGTATCGAAAGCGTCTTGCATGGTGGTTGCAATGACTCCCGTGGGCCCACGCTTGACCCAGCCAGCGCAGTAAAGGCCAGGAGAATGTTCTGACATGATATCGGTCTCAAGCTCAGTCGACGTTCTTCGAAGAACACGTCCTTGCCCATCATTCATGATGACGCCGCGCCGCTCATCAAACAACACACCTGCCTCTTGAAAACCCGGGAGCGGCGCTGATTTGTATCCGATGGAGCGAAAGACAAGGGATGACGGTAAAATGATCTTTTCGCCCTTCAGCTGCGCCTGGGCGTTTGGATCGAACTTGGAGGTGAGCTCTGTGCGTTCGAGCACTGTGCTGCCGACAAAGTGAGGCGAGACATCGCTGGCAACAAACTCGGTCGGTGAAAGGCAGAAGTCCAAGGACCATGACCTGGGCGCGGTCGACACTTGTGCCTGTGACCCCTTGGCCACCAGTTCCATCAGGCGTTTCGTAGCCCTGGGAAGCGATTTGAGATCAGGGGGGATCAGAGACGGTTCCACAGGGTGAAATGCGACACCAGGTATCTTCATCAACTCCCGAGCCTCTTTAATAGTAAAGGCAGCCTTTCACAATCATCAGTGAGCTATGTGGGAGTATTGTTTCATTCGCAAGTTTCGACCTACCTGCATTGGCCCGCGCCTTCCTACAACGTGCACCCGACGTATTCGAGAAGTGGCTAGTGTGGCCAAAGCCTCATCGGTAATGTCCGTCTTTCGCAGAACATCAACGTCTTCTAGAAGGATTCTTGCAACGTCAAGAGCAACGTTCCCCTGGCCGATCACGACGGCTTCATCGCTTGTGGCGAGATTTGGGGCGAGGCCAGCCGATTCGGGAAGCCCATTATACCATCCAACAAACTGCCGTGCCGAGTATATACCGGCAAGAGATGACTCACCGGGTATATTTAGTGCCCTGTCCTTGATGGCGCCGTATGAGAACAAGATAGCATCATAGTTACGGAGCAAAGTAGGCAGTTGGACAGTTTGACTGTGCGGCTGGTGAGTCGCATCGCCTACGGAGACGTTGCCGACGAAGGTAAAGTTTGGGGAGCTAGCTATCTCTTCGAACTTGCCCTGGCAATTCTGTGTTGTGTGAGCGGCGCACAATAAGCATAATGGGAATCATATTGCTTATACCTTCACCTCTGGATGGTCAGGCGCCACGCCAAACCTAACGAGCCCATAGGGGACTGGCAGAGACTCGTACATGTCGACTCGGGCTTGGGGCAATCGAGACATGACTCTGTAGGCGGTATAAAATCCAGCAGGGCCAGATCCCACAATGGCCATGCGAAAGGATTTGTCTGGCCTACGCGGAGCTGTTCTGCCGCTTGACTGTGTGCTTGCATGACGTGTCAAATGTGGTTGGGGGTGGAGGGTTGTGCGCTTCAGAAACGACGAGACTCTGGCGCATGAAGTCCTGGTCCCCGCGGTGAGTGCGAGTAAACCCATCGTGGACGAAGAATCGGCGAGTTGGTTGCAGCGTGACTAGTAGTATTGGATGTAAGACCAACCGATGGTGGCAGCCTACGCTGGAGTCAACAGACCTACTTACTCATGCAGCGTAGTAAAGCATACCAAGAGTTAGCATTAAGCCGAACCGCCGTTAAATGCTTCCGCGAACCATTGAGAACAAGGAGATGTCGAACAGCCAGGTTTTCAAAGTTGCAAGTCCATTCACATTTCTGCGTCGCTTAGTGTCCTCAGTGCCAGGGATCTACGAATATCACGATTTTATCTCGGCGCCGAAAGCGCCGGTCACTTTCGGCCTTTAGCTGACTACCTACCTGTCTCAGGCAATCCATGAACAACAACGTGGGCCAGGTGAGCTCGAGCCACATATGTTTTCTGGACGAGCTAGACAGTGGTCAGTCATATGTCTGCCTGAGGTTGGAGGAACATACGGGTTGATAAGATAAGCTTACTTACCACCCAAGCGCCGTTGCCGTAGAAACGGCGTTCAGCTCGCGACAGCAAAATAGTGAATGGACGGCGTCAATCCGCCTCGCCTGACTGTATTATGCTGTTCAAACAAGAACGTCAGAGAGCTCATTGTAACTTGCTGGCCCTCAGTACTGCTGCATTGAGTCGACTTTTGTGCTCATCTCACTCGATACCCCCATTTGGCTCCAATTCAAACCTATCGCCGCTTTCCCAACCACCCCCGCAAGGGACATCAAGTTGTCATTCCGACTGGGCCCCGACGACTCTCCCGCAGTACATTCCAGCTACACGCACCCTCCGATTGTCCCACCCTAGCACATTCCAGTATGGGTGTCCAGCAACCTTTTCTCTACGAAGCCATGGGGAGTCGCGGGAGTAGCCTGCCTGAGAAGTCCTTCGATCCCAAGGCTGTCACCCGCGCCAGCTACACTCCCAAAGCACCGAAGCCGAAGAAGCACGATGGGCCTCTCATATCCTTTAATCGACATCCCGAGTAAGAGAACCTCGCCTCTGTCCGCGGCCGATTGTTTTACCGGTGCTCAATGCTAATGGGTTGTTACCCTGATTAAAAGCGCACATATGGTGTTGTCTCATCGGTCCACCACCTACCTCGCGTTGAGCCCGAGAATGAAAGGCTGGATCAAAGGTCTCCGTGTATTCCAGTTGATCTTGAGAGTTTTTCAATTCATTGGCGCCGCTGGGCTGTTGACCCTGCTTGTTTTGCTCACCGGCATCCCTGTCGTGGTGGGCTGGGTATTGCGGATTGCTGTAAGTCTTCATTCCCATTCCTGACGACACGTCACGGGCCATACTGCTTGTCACGTCAAATTAAAACCTTTGCGCGCAACCGCTTACCTTTCTAGCCCGGCGTTGTTTCGCTGCATTGCGCCTACGCTATTTACCACCTGTCACGCCCTGCAAGCAGTCGCACTCCAGCCTCCTCGGCCGCTTACCAGATCTTCGCTGCAGTGTCGGACATCTGCATTGTTCCTGGTTATGTGTTCGGCGCACTTAGCGTCCGGAACCATGGATCGTCATGGACGACACGCCTGTCTGATGCTAGCCTTGTTGACTACTTTGTCCCTGCTGTAGGGTATACGTTCCTCGGTGCCGGTGCCCTTCATCTGGTGTCTCTGAGCATCTCCGTTTGGCTGGGCCTTGTCTTTCGCCGAATCGCAAGCATGCCCCCTGACCTCAACCCACTCGAAGACCGATTTACCTCGCGGGCAAAGCACACCCGGAACAAGTCAAGCATTGCCACCACCAGCACCACTGAAAGCGAGAGGCGACTCTCAACGCCACTCGAGGACCGTCGCCGTTCAGGTCTTCCCTATGAGGACATTTCACGACCCCCAACAATCCCCTTCCTCCGAACCAGGGCCGATTCTGGAAGCTCCTCAAGTAATAGGAACTCGATCGCCGATTTTCCCTCGAGGCAGTATCAGATCGTTCCTAGCAACTCGTCACCACGCAACTCATTCATCTCTACAGACACACGAAGGTTGTCAAAGCCGCCGTCAATGCATCAGGGCTACTATTCCCAGGTTCCGCTTGAAGAAAGCGAGACAGCTCGTTCTCTTACCAATGTTGATCTCAACGCTCCCGCTAGTCCCCACGCAGGGCAACAGCGAGTGGCAAAATTTACCGAGACGTGGAGTGCGAGTGACTCTCTGATCTCCCGTACACAGCACCGGAATCAGCTGATGAATGCCGCTGCGCGAAACCGCGAGAGCTACCAGAAGACGTACGACGCACTTGACAAGCGATACGATGTTCCCGACGGAGACGACTCGGACTCTGAGCATGGCGACAATTATCGCGTTGGCCACCAAAGTGGTGACGGCGATGTTGGAAGCCTTCATCCCCAACCGCTTCGCTCTAACCCCCCTGCACCATGGAACAGACTAGTGGCACCATACAACTCACTGCATGGCTCTGCGTCGCCCGAGAGAAAGTCATATCCGCGGTCCTTCAGTGGCAGTCACGATATTGCTGATGAAAAGCATGCTCTGAACACTGCGCCTGTGCCACCACCCCACAGAACAGGCTCGATTCAACGAGAGTCCGACTTTTTCGCCAAACCATATGGCCAGCTCAAACCGGCGACACCCCCAATCATAATTGGAAGCAATCGCCAGGTGTCATCAGGGAATGACTATGACGGCCAACCCGTGGGAGCGTTCAGTCGACGTAATGTCAGCGGCAAAATAGCAGAAGAAGGCCGCGCAACACTTCCTCCCTCCCATTCACGCTTCAGCATTTTGAACAAATAGACAGTTGAACTCTTTGCATACAGAGTCAAACACATGTTGTGTGCGGCAAGGAAACAATTTACGGGTCGGTGGGTTGGATACGGAGTTGAAGGGTCTGAAATCAAGTCATTGGCTACTACATGCTCAACCTTTCTCGATGCTGCGATTATGTGACTCAAAGGCATATAAAACTTGAGTGAAATCTGCGCCTGGCTACTTTCCATATTCCGTGAACGTTCGCGACCTGGCTAGTCGTTGAAACTATGTCTCAGTGCGTGCATACGAAGCCCAGGCGACCTTTTCTTGCGCTGTATTTCGCTGACCCATATCCCGAACCCAGGAATGTTCATCCCAGGAGGCGAGCTCATAGATGTGTCGCATTGTCGGTCGGCCATGAGGGCAATTCCAAGGCTTGTCCAGTTCTCCCATATGTCTTACCAACCTTTCCATCTGTCGATGCGTCAACGCTTTGCCCACCATGATGCTGCTCCGGCATGCTCGCATGGCAAACATCTTCCGCACTTTGGAGGGCCGAGGCGCAGGGCTGGTGCCCGTCAGGTCATGGTCACCCAATAATGATATGAGTTCCTCGAGGTCCGCTAATGTAAATGTCGTCTCACGACTCAAGGGCAGAGCTACGAGTTCGCATCGTAATCCCACTGGCTGCGATCCCGAGTCGTCGATGCGTACCTTGAAGCCATTGACCTCCAAAGCCGATATGTTTTCCCTTACTATCTCCTCTTCAAGAGCAGTAAGCTCGAGCTGTTTGGGCTGAACTAGGTGTTGTGACTGTACGGTAGTGCATGACTGGAGCCTTTCGAAATTGTACTTCTCATCTGATGCATGTTGATCGATGATAAACAAGCTGTCATGGCTTTTCTCATGCTCACCATCTGCACTGCCACTCGCATGCCTGACAGCAAGTATAAACCCTAGGTTGAACTGGCCGACTACTATACATGTCATCGAAATCTGATTTGGAGATGATGAGCGAGAGCTATCCTCCGCGTTTTCGGCTTCCAGGCCGGCCTTAACGGCGGCGGAGGGTGGACTGCCGGAAAGCCCCTTGCTCTCACTTGCTTCTTCCTCAGACCAGGAAGAAGAACCGCTTTATCAGTTTTGACAGTTTGCTCATATCGCAATGTTACATCCTTGCGCTTAGAGATCAAAGATAACGCATCAAACACCTGGCCTGCTCCTATTATCTTGTCACGAGGTTCCGAGTCGGCACTGCTCTGATCATCCCGACATGAAGATGAAGCTCTTCATCTGTATCATGACTAGCGCTGTCGACGAGTTTTCGCTACAGCATCGCGGTGATCATCAACGCTGTCCGAGCCTGATTCAACGAGGACTCGGTGGTCAGAGTCTGAATCGGCCATATTCGGATGCCGTTTTTTTTTAGACGGGGGAGCAGGGACCACCTCAAGGTCTTCATCGTTTCTAAGAGTGGCATGCTGGAGATGTTGGTTGTTTCCCCCAACTTCTGTTGCGGTGCTTTGGGCGTGAGATACCGTTGGCTTCTGGCAGCCACTGAAGGCTATATAGCTCCTCAATTGATTATCGTCCGGGCGTAATGCGTCTGTCGGAGACGATGGCAGACTGGGTTCTCGATGTGATGCTGCTTCGTGAGAGTGTCCCTTAGCACTTATATGTGCGCTAGCAACTCCAGCAGGCGCCTCGGGAGATAGTGGCACCATCACAGGGCTGCCTGACTTGCGTTGAATTCGTGGTGTGCTTGTAGGGCTCACAGCCACCGTCTTCGAAGTGGACAACTTTGGGTCATGATCCGAGCACACAAAATCCGTAGAGTCTGTTAGGTTTTCTGTGATCCTGAGGTTCGTCATACTGGTCTCTGGCCTTGATAGAACTTGATGCGACGGTTCACTTTGTACACCCTTACGATTGACGGATAGCATTGGCTTGGCCCGTGATTCTCGGTGTTGTGCTTCTGAAGAACTGCTATTGGGTTCACTGGCCCCCGAATAAATTCCGTGACTCGTGTTGTTCGATTGCTTGGCGATCCAGCGGTTCATGAGAGCTTGGGCTGGAGACTCAGGTACTTGAGCAGTCACCGGCTGAGCTTTCCGGGTCAAACAAACTTGGTTATCAGATGCATTTTCTGCGTATTTTGTCTCTGCCCCTGGCACCGTGGACCGACATCCATCGTCGTTGCTCGTGTCTGAAGTCACCCGACGCAATTGCGACTGCTTGTCGGGGTTGGATTGTGGTGAAGAGGCCACGGATGGTCCGGGCTTGGATGGTGCCATGTATGACAAGGGGATGGAATAGTCCTGGGACTCGAAGAGGGATGTGAGAGCTTCGCGTAGAGAATCCAACATGCGATTTTGCTCATGCATAAGAATAGTGCGTTTGTCTGGGCTAACATTCACATCGTAAAGATGTGTGTCGAGTTGTATATTGGCGAGGATAAAGGGTGATTGTGATGAATTATACGACCTGTACACGTCATTGAACACCTTTGCAAACTGAGGGAGACTGCAAGGTCGTCCGTTGACGAAGAACATTTGACGATCTGGAGTTTGACGGCCTTCGCCATGCGCGGGTCGGCTGACGAATCCTTTGACCTGAACAGGGGAAGCGCTTTGATTAGGCTGTTTTGCTGAAGTAAAGCCTGATTCTGCTGATGGCTCAAACTGAAGTTCAACGTCGAGCCTCGTCAAAACAGCTGTGGTCTTGGCACCGAAGATGTTGATGATATTGTCTCGGACGGTGGTGTTTCCCTTGGTAGAGAAGAGAATCATGCGTTTCCCCTTGTTAGGTTGCTGGGAAATGGTAAACTTCAAACCAGTCTGTATGCAGGCGTACTGGTTGAGAAGCGTGATGACCTTATTCCACTCTCGCTTGATGTTACGTTCAAGTTCACGTCGCCGGACAGGGAGGTTGTGGAACAGGCTATTGACCATTACCACTGTGCCCTTCTGCCCAGCGACGACGGTAGTGCTCTTGAGCCTGCCAGATGGCTCGAACTCTAGCTTGGTCGCTCTGGGAGCGTCATTGGCGAGGCAGGTGACGACAGAAGTGAGACAAGGCGCAAAGCGACGACAAAGCCTCGCCACGGAAGCCAAATGTGGACAGAGTGTTGAGATCAGAGAAGGTCGCCAGTTTGGATGTATGGTGCTTCAAGGCTAATCCTTCGTAGTTATCAGGCGAAATGCCAGATCCATTGTCGTGAACCTCAATGGCTTCTAGTCCTTGATTCTTGAAGCGCACGTCTGAAGGATGGCAAGATGAGTAAAGGTGTGAGGAATGAAATTGTCATAGAAATCGGGTTGGAGATAATTGCTTGGCGTCACGTACCTATGGCCGTAGCATTAGCATCAAGGCTGTTCTCGACAAGCTCCTTGACCACAGAACACAGATCGACAATGACCTGCCCAGATTGGATCCGATGAACCTGGAGGTACGGTCAGCGAAGGCTCCCTTGGTGATGTACTTGTATGTAAGGAACTTCATTTCTTACAGTATTGGCTTCGATGGCCTTAATGGCAGCCATGGCAAGCGGCGTCTGCGGCACTGGAGCTACAGTTGGGGCTCACACTCACTTGGACAGAGGCCTGACCGTTTGCTGGGAGACCACCTCTGCTACACTTCGGACTGCGCGAAAGGGGCAAATGAGGTAAATGATGAGTGTTCAGGACATAAATTGATATAAGACAGCGTGGTATTGAACGTGTTGGCACCATCCCTCGTGGATAGTGGGAGGAAACTCGTGGAGCACAACATGAGCAGCGCGTGAGTAGCTACGATCCATCCTGGCACCAGGCACACAGACGCGAGTGGTACATGGAGGTTGGTACCGTTTCGGAGTCGCTCTCCGTTTGGCAGTGCCGACCAGTAAAGGAGTACCGTAGTAGCTGTTTCACTTGCGAGGAATAAGTCCTGCACTAGCAGCCAAGATTGTGAGGATCCAGCCTCTGGCCCCTGCCAACACTCAGAGCCACCGTGGACCCCACGACTTCGAAAAAACACGGGCCTGTGCACCAAGGTACCTCAGAAGTGCATGCACTGGCACATCATTTGCCGGGGTACCTGGATTGTGGTAGCTACTACAGTGGAATACCTACCTGCCTAAGCTGTTGCATGTATAAGCTTATGCGTCTACGGTGGAACTTTCTAACTACCTATCTCCTTTGCCAGGAGGCTTTCCAAGCTTCTGGCCCCTTCTTGCCGAAGCAAAGAGCTGTCGGCATACCTCCCAACAATCGCCAACACCTTTCGTCCGACACCATAGTAGGCCTCTGCTTGCAAGGGCATAGCGCAGTGAGAGTTACCGGCCCGATGAAGGGGCGCTCATCCGCGTCCAGCGAGGACAGCGTCGAACCGTCCCACAAGCCACTGGTAGTCGAAGAAGCCTGGCTCCTCAATCGGCCACGATCCGACTTCGAGCACCATGCCCAGCCCGGTCCCGACGCAAGTCCACGCTCGAAGGAGCAAGATGACACTGCCACTCCCTTACCGACTGGCGCCCGGCGATCTGCGAGCTTCAATTGGAAGTCGGATACATCACAGCCGGCGGTCGACAGCTCCGACCAGACGCAATCCATCTCAACGCATCAGCCGCCCTCACTCACTTCAACCTCGCCGGATCGCCCTCCTGGCGGCAAACGCGCAGAAGCCGCGAGACACGACGCTGCGTCTACGGATGGCAAGCATGACCCTTCACAACAACATGAATATCGAGCGGCACTTCGCAGCCCCTTCTCCGTTACCCTGATGGCGTTCATGACTGCTGTGCTGGGCATCACTCTACTATACGCTATCGTGGACTCCTCCTGGTCACGCCAGGTGGAGGAAAAGGGTTGTCGCATGTCATATATGCGGCCTTCATATGTACGTCTGCATGAATTCGATACAGAACATACCCATTTCGCGACGAAGTACTCGTTGTACCTCTATCGGGAGCAGGGCATAGACACAAACAACAAGGTAATTCCTATTCCAGGCCAGCCTTGTCGCATTTCACTTTCGTTCTTGCAGTCTGATCATTATATGTTTCTTAGCTTCGAGGCGCACCCGTTCTTTTCATACCCGGCAATGCCGGTAGCTATAAGCAGGTTCGACCTGTTGCCGCTGAGGCAGCCAATTACTTCCACGATGCTTTGCAACAAGATCCAGACACGACGGCCAGAGGCGTGCGCCCATTGGATTTCTTTACAGTCGATTTCAACGAAGACATCACGGCCTTCCACGGCCAGACTATGCTCGATCAGGCTGATTACTTGAATGAAGCCATACGGTTCATTTTGGCGCTTTACCAGGATCCTAGGATGACCTCGAGGGGCGTTGACTTGCCCGAGCCGACCTCGGTCTTGATACTTGGGCATTCTATGGGGGGCATAGTTGCTCGTACCATGCTTACCATGCCCAATTATCAGTCCAACTCAATCAACACCATCATCACCATGTCTGCTCCACACGCACGCGCTCCGGTTACTTTCGATGGCCAAATAGTCAGCATCTACAACGACATCAATAATTACTGGCGGCAAGCCTACGCCCAAAAATGGGCAAACGATAACCCCCTATGGCACGTAACCCTTGTGTCTATTGCTGGCGGCGGCTTGGACACCGTCGTACCTTCCGATTACGCCAACATTGAATCTCTTGTCCCGGAAACGAATGGCTTCACCGTCTTCACCACTGGAATACCTACTGTTTGGACCAGCATGGATCACCAAGCTATTCTCTGGTGCGATCAGTTCAGAAAAGTTCTCACGCGTGCGATCTTTGACGTTATCGATGCTCGTCGGCCATCACAGACTAAGCCGAGAGCTGAGAGGATGCGAATGTTCAAGAAACGCTTCCTGACCGGCATGGAAATGTCTGCAGAGAAGGCACTGTCTAACAATGAACCCACGACGCTTCTTACCGTTGGAGACGATTTCCTCGCCAGCGCAGCACATGGAGAGCAGTTGGTACTCCGAGACTTGGGTGGAAAGCCGGAATTAGAGGCTCACTTGCTTCGCATACCATCTGACCGACTATCAAATGGCATGCAATTCAACCTGCTCACGAACAGTCCTCTGGACTCCCCCAGCGAGCATGGTCATCTTGAGGTACTATTTTGCAGCCCCGCTGGCCACCAGTCCCTTCAAAGCTCGGAGCTTGTACACCTAAAGCTTGGACCGTTGAGCGATCAGGTTGACGCTGTCAAATTGTTGTGCAAGAATGCGGCAGCCGACCAAATACTTCTGCCAGCATCCACCGATCTCACGGCTCAGCCATTTGTGTCCAAGACTGGCCAAGGGCATCTGCCATTTATCTTTCTACAGTATGACATGGAGGACATTGCTGAGTACCTCTATGTTGCTGTCATTGACAAAGCCGCCAAACCCACCAGTGCATTTGTTGTGGCCGACTTCAGCAGCGAAACTCAAGCCAAAAGAATACAAACCGTGGGCGCCGGGCGACTGGCAGCCCTTGGCCTGACAATGACTCTGCCTGGAGATCGCCCGATGACTACTGAGGTCAAATTCCCAAATCTCAAGTCGAGCCTTGTCGCCCTTCATCTCGAAATCCACAGTCCAGCGTGCAGTAGCAAGCAGCTTCTGTTTTCGCCAATGATCAGACAATATCTTGCCCACCCTCACGAGTCAAGATTCTACGTCAACGCGCGAAGAGTAGACTTGAGCATGCATGGCGCTGCACCTTTTTTGCCGCCTCCCTTAACACCATCTCGCGCCAATGACCAAGGCCTTAGCCTTCAAATCTGGACTGACCCAACCTGCGAGTCTAGCCTTGAGATTCGGCTTACTGTGGACATCTTGGGCAGCTTGGGAAAGCTTGTCATTCGATATCGAACCGTCTTTGCTGCTTTCCCACTCCTTATAGTGTCTCTCGTGCTTCGGAAGCAATTTCGGGTCTATGACTCCACCGGCGTGTTTATCTCCTTCTCAGATAGCCTTGACAGCTGTCTGAAGCAATCTTTGCCATTAGTTTTGCTCTCGCTTACACTCCTCTCCTTATCATTGAGAGGATCCGAGACGTCCACCACAGGCATATTGTGGGACTCCTGGGATGCAAATGCTCCCACAACCGACTTCCACAGCAATGACCTATTGACTGGCACGCGGGACTCCTTTTTTTGGTTCCTAGTGCCTCTTATCGGTGTTGTATGCATTGGTGTGTGTGTGGCTATACACCTCGCCACAGTTGCTCTGACACACGTACTCAGATTACTTTATGGGCACACATGGCACGCCCACTTTTGTAAAGACAGGATGGGCGTCGTCGAGCGTCGACGTCAGCATTTTGGTCCATCATCTCGTAGGGGAGGGAGGAATACGACTGCTCGCTTCTCTTCTTGGTGTCGACCTTCATACCCAACCAATTTGCCTTGCTGGTCGCGTGCCTGGTTCAACTATCACACGGTCCGCGCTCTCCGAATCACTAATGAAATCGGGTCTACCGCAAGCCATGATTTCTACAATTACGCCCATTCGATCCTGCTTCTCATGCTATGGGTGCTACCGATCAATTTACCCATACTTGCCGTTTGGATACGCAACCTCGCAATTCATTGGCTCACCCCTTTCTCTTCGCACCACAACGTTCTTTCGATTATGCCTTTCATTCTCCTGGTCGAGAACTTGACAGCCGGCAAAATGGTGCCTCGGTTAGCTGGCAGGACAAAGCACTTAACAAGTATCTTCCTGTTTAGCACAGCTATTTATGCCGCCATTTACGGCATATCATATGCATACATGCTGCATTATCTGGTCAATCTTGTTGCTGTTTGGTTGGTCGTCATTCATTCGACATCGGATGGTTGGTCCCTCACTGGAGTGAACTCGTTGTTTGACATTCGCGAATCATTCGATGCAAAAGGCAGCAAGAGTCCATAAAATAGCACTCGGTATTCATGTCAACAAGCGGCGGACAAATTCTTTGCATTTGTTATTTATGGGCTGCAAGAGGTCACTCAGTACGCCTGTCTGGCTATGGACAGAGTCCTGCAAGGGCACGACTCGCTGTTGTAATTTGGTTCTTTTGCTTTCTCTCTTTCTTTTGCGCTATCATTTCGGTTCTCGGGTCATGGAATGTATTGCCTTGCGAGCTCTATTCTGATTGTACAGATAACTCAGAGATAATACTTGCAGGAACAACGGCGGCGCTGGATGGTTTACAAGGGTAACAGGCATTAGTTCGGAGTATTCGTGCATTTCACTTCAAAGGATCATACATAGCGACGAGCAGGAGGGACAGCCATGAGCAAGGTGCTGTCGGATTTGCAGTGATTAGTGCGTCACACTGAGTTTCAGAGGAGGTACTTGCCAGTTCTCTACACGACTGCGCAATAATGAAGCACTTGTTACGAAAACGGATAGAGTGAGAGGAAAGGAGCCCGGTGGGTGGATCTGGGAAGGAGCAGGACCAATACAACGCGTCAACAAATCCGGTTGATCGTGTGTGTAGATTCATGTCGATGCCGTCTATTTACGTCCACATATATGTACAGGTCTGGAAGGAAAACACACTCAGTCCTCCTGCTCCCCCTTGTCCTCTTTGGCCCAGGTGACATGTTGATGGCGAATGACCCACAGCGTGGTAACAGTTCCTAATGCGCAGGCACCCAGTGTGACCAAGTAGGCGGCTTGGTAACACCCACGGCCGTCATGACAAATACGCTCTCCGCCAGGACCAATTACACTGTGTTGATCAAAAACAGACCCATAAAAGAGGTTGAAGACATTGCCCGAGATGACGGGCGAAAGCGTCATTAGACCCCAATTTTGACTGAGCCCATGAATGCCAAAGGTCTCAGCGACGATTGAAGGGAAGACACCGAACAGGATGCCGTACGCGAGGCCAGATAGACCGGATACAAAACCCAGTAAATGCGGATTCTCTATGCTCAATGCGCAAATTTGTGCCATGGAGAAGATCAGACTGGATATGACGAGACACCAGACGCGGCTGCCACGGAGCACCTTGACAATGATGTCGGAACCGACGCCTACAAGTATGAGCTCAAGGGCCATCATTGGTCATGGAATTTATGCAACTCACCGCTAAGAAGCCGTCCCGTAAAGCTGCAGATCGACAATATGGAGACATGCAGCTGTTGGTGAGTAATAAGAAAATTTTCGTCGACGGTGTCATCCCAGTGGCGCCACAGGGCATTAACAGTATGGCCAATGTTACTGTGGAATTTGTCAGCTATATTGGGAAAAGTGGTGGCCAACTGAGCTGCTGTATCAGGGGAACATACTTGATGGTCATCAGACCAATCCCGGTGAGAATACCCATGACACAGAATAATTGCCAAAAGTCGATCATGCGCAATAACTGCCAACCACGAATATCTATACGATGAGAACGATCCAAATCAACACTGCTCTGCACAACAACGTCTCCGGGCATTGATGATGCACTCGATACCAATGAAGAAGTCTCATCAGGTTCGGGGCCGTCAGTTGAGTCAGGCAGGCCATGTTCTTCATCGTGCCCATGAGTAGCTTCGGTACCTCGGACACTCCCACCATGAAACAGATCGACTGTGCCGCTAGGGCTACTTGTGCTAGGTGACGTACCGGGTTCGAAACGAGAAGTATTTTGTGCGTGGTGCGTGGCTTGGTGCTTTGCCTCTTCAGATTCGGTCCTGTAAAGCTCTTGAGAGCCCAGTAGAGGATCTGGACGTGCGACTGGGCGGTATCCGGTAGGAGGTAGCACGCGAAGGAAGAAGAAACCGACAAACGGTAAACCAAATGTACCAATAGCGAGGGTGGCTAAAAAAGCACTTGTGTTTCCGGGGAAGAAAACACTCCCAAATAAGGAGAAGAAGAACGCACTGAGGCCAAAGGCGGCCAGAGGAAATGCTGTTGCGGTGCCACGGTGATGTGGCCAGTTGAGGGCAGACGTCTTGACAGCCGCGGCGAAGGCCATGCAGCCTCCGAGACCCGTGAGATACGAGAAAAAGCAAAGCAGGGGAACAGAACCAGCTGCATGATCGAAAGCCTGGTGCAATGGAAAATAGCCTGATGCCAGTAGTATAGCGCCGGCGATGACCGCAGGGCGTGGGCCTTTGGTATCGACGAAGATGCCTATGGGTACGCCGAGAGAGTACATTCCCAAGTTTCCAGAAAGACCTATCAAATTACTTTGCGTAGACGATAATTTGAGCCGGTCGGCGAATTGGGGAGCCCATGCTGAATAGACGTACTGAGAGAAGGTGAAGGTTAGCTCGAAGATAGGATAGAACGGGCAAGAGTTCCGGGTATTGAGCGCTCACATTGGTACCGCATGCAAGAGAAATAACCGTCGCTGCGATGCTAGCGACTATGCGAGCTTGATTGAGCTGCGCATGCTTTGAGTTGTTCGTCATGGTGTTGGTGAAGCGAAGTGCGGGTCGAACTATCGTGATGGAAGGTGCCAGGTCGGCTCGTTCAGGACATCATCCAATTAGCCGGGCCGGAAGAACGAGATTGAAAGTCGTCGCGAATTCGCAACGTAGTCATCTGTAAATGTTGTCTTGTCGACCTGCGAGAGACAAGAGCTACTGGCGTTCGAGTTTGGCATTAGCTCGGCCTGCGATGATGACCTGTAGTCGGCCACAATGAAGACAGCACGGGAAGAGATAACGCGCATCCCTCGGGGTTGCTGTTATCTCGCTCCGGCTGCGGAGCCAGTGCAAGGTCCAACTGTCGCATCTGCCGTAGTCGGCTGAGTGAGAGGACGGCAGCTGACGTACCTACTTGTCTGTGTCATGCCGCATTGACGAAGGTGAGGTAAGACATCCTAGAGTCACGTGGGAGTTCTTAATCCTGGTAACAACGAATGGGGATCGGGAGTCGTACCCCCCCAGAATCCACATGGAAGGATACCCAGTGATCAACGAGTTGTGTCGAGCGGCCCAGCTGTCGTGACTCTTTTGACTGCGTCCTTCAGTCGCGACTTCGAGGCTTCCTGTCTGATACACCAACATACATTGTCCCATACATTTCTAACACATTTTCACCCCCCCCCTTATTGTGTTGTGGGGGGCTAGCAACGACTCTTGGTCATGGGGGCTTTGCTCTCTTTGCCGCTGATGGCGGTGCCCAGCATAGGCTCGGTATGTCGTTGTTACCTCGGGACGCCTCCGCCCTCTAACATGGCATAGGTTGTCACTTTCGCTGCTAGCTGTTGCGGCGCCGCGACATGCTCTGCTGTGTGCAGCGCGTGCGGTAAATGTGGCAACAGGTATGCCTCCAACACGCTCTCTCCAATGCGCAACGTACACTGATTACCCTTCTCATTCAGCGTCGCCACCCGCATCGCCTACGCTCTCCTCCTCTTAGTCAACTCGATTCTCTCGTGGATCATGCTCACGCCTTGGGCCATCAAGAAACTCGAACACCTCACACTCGACTATGTTAAAATCGACTGTCCCACCGGGCCAATGGTTATGGTTGGCTAGCCATGCACCGGCATCAATTTCGCTCTCGGTCTCTTTCCATTCTCATCTTTGCCGGGCCTGCTCTTCAACATCACATCCTCCAAAGAACCCACGCGGCTGCTTCTACAAAACGGATACTGGGGCCCTAAAGTCATCGCATGGCTGGCTCTCATTGTTCTCTCGTTCCTCATTCCTGATGAATTCTTTCAGGTCTGGGGCAATTACATCGCACTGTTTGCTGCCATGCTATTTCTCATACTCGGCTTGATTCTACTTGTCGACCCTCGCGCACAACTGGGCTGAATACTGCCTTGAGCAAATCGAAAACACCGAATCAAAGGTCTGGAGAACTGTCCTTATCGGTTCAACTCTGGGCATGTACGTTGCCTCCCTTGCTATGACTATTGTCATGTACATATTCTTCGCCAAGGGTGGCTGTGCAATGAACCAGGCTGCCATTACCATCAACCTTATTTTCTGGCTCGTCACTTCGTTCATCTCCGTCAATCCGACAGTACAGGAGTATAACCCCAAGGCTGGTCTCGCTCAAGCAGCGATGGTGGCAGTGTACTGCACATATCTGACCATGTCCGCTGTGTCTATGGAACCCGATGATAGACAATGCAACCCTCTGATCCGGGCCCAGGGAACCCGGACAACATCGATCGTCATAGGCGCAATCGTTACGATGCTTACCGTTGCTTATACTACTACGCGCGCTGCCACTCAGAGTCTTGGCATGGGGTCCAATGGCGCTATCCGGCTTCCCGAGGATGATGAGCACGATCTCGTTACCCAGCAGCCTGGCGCTCGCGCCGAGATGCGTGCCGAGGCCCTGCGTCGCGCAGGTTGAAGAAGGGAGTCTTCCAGCAGATGCCCTCCTATCTGACGACGAGAGCGATGCCGGCAACAAGTCACCTGGCGATGACGAGAGAACGCAGACGCAGTACAACTACAGCGTCTTTCACATCATCTTTTTCCTCGCTACTGCCTGGATCGCTACGTTACTTGCGATGAGCTTCGATCAGTCGAAGCAGGATGGCGATTTTGCTCCTGTTGGACGCACCTACTTTGCGAGCTGGATCAAGATCGTCAGCGCTTGGGTTTGCTACGCTTTGTATACCTGGGACCCTTGTAGCCCCTGTCATTCTGCCCGATCGTTTCGATTTTTCGTAGAGGTTCTCTTGCTCTCCAAGAAAACGCATCTTTTAGGAGTTGTTGGATTCTTATTTGTTGGGTGAGCAATAGTGTATGAGGCTTGTTTGCATAGTTATACGTTGATAATACAACTGTCACATTTTGTAAGAACTGATCATATTTACGTCTACCAGCAAGGCCTGCATATCATCGATGATAGACGGCATGGTAGATTGTTACTCCTGCGTACTCATGTCACGATCCTGATCGGCTTTGGTGGGCCTTCAGTTTAGAATTTGAATTCTTACGACACGAGTAAAGAAGGCATGGCATACTGGCGTCGACTTCTATATTCAACATTTTTTTCTCTCGATGCTCTTTAATGGCTACCTGGCGAAAGCCGTTTCAGCTCCCACTGGCTGCCTGGAAAGCCAGCTAGTGAATCGTCCCTTGTCCAATCTCATACAGCACCCGGAATTCGATCTTTGTAATAACGCCATTTCTATGATCCATCTATGCTGCCACTGGATTTGCTTGGATCCCCTCCAGCGTTACAGTAACGGCTCCGGCCTGGACCAACTGGGTTCTGTTAGCTTGCTTACATTGCTTGGTCAATTGCCTGCAGTGAACAACTTACAGCGCGTGACAGATCATCGATGAGATCCTCGACATCTTCAATTCCGACACAGAGTCTGATGATGTCTTCGGGCATTTGTCGCTCTTTGCGGGTCTTGGCATCAATGCTCGCGTGACTCATCTGGCAAGGCATACTGATCAAGCTGTTGACGCAGCCGAAGCTCACGCTGATACCCCACAGGCGAGCAGCTTCCACAATCCTTTCGGACAGTGAGGCGTCGCCTGTCTCAAAGGACAGCACTGCTCCGGCACCGCGAGCCATCGACCAATGCAGATCGTACTGAGGGTGAGATTTGAGGCCGGGATACCGCACACGAAAGCCATGATTCTCGAGAAACTCGGCAATCTGCTGCGCATTTGATTGCTGCTTCTCCATTCGGATAGCCAGGGTCTTGACACCTCTCATCAATAGGAAGGAGTCGTTGGGCGACAATCCACAACCACTGGCGTTGATGGTGAAGTATAATTTGTCGGCAACTGCGGCATCATTGACACCAATGATGCCGGCCATGATATCGTGATGACCCGACAAATACTTGGTGCCGGACTCGTAAACAATATCGGCGCCAAGATCCAGGGGGTTGCATAGCATGGGGGAGAGCATGGTGTTATCGACGACGACAAGCGCCTTATCATTAACTTCGTGTACCACCCTCGCGATCGAAGGTATGTCAATGACCTTGATCAGAGGGTTCGTCGGGGTCTCGAGGAGCACCATGGCCGTCTTGTCCGATACGACGTCGCGCACTGCATCGACAGTAGTGGTATTGACGTGGTGCACCACAATACCCTGGTTGGAGGATAAGTACGCAAGCAAGCGGTTGGTTCCACCGTACAGATCGTCGCCGGTGATGACTTCGTCGCCGGGCCTGAGAAGGCGGGTGATGACGTCCAGTGCACCCATACCTGAGCCAACAGCGAGGGCACGTGAGGCATTCATGATCTTAGCCATGTGGCGCTCAAGATGGGTCCGAGTGGGGTTGCCAGACCGAGTGTAGTCATACTCGCTGTTGCCGCCCCGGGCGGAAGACTGCTTGAAAGTGGCCGACTGATAGATGGGAATGCTGGAGGAGCCATACTGGTCGTTGGTTTCTGTATACACAAGCTCTGTAGCCAGTGCGTAACGGCGACGACCGTTGCGAGGGCTGGATGGAGCAGGTGAAGGGGGCAGATCATGACCATCCAAGTCAAGACGCTTGGAGAGTTCGCTCGGCTTTGAGGGTCCGCCGTTGCCGCCGCTGAAGCTCGATTGCGCGGCCATTGTGTGCGAAATTTTCGGATTGGCGAGGAGGAGAGAATCGGTTCGAATTGCTCAAGCGTGTCGAAGATAACAAGAGCGAGGAGTACTTTCTACCGCTGGTCTCGTGTGTTTTCCCGAGCCAGACTTGTCGCCGCAAGACAATTGAACTGCTCAGCAGATCAAATAGGTTCTCGCAGCACCGGCGTACTCGTACCCGAGTGTATTGGAAGTGATTCGGGTGGACGCTCAAGTATGTATAGCTTAGAGTTGACTGGGGACGTGATGTGCGATGTGTAAAGGTGGGAGATGGAAGGTGTGACGCCGATGCAGCTCCGAGAATGGGGATTCGGTTCAGTGGTCCCTCACCGGCTCTTGCCTGATTGACTCAGAGGCGATGCGTGCTTGGGGCCATGTAGTGTGTGAGCGATGCTGGTTGGCTGGTGGGAGGCGCGGGGAGCACGGAATCGTGGGGCACGTTGGGCCCCAGACATGACGTGATCACAGGCGCAGATGACTGGACAAGTGTCCCGGCCCGGTCTGGTGTACCATGTCCACCTATTTACTGAATGAAGGTTACTTGATTCGCAACACCAGTCCATGCTTGTATTTTTGTTACACCGCCCTGTGACCACAAGCGATGCAGTCATATCTTGACCATAAACTCCTCTCAACGATGCTTCTGTGTTCCCTCCTCTGAACCGTCCACATCTTCCACCATGTCCTCGTATTCTTGCGGCGATGGCCGCCAGGTGTGCGCCTTCGCCGATTCCCTAGAGTGATTTTCCATGAGGATTTGACCCCCGCCGAGCCGTCCAAAGAAGTCTTCCGTGCGTACGCCTCGGAAATGCGCAGGGTTGACACTGGACGCTGCCCTACCACTGGCACGGTGCTCTCGCATGTATTCCCGAACTGGTGCCATGGCAGCGTCGCGGCAGGCCTCTTTAATGTCGCTCCCAGACAGACCGGCCGTGACATTGGCGATGTAATCAATATCAAAATGCTCCGCATCCCTCTTGGTGTCCCGCAGGATGAGCTGAAGGATCCTTTGCCGTTGTTCTTTGCCGGGCAACGGCACGGAGAACTTTTTCGGCATCCTCCGTAGAATGGCTTCATCTATGTCCTGCATGCGATTAGTCGCGCCCAATACAACAATCTGCGCTGGCGTCCCGGACGCATTGGCAGACGTGAGACCGTCCCAGAGTGTCATAAACCTGCCACATGATAAGCACCGCATCATTCACGCAAGAGTTGTGGAGGCCTTACTCGGCTTTGACCATGCCGCTCGCCTCGTGCTCTCCACTTCGGCGGGTGCCGAGAACAGCATCGATTTCATCGATAAAAATAATAGCCGGCTGCATCTTGCGTGCCAGGGAGAAGACTGCTCGCACAATCTTGTTCGAATCTCCATACCACTTCTCTGTCATGGTTGATATGTGCAGGTTGATAAAAGAAGCGCCACTCTCACGGGCGACAGCCTTGGCCAGCATAGTCTTGCCGCATCCCGGGCTTCCGTAGAATAACACACCAGATGGCGCCGAAAGGAGAGGAGCGGCGTGAGCGTACAAGTGAGGCATGGTCAGAGGATAGATAACCGACTCCTTGACCTCCTCAATGATGTCTTCTAGACCTCCTATGTCTAGGTACCATTAGCCCAGACGTCCTCGTCTTGTGATGTGTGATGCGCATCTAAGTCCTCACCATTGAAGCCGACGGGTATGTCTTCAGGAGCCACCATCTCCAATGCAACCATGTTCTCGTACTCATTGAGCACAAGATCTTCAGGCCTCGGTCCTCGTCGCTGCGTTTCATTGTCGCCGGGATTCTCTGCGACATCGTCGCCTCCGTTGCGCTTTCCTTTCCTTAATCTCTCAAGATGCTCTTGCGCTCTTATTCTTGCTCTTTCATGTTTTTCTTTTTCAGGATCGGCCATAGTGGTTTCGAGTGATGATAGGAAGCTCCGACCTAGGTAAATGGCACCAGCCATCTTTGACGTGTCAGCAGAAACATGCGCGACGACAATCAGCCTCTACAACTCACGGTGCCAAAGACGAGAAGAATATCCATGGCAAAGTCGCCAAGACCTTTTCTTCGATCGGCCATTTCCACGTGTTCGATAGAAGATCTTGAGTGTAGTTGGCCGAGGTTGACGCTTCTGGCGCAGCTTCAACGTCTGACAAAACGACGCATTCGAATGCAAGAGAACAAGCGGTGATGGGGAGGAGCTGGGAGATGCTCAACTTTCCCCGGCTCGATGTAACGAGGAAGCCGCGTGGTACACTTTTAGCACATATATGTGACTTGCGAGTTGAATTCGTTCACGACACGATGCGAAGTGATTTCCGTCACGGGAATTAACAATCGGGCGGAATCACATCCGCGATGGGCACTCCAATTTGGTGGGGCTGTCACATGGCGGTACCGAAGCGCGTCAAGGTCCATGCTACCAGTTCACATTGTAAACAGTTGATGCACTAAGCGGGGCCCTTGGGACCTTGTGTGTTGACATGATTCCCGAAAAGGCAACTCCCGTCATCATATGTTATCACAACAAATGACTGATTGAACTCTTCGATATTCTTCCTTCGCTCCTCCTCTCACGATAGCGATTCGGTTCCCAAGAGATTTTTTTGTTTTTGAATGCGCTAGTTCATGAATGCGCTGGGCACCGGCTCCACTCACTCCGCGAGCTCGATTCCTGATTTCAACAAACATAACACCACGTTGCAACCCCTCCTTGATGTCGCAAATGAAACGCCAGTCCAACATACTGGATCTTCTGCGAGATTCTGACACTGATGAAATATCGGATTGTCTCATGGGCTTTGACTTGGTTCCCGCTGCCACTCAACAAAAAATGCCTACACCCAAGAAGATGCGCGGGAGACCAGCGGCGAACAAGGTGACGAAGCCGGCGCAAGCTTCATCTGGTCGTACGAGTAAGAGGGCAACAGCGATCGCGGAAACTGCTGCGCGAGAAGCCTTGTTAGAGAAAAGTACAAACCACATCGCCGAGAGGACTACGAGAGGCAGATCCGCACAAGGAGACATATCCGTGCACGCTGCAGGTTGCGACACTACGATTACAGAGAACAAGCCTGTGCTTGGTCGGCCAAGAGGCCGTCCCCCAAAGGCAAAGAATGCCTCTACCTCGAAGAAGGATGCGCCGCTTTCTCAGCTGGCAGAGATACCGGAGACGCAACAGATGGCCACCGTGGCTATTGATGATATTGGGAACAAATTGGAGGAGAAGATCGAAAGCCCATTGATGGACCAGTCTCCCAAACAGCCTCCACTGTCCCCGGCGCAATATTCCTCCAGGGCCCTCTCTCTGAGCCCTCGCAAGCAGTATCCCTCTTCTCCCAGTCGCGAGGCAAGCTCCGCACAACTGCGACGCCGCATAGGCGATCTCAACAACAAATGCGACAGTTTGGAGGCCAAGTACTGCGATCTTCGGGAGCTTGTCGTCAAGGAAGCCGAGCGCAATTTTGATCGTCTACAAAAGCAGAGCGAAGAGCGCGCAAGAGGTGAGCATGGCCCTCTAGTAGGCGCAAAGTAATTGCTAACCTTGGCCAAGTCGCTAGTGCTCTCATATCCAGTCTGCAAGCGGACCTTGAAATACAACGAGGGCTTGCGAGAGAGGGTCGGATTGATAAGACCCGCCTGGACCAGTCAGAGGAAAGAGTAGTAGAGTTGAGCGCCTCGCTGGCCGAAGCTCGAAAAGAAATCAAGAATCTGTCTGCAAAACTATCCGCAAGCAGGACGGTTGATGCATCGACTGCCAGAGTTCCGGGCGGTGGCACAAAGGGCAATCACTCTTCAGCTGCACTTGTCGTTGGTCCAGATGCTGTTCAAGCGGCACAAATGAAAGATGACCTCTATGCTGACTTGACGGGCCTCATTGTGAGGAACGTCCGACGCGAGCCGATTGAGGATGTCTTTGACTGTCTTCAGACTGGAAGGAACGGTAGTAAGCAATATCCTAGCAAGGCTTGTGAGATCATTCAGCTGACATACTGTAACCGATGCAGCTCTTCATTTCAAGTTATGTGTACAAAACGAGGTCGCCAGCGAAAGCTATGAGGAAGCACAATTCACGTACATGCCGCAACTTGACGAGAGCCGCGATCGAGAGCTTATCAATCTCCTTCCCGAGTTCCTGACGGATGAGATTACCTTTCCCCGCCCTCAAGCAGCAAAGTTTTACGCTCGAGTCTCTAAATCATTAATGGAACCTCCCGAGTAGGGTGCTGGCAGTCAAAATCGAAAGAATAGTGAGGGAGGAATTGGTCGACTGGAAGCAGCTGGTTGTCACGGAGTCTGGTTGATACCCCTTAGGAATTATCTTTCCGTAGTCTGACACGATACTTATGATGTCTTTGCCCTCTGATACACTGGGAAAATTCCATATGAATGAAATCGGCCTGGGTGAAAGGCTATACGCAGCCATAAGTCTGGGAGTGCCATCGATGACAGGCCCTCCGGGTGCAACGATGTCAGGGACAACACGACAACATGCAACACCCTGATGGACAACGCAAATCAACCCCATGTCCCTTTTCGCCTAGCTCAAAACATTCAGTAACAGGAGAAAAGCAGTAACTATGCTTACGGTTCAGCTGCGGCATTTACTCAAGACAGACAACATTGTGTCTATCCAAAAATCGACGTGGTACCCAACTTCATGGAGGTGAGGTACCTAGATCATCGGGTGGCGGGACCCCACGCCCTGAGGAGGCCCCGCTAATGTAATGGGTGCAGCGCGCCGTGTCACGCCCTGAACTTGCCAGTAAGGTGTCCTAGCGCGCCATTGAGGCAGGCACCAAATCTAGGGAAAGCTGTTCTTGTTTCCAGCATTTGTTGGCTATACCTATCGCTCCTTCCCCCGACGGTCACGCATACACCCAGTGATACCCTCTTTCTCCCCTATTACACTGGTTCTGGCTTGGTCGACTATTTTTTTCGTCATTCATTGGTTATGGCTACCTTCTGAGCGAGCTTCTGCATCTACCAATCCAACTAACAAGCCTCGTTTCCCATTCGCCATGGCCGTCTTCTCCCGCGTTGGCTTCCTAGCCATCGCCGTGGTATTCCACTTGGTGTACATATACTCTATCTTTGACATCTACTTTGTCAGTCCCGTCGTTTCTGGTATGCGACTCATTGGGGTACGCCAAACGCCAGATGTGAAGGCACCTGCCGACCGGTTGGTCCTATTTGTTGGTTCGTTTGGTTTCGCTCGACCCAGAGGTCTGTCTCGCTGACTGTTTGGCCACAGGAGATGGCTTACGTGCCGATAAAGCCTTCCAGTCCTTTCCAGATCCCTATCCGAAAACAGACGACGATCTCGTCCCTCGCCCCCTCGCCCCCTTTCTACGCTCCCGCGTCTTGGAACATGGCAGTTTCGGGGTTTCGCATACCCGGGTACCTACCGAGTCCCGACCAGGCCATGTTGCTCTCATCGCCGGACTATACGAGGATGTGTCGGCCGTCGCAACTGGCTGGAAATTGAACCCCGTCAATTTCGATAGCGTCTTCAACAGAAGTCGGCATACCTGGAGCTGGGGCAGCCCCGACATCTTACCCATGTTTCAACAAGGCGCCGTACCTGGACGTGTCGACTCTTTCACGTACGGCCATGAGTTCGAAGACTTTTCGTCTGATGCCATAGAGCTGGATCTTTGGGTGTTCGATCATGTCAAAGACTTTTTCAAGGAGGCACAAAGAAACGACACACTCAGTGCGGCTTTACGCCAGGACAAAGTCGTGTTCTTCCTACACCTTCTCGGTATAGACACCTCGGGTCATGGATATCGCCCATACTCGAAAGAGTATCTGAACAATATTAAGGTTGTCGACAAAGGCGTCAGGGAAATTACTGAAATGATCCAAGCCTTCTACGATGATGAGAGAACGGCCTTCGTTTTTACCGCCGATCACGGCATGAGCGACTGGGGAAGCCATGGCGATGGTCACCCTGACAACACGCGGACGCCATTGATTACCTGGGGTTCGGGTATTGCGACACCGCGCTTGCACCCTGGAACGACTGCACCCGGCCATGATGAGTACTCATCAGACTGGAATATGGATCATGTCCAGCGTCATGATGTGTCTCAGGCTGATATTGCGGCCTTGATGGCCCACCTGATTGGCACCGAATTCCCGGTGAACTCGGTTGGCGAACTTCCTTTGCCCTACCTTTCCTCTAGTATTAAGGAGAAGGCACGAGCGTCTCTCATCAACGCGCGCGAGATTCTGGAGATGTACCGCGTTAAAGAGGAGCGCAAACGAACGCAGGAACTTCGTTACCGGCCGTTTCGTCCACTAAGTGGCGCAAACCAAGGCGTTGAACAGCGCGTGGCCGAAATTCAGAACCTTATCGATGCAGGTCGAGACGAGGAAGCGATTGAAGAGTCTGCAGCCTTGATCAAAGTCGGTTTAGACGGATTGCGATATCTCCAGACCTACGACTGGCTCTTCCTACGAACCTTGATCACACTTGGGTACCTGGGCTGGATAGCATTTGCCCTCACAGGCGTCATTGATTTGCACGTGTTGAATGGCTCGGAGCCTCCATCGAGAACAGCCTTGGGAACGCTCGCTAGCACGTCCTTGCTGGCCGTGCTTTATGCATCTTTTTTCATCTCCAGTTCTCCTTTCACTTATTACGCATACGCCTTCTTTCCCGTTGTGTTCTGGGAAGAAGTTTATGCTCGTCGTCGTAGCCTTGACCGAGGCCGACATGTTCTGTTTGGGCACATAGCCACTGGTGGCGGCATTGCCTCGTTTCTACTCAATGGAGTGGGTTACATTGGCGTCATTGTGTCCCTGGTGAGTGGTATACCCATTCAAATGAGAGCCAAGATGTTAACGAGAGCATAAGGCCCTGGGCTACATTCACCGCGAAGTTTTGACTGGCCTATACATCCTCGGCAGCCTTTGGCCTGCAACATACGGCATCGGCTTTCTACAGCGGCACACCCTGCTTTCCCTACTTTGGTTTATGTCGTGCCTGGTCATGAGTATTTTTACGCTGCTTCCTGCGAACAAGGTCGAGAACACAGCCTTTGTGTAAGTACATCGTGAAAGTTTAATGATTCCTAGCGTTCGTTATTGATGATGACACAGTGTACTTGGAGGCCTTGCAATGGCAGCAATTGGCTTGGCATATCTCGGATTCGAGGATCGACTTCTTGCCGCACCCTCGACAAAAAATCAGACAATACAAAGGACAGCGACGAAACTACCGATAGCTAGGGCATTGACAGGGGTTCAGGTCGGTCTTGTTCTATTGGCAGTCATTGTCACACGCTCTAGTTCTCTCTCACTGCAGGCTCGGCAAGGTCTGCCGCTAGGCAACCAGATCACAGGCTGGATTGTCATGGGTATGTCGAAATGGCCAGTGCCTAGAACCATTACTAATTCAGTGCCAGTGGTGTCGATGATCATGCCGCTCGCTCACAGAATACAGCCTAACAACAACTACATTCACCGGCTGATGGTAATGTTCCTGACATGTGCGCCGACCTTCGTCATCTTGACAATCTCGTATGAGGGATTGTTTTATGTAGCCTTCAGCACGCTCCTCGTCACGTGGGTCAGCCTTGAGCATCACGCACATGTTTCCGAGCGTCTTCGACAGAGGGGCCTGCGTACGACGAAAGGCAGAGAGAACAGCTCACCTCAATCGAAAGTTGAGGATTATCGACCACTCAGGCTTCCAGATGCCCGCGTGGCTCTCTTCTTCTTCGTTCTATTACAGTCGGCATTCTTCAGCACGGGTAACGTAGCTTCCGTGTCGTCTTTCAGCCTGGAAAGTGTGAATCGGTTGATGCCGGTATTCGACCCCCTTTGGCAGGGCATCCTGCTTATTGTCAAATTAATGGTTCCTTTCGCGCTCATATCCGCCAACCTTGGCATTCTGAATGTGAGGTTGGGGGTGGCGCCGTCAGCATTGTTCATGCTGGTCATGGGAATTAGTGACATTCTCACCCTCTACTTCTTCTGGGTTGTCAAAGACGAGGGGTCATGGCTAGAGATCGGCTCAACAATCAGCCATTTCGTCATCGCCAGTCTGTTGTGTGTGTTTGTAGCGCTACTGGAAGGTGTCAGCGGGCGTTTCATTGCGGGCATTGAGGTGGATGGTCACGACCTGGTCGACGAGGCTTTCACAAGAAAGAAAGAGGTGGGCGCCAACGGTGGAGAGATCACCAACAAACGCCCTTGATGAGCTACTAGGGTTTGATCGACCAGCGAGAGGATACACGGAACTAATCCCAATCCATCAGCCCATGCCGGCTATGTCAACAATACCAGGCACGGGAACGTACGGAGGATTTAAGCGGCATGATTGAGGAGTAATGAGAACGGATCGGATACCGGAGCACATGCCAAATTCCTCACACCACACAATCACGTCGGCTGATGATACGGTGAGGCTTGGGAAAGTCCCACCATGCTTGGCTGTGCACAGATTTGGTAGGCATGTGACAGGTTTTATGTACAGGACCGGGGTGTTCCTGAATCCTGAAAGGGTAATAGATGCGGGTGACCGTAGCAGGATCCTCAATATTAGGTGTCGTAGGCACGCAGGCTCCGGCTCGTCTGCATTTGGACCGACTTGCTTCAGGTACCTACCTACCTGAAGGACACTACCGTGTGCCAGTGCGATGGGTGTTCTGCTGCCAGGTACTGTCAAAGCCATGAATGGCATTTGCACCTCCTTGTGAGGTGCCTTAGAAAGACACAGTTTGTTCGGAATAATTATGCATTGACGTTCTGTATCGTTTGGTTTGCTTCAACATGAGCAGCATGTCGAAACCCGCTGATCCATAGGTTGATGAACCAGCCGGAACCACGCAAAGAACCGACGTGACTGAGGCTTCGGGGAGTGAAGGCTCGAACTCACGTGCATGGGATGGAGTGTACCTTCTACGTATGGCTCAGTATGCGCACACGCGTGCTGTTTTCAAGGCTAATACTCTCAATCATGGCTCAATCTTGATGTTTGATTTCGGAATACATGGTTTCACGATTGCCGACCACGAAGCAGTAAGACTACAAAGTCACTCGCGAGAGTCTCGACGAGGGCGGAAAGGGGGCCAGGGGAGAGTGTTGGATTCTACGTTGTGTGGCCAATTCAAGTTTGAAGCTTGTGAAACCACAGGAACGCAAGGCAGACACAGGATCTGTACTGCATGTGTAGCCGTCTGTAGGCTTAACCGAAGATGAACAATTGCAATATATATTGATCAGCTTTGCGCTGGGATCTAGTCGAGATGATGGGACATCAAGAGAGCTTGTGCTAATTGATGTCTACCTATTCATACCCAGGTACCTAGGTAGGTTAGATAGGTAATTACCTACCTAGGTAGGTAGGTAAGTAGGTCCTTCGGACAGGACAGTGATGAACACTATGGCGCTTGAAGCTAGACAGTGCTAGGTGCCCAGTACGGTCCCGGTGGGAGGGGGGCACTCCTCCTTGTGCTAACGTACCTCCCGTAGTAAGGTACCTTATGACGACGAGGTAGGCCCCTATGTGTACTCTGACTAGGCACCTAGGTAGATACCCTACCTATCCACTAGGCGCCCCCTGATTACTAACATGGGTACCATTCAGAGAGAGGTGGGATGAAGTACCTGGGTTTTACAGGTAAAGCAACTAGATAATAAGTACCTCCCCACTTGGCATGACCACGCACCCACCACCTGGTAATGGACAGAGGCCAAGCCTCTTCCCAGGAGAAGTCGGAAGACACCAGGCCACCCTAAAGCAGGCTGTGCAGATCGCCCAGCCCCTAAGGTGCTGCCTCAGGGCAAGCCCCTCCCTTCGTGCCTACCAACCTAGTCGGTTATGCCCGCCATGCTGACCTCCGTACCTGACCTTACCCTAGGTACCTATCTACCTACCTTGCCTACCTTCCTAGGTACCCTGTCTACTACAGACACTTGGCATGGGAGGAAATACAGAGAAAGCCTGATCAACGAGGATCTGACCTTGACATCGACATAGGCAGACAATCTCTGATCTCAAAGGGTAACCGATACCTGGGATATTTCATTGTACATTCTCGTCCATCCTTGACTCCAAGGGTGTTCCAACACGACTGACGATTGAGTTGTAAGCGGTCTAGGCCCCATACCGTCCACTGTACTGTCGCCCAGTGCGAGCGCATCGACCCCCGCAGGCCGCCCGACCCATCCGTCGCATGTGAGAGTCAGAGGGCAAACAGGCCAGACACGCAGCAGCTAAGAGAGAACCACACTGGAAGCGACACGGCGAGATCCCAGTGACCGACCTACAATACAATCCATGGACGTCGACATGTCCTCATCGGACGCCCCGGCGGCGCACCCGCAACAGCAGCAACAGCATCAGAATCAAACAGAGCCACCGAGCTCCAACTCGCCATCGCAATCAGAGACGTCCAACCAGCCGCCCAACAGTGCCGCGGCCATCAGTGCCGCCGCGCAGGTGAGCTTTAGGAGGTTCGCATCCCACACCCCTCCCTCCTCCCCTTCGCCGCCTGTGGAAGATGCTGTCACGGTCGCACAGTTGTGCGGAACGAGGCGAATCCGCAATGTAAAAAGACGACCGTTAGCTGACCATGACTGTTCTGTGTGAAGGCAACGTGCTTCAAGAGCATGCGAGGTACGTGGAGTCTCTCGCACCCTTTCCCCGCCCTTGGTTGCGCGCGCGTGTTTGAGCCGAGGCATCTATCTCACAGGAAATTCGCACCCGCTTTCATCAACGTCCTCCCAAAAGCGCGACCCCCGGCCGATAGTCCTGGCCTTGACTACATGATTCTGAATGCTACCGGTTGCGCTTTTGCTTTTCGATTTGTGTGCTGACTGATTATGCGCCTAGACTTGTCATGCGAGAAAGGTATTGCATTTTCCCAATGATGGCTTTCTCGCATTCTTGGCTGATCTTGGACCGTAGGTTCGATGCGATGCCGCGAGCCTCGGTGTGCCATGCACCAACTGCGTGGCCTTCCAGATCGAGTGTCGCATCCCCAACCCCAAAAGGAAGAAGCCGCAAAGTTCAAGCGGGAACAGAGACTCGGACAGCGAGAAGGGTGAAGTAACGCCTTCCATCCCTCCTCCCACCACCCTGTCCGATGAGCCTTCACCAAGGCCCACTGCAAACACTGGCCCGACGACCTATGCGCCGCGTACTCCGACAGTTTACCATTCGACCGATGGCACCCCGCCCATATCATACACTGAGTCGCAGGCCAGAAAAGAGGAGGTCGATAATGGCACCTACGTGAACCTGGTCATGAAGCCCAAGTTCACCCGCGCCCCCATCACCGATGCGGGCCGCGTCGCCTACCTAGGCGAATCGTCCAACCTCGCCCTCCTCGTTCACGACCGGCAAGGCTCATCTGATGTTGTTCATTATCCCTTGCCCGAGAACGTGCGAGGCTCCCGAGCCAGGCTGACGGAGCTCGACAATGTCGAGATCGATATCCTGCACCAACGAGGTGCCTTTCTTTTGCCACCACGAACCCTATGCGATGAGCTCATCGACTCGTACTTCAAATGGGTTCATCCCATTGTCCCCGTTATAAACCGCACCCGCTTCATGCGGCAGTACCGCGACCCCAAGAATCCGCCTTCTCTGCTGCTGCTGCAAGCAGTCTTGCTGGCCGGCTCGCGTGTATGCACTAATCCACAGCTGATGGACGCCAACGGCTCGACCACGCCTGCTGCTCTTACATTCTACAAAAGAGCGAAAGCCCTGTATGATGCCAATTACGAAGATGACAGGGTTACCATTGTGCAGTCATTGCTGCTGATGGGTTGGTACTGGGAGGGGCCAGAAGATGTGACCAAAAATGTCTTTTACTGGAGCCGTGTTGCCACTATTGTCGCCCAAGGATCCGGCATGCATCGCAGCGTCGAGCAGTCCCAGCTAAGCCGTTCAGACAAGAGGCTGTGGAAGCGCATTTGGTGGACACTGTTCACTCGTGACCGCTCTGTTGCCGTGGCGTTGGGGCGCCCTGTCCATATCAATCTGGACGATTCGGATGTGGAGATGTTGACCGAGGACGACTTTATCGAGGACGAAGCCGATCGCTCAAGTGAATACCCTCCGGATCCAATTCACGTGCAGTTTTTTATGCAATACGTCAAGCTATGCGAGATTATGGGCCTGGTTCTCTCTCAGCAGTACTCAGTGGCTTCAAAGGGACGGCAACGCAACGCCATCGACCTCACCCACAGCGACATGGCCTTGGCAGATTGGCTACAGAACTGCCCAAAGCTTGTGTACTGGGAGGTTGCGCGACATCACTTTTGGTCGGCGCTTTTGCACTCGAACTACTACACAACCCTATGCCTCCTTCACAGAGCTCACATGCCACCCAACGGCGTGGCTACTCGGTTTCCCGACGACTCGCCATATCCGTCCCGGAACATTGCCTTCCAAGCAGCCGCGATGATTACTTCCATTATCGAGAACCTGGCAGCTCATAAAGAGTTGCGCTACTGTCCAGCATTTGTGGTCTACAGCCTTTTCTCTGCGCTCATCATGCATGTTTATCAGATGCGATCGCCGGTTCCGTCCATCCAGCAGGTGACCCAAGACAGACTCCGCACATGCATGCAGGCCCTCAAGGAAGTATCACGCGTCTGGCTCGTGGGGAAGATGGTTTACACACTTTTCGAGTCAATCATTGGGAACAAAGTACTCGAGGAGCGTCTCCAGAGAGCAGCAGGGAAAAGACATCGCAAAGCGCACTCAACGCTGGCCCAGCTAGAGCAGCACCAGCACCAGCAGCACCAGCAACAACAGCAGCAACAGCAGCAACAGCAGCAACAGCAACAGCAACAGCAACAGCAGCAACAACCACAACGGACAAACTCCGACATGTCTAAACGGAAGTACGATGACATGGCAATCGATTTCAGTGTCAACACTCCAACGCCTCAGGAATCGTATGAGCGGTCGCGGCCACAAACACCCAGTCTCATATCGAAGAATGAAGGACAGAGCAACAACGTGGCGATGGCGCCACCGCTGGCTTCACCTGGCCACAGGCAGAATCCTGACACATTTATGGGCGGGACGTCGTCACGGCCTCATACAAGACCTGCGACGCCCTTCAACCCATCCTTTTCGGTTCCCGCCACGCCACCAGATCTGTATCTGGTGACACGCAACTCGCCCAACATCTCTCAGTCGCTGTGGGAAAATTTCCAGCCTGACCAACTGTTTCCTGATAGTGCTGGGATGCCAGCAATGCCACACACGTCACCTCCTCAGAACCACCAAGGCGTCGATTCCAGTATTATGGCTCAATTTGGCAACACTCACGCGCAACAGGGAAACATGCCCCATCAAAGGACAGTCGACCCAGGGAGCCTTTGCCCCATCGCGTTCATCGAACGAACCAGGGCTGGCTGGAAGCCCACTTCAGGCGCAGAACATGATGCATTCCAACATGACTTCTTTTCCACAAGGACCTGGTAGCCTATGGCAGCCAAACTTTGACGGTCTCGTGCCGGATGGACAAAGCCCTAGTGACAGCTGGAGTACAGGCTCTGCCCAAGGTCAGGCAGTACCGAACACCCTGAATGTCGAAGATTGGTGAGCTGCTCGTCTTCTTTCCCCAGGTACGCGAACTGACTAGTGGCACTTTAGGTTCCAGTTCTTTGGCATCAATAACGGCGATCTGGCATCGTTGAACATTGATCTCAACCAGAATCAAACGTAGGTGTGATGTAGCCCGCCTTGCCTTCGTCACCGGCTATTTATGAAGTGAAGAGATATCATGTTCGTCACGCAAAGCAGCTATCATTGCATTGGAACGGGAGAGTGTGGTCTCGTAGGGTTTGCACACCGTGTTGAACAAATGGCATGAGGGAAGAGAAGAGCGGGTTGCCTGAACATTGCTTACAAGTTACGTTAAAAACTCGTCAGGTGTTCAGCAGCTCCCAAAGGCCCCTGGCATTCGCATAGTGATCAGTACCGAGGCGTTGCGAAAGCCTTGTCGTGACTCAACAAACGAAAGATAATGGACTACCCAAAACCGACTTAATCATGCTGCGCTCAACGCCTTCAATGCTAGATAATGAACATACACCTTGGGCGCGCGGTCTAACGCCTGACCTTCGATTGGTCCCCGACTGTAGTCGCGTTTCTTTCCCAATGCAGGGCCAAATCGTGCCTCAATCTACATCCTAACCACTGTGTGCGTGCGCGACGCGCCCCCTGACTGTGGCGCCAGGCGCAAGACTCGTCGCCTCCTCTGAGCTGACCGCTTCGGAGCCTACTGGGTCTGCTGTGCTAGGGCCTAGCCCCCCTGGGCCGAGTAATCTGCCATCCTCGCTAGTAGCATCCGCCAACTCTATGAGATCCAAATCGTCAAGCTGCCGGTTCCCTCGTGGCCTTCCCGCGCCAGGCGTACTCGCGCTCGGACGCCTCGTAAATGCACCACGAAGCCAGGTCTCAACTTGTGCGGCAGCGCGGTCAAGTCCTGACCCGTGCTTTGATGCTGTCGTCAGGTCCTGGCCTTCGTCAAAAGGGCTCTCGACAATGACCGAAGAGTCGTACTGCTCCTGCTGCTTCCCGAATCCGATACGTGCCGTCTCGGAGCCCATGACGGATATGGACGGAAGATGCTCATCAATAGCGATGGCAGGGATGTGCTTCTTGGCCCAGGAGTTGAAGTAGTCCTTCTCCGGACCTGGCGCGCGTGCGTTTTTGCCCATGGAGCCGACACCGCCAGGTCGGCGCATCCACGACGGACGACTGTCAGTGCCAGTGCTGCCGCCGCGGCTTCTGGTTGAGGTTGACGTTGAGCGGCCGGGCGTTGTTGGCAGGACCGGTCGGTTACTGAGTGCACTCAGCCTTCTTGAAGACAATGTACTATCACATCCGGGGCTGTCCTCGTATGTCTCCATGACTGCTGAAGCGTCGAGAGACTGCCTCGGCGTTGTCATTGTGGAAGCTGTGTGTAGGCTTTTCTTGCGCCGCGGAGGGAAGTAGCCGATGGTTTTTCGGGACACTCTAGCGATTTCGACGGGTTGAGGAAAGGAATCCAGAGAAACCCACCGGACGTGAGTCCACAATGGCTCGCCCGGGTCTTCTGGTTTGGCTAAGTCGACTGGCGTTTGAGTCTTCGGTAGACTGAAAAAGTCAACTTGCTGGTGCGCCTCCTCTGAGGACATGTTGCCACGCGTATGGCTACTGCCTACCACCTCGGCGCCAATTTTCGCGTCAGGGGTAGGAGCCAAGAAGTCTACACCCTGGTGGAGGCGCGATGGCGGTTCGGAAGGCCTCCCCCGGATCTCGCAAGCGTCCACTGGCAGCGCCAGCCACCGGCGCATCTGTACGTCCCTTGACCACAGTCCATTCGTCCTCCTCAATGCATCCTCACGGCACCGGTAGCGGAGGACAATTCCGGCATATGTGTCGCTTGGCTGCACATGGTGAATATACACCAGCTGGTCCATCGGCGGTTCCTCTTGGTGCGTCTCTGCCCCAAATTCGTCCGAAGTCCTCCTCTTGTACTTCCCAGCGACATCCAAGCCGCCGTTCACTCCTTCATGGCTTTCCAGTATCGCGGCTGTTCTCACAGCCTTCAGTGCTGCCTGTCTTTGCGCCAGTGATCCGGCGGCGATGTCCTGAGCACTTGGCCGCGCATCCGACAGAGGCTGTGGTCCCCAAGTGTTGGATAGTTGCCTACTTCTGCCAGCATGTCCCTTTTGATTCGATCCCTGTCTGCCATTGGACTGAGGGGGCCCAGTTTCGCCTGTGATCAGTGAAGAGGCGAAGCCCTGGAGCGACGTCCAGCTCTGCGTCAGGGAGCTTTCTAACAAGCCAAGGGCGTTATGGTTGCGGGCCTTGAGTCCTCTATTGTCTGGCGGGTTGCTGGTAGACCGATGATCACTGCTGATGCCAGAGCGGCTGAAGGGCAGCGGGCTTGGGTTGCGACTCGACAGGGTGTTGAAGGACGAGAAGAGCGACGAGGAGCTCTTGGCAGTCGACAAAATGCCGTCCCCGTTGTCGTCCGTGCTGATAAGGCGGCGGTTTCGAGGACGCACAGCGGTCGTGTCAGCATCATGACCAGTTGGTAGGAGAGCTGATGAGCCGAGGCGCGACGGCGCCCGGCGAGATTCTGCCATGGCTCGACGCCGCAGACAATGACGTTCGCGTCCGGGACGTTGGAAAACGAGACAAGACTCAACAAGCGTCCTGAAGCATTGGCCACATTTGTCGCTGCATCGGAATGGGCGTCGTTGACGATGGCTCCGGTGGCGTCTTGGGGTTGGTTCGTTATCGTAGCGAGGGAGAGACGTTGGCCAAGCGTATTGCCGGGACGGATAGGGATAGGAAGCGTTGAGGGCGCTGTGTTGGGCGAAAGACTATGTCTGATAGCAGATAATCTGTAGACCCGCCAGTGGCATTAGTTTCGTAGTCGAAAGATGGGCCGTTCAGGTGTGCTTCTCGCCTGGGAAATCGTTGGATGAATGGCGTTCGTGATTGAGCTGGGAGACGACGTAACCTCTCAGGAGGTATCGGCCACGAAAGGAATAGGCCCAAAGGAGCTAGCTACCTGTGCGCACAGCTCGTACTGTCTGAAGTTGACAGCTTTCCCCACCACTCTGTTTGACCCGCAAAACACTAATGTTATGTTCTTCGGCATGCACTCGGGCCATGAGTTATCCAGTCGTTGATGAAGCTCATGATTTTTCGAGGGTAGCCCTGGGACATGACCCTTTGAAGCCGGAGGCCTCGACGACTGCTTCTCACACAGACATACAGACGCGCTCAGAAGAAAACCAGTTGGAGTATGTCTTGTCAGCACGGCTTTGTTGCACAAGCATCGCTTCGACCTCTTTAACCAGTCTGGGAAGACGCTGCCGTTTCCCATCGCCATTTATCTAATCTCACTCGAAGGGAGGGTGGTGATTGGGAGGGACATCATCCAACAAGAATACCCAACGAACACAACCTCCACCAGGAGCTACCGAATGTGTGCGCTTTCTCTACAAATACCATATCGTCGCTCGCTTACGCCATGCCCATCTGCATTGAGTGCAGACACCCAGTCCCGACGCTGTGGACGCAGTACTCTGGGGCTGGAGACAAGTCCAGTGGGCATAACATCCGGTTGACGGTATGCAAGAACTGCGGTCGGTTCTGCGACAAATATGTAGAGCATGACTTTGTCGTCCTCTTTATCGATCTCGTCTTGATCAAACCGCAGGTCTACCGTCATCTTTTACACAACACTCTCATGAAGGAGGATGACAGCTTCGATGTATGTGAATCCGACTCGACGATTACTCCAATGCGGAACCCATCTAACCCTCAGTCTCTTGATTCATCAGTCCTCCATCTCTCGCTTGGCAATTCTTCTCCTGCTTTTTGACGTGTACCTAACATGGGCACGCGTTGAGAAACAGACTGACCCGAAGACAAGCAATGAGCTGAGTAGCCTAGCTCAACAGTCAATTGTCTACCAATACATGTTCTTTCGTACGTCAAAATCCTGCCCTCCTTCACGAATCACCTGCTAACAGGAGCGCAGTCGTCCTCTGCGCGCTCTCTACATTGGCATTCCACATGAGCATTCGTTTCCTCACGTCCTCGCCGTTGTCGCCACTGGTTGTCCTCGGCACAATCCGCCGCTATCCACGGCCTAACTCAGTGTCTACGGCCCTACTTGTGTCGTCTTCGACCAAACTTTTCCCGATCCTGATGGTCATATGGCGTTATGACGTCCCCGCAGCTGCGCGGTCGCTTGGGTGGGCTGTGGTGGCAAATAACATTGAGGCCTTGAGAATACTTCTTGACTGTGGATATATCGTCGCCGCAGTGTTAGCCGCGGTCGGTGCTGTTGCCCGCTGGGCCGTCGGTCGCGCCGTACTCTGGATTGGGGGCCTGCGCGGCATTGACTCGGTTGGTGAGACCAGTATAGCAGACGACGGCAAGGCCCTGTGGGCGCTCCTCGTGCATATGAGGAATTGGGCTGGCCAGCTCGTCAGTGGATAGGGCAACCGCCGGCGTGCCTAGGCTGCAGCGAAGAATACAAGCTCCTATTGACCGATTTATCTACTAGGCTATGCCGTCGACCCCCTCGAGCAGTATTTCATAGCGCCATAGAAAGGCTCACGCTCTCCACGTTCTCGGTCTGGATAAGGCGAATTAAATAGTCGAGGTTCTTGCAATCTTCGTCTGATTCACCCGCATTTGTGCGAGCTGCTAGCCATCGAAACCTTAACGCCGTTGAAGTGTGCATCGATAATCGTACAGTGGCGGCATCTCCTTCGTCACCCGCCGGAGTTGCCCCTTTGATGACTCGCCGCCTCAGTGCTCCAGAAACTCCCCCCTCAGGTCGCTTCGTCGAGGCTCGATCAGGGGATGTAGCTGCGCCAGAAACGTAATGGCCCACATGAGGTAGCAGCTCACGAAGGCGAGGATGAGGGAGGATCGCCAGATGCTGCAGATGTGCTTCGTCAGTGATCGGGTCTGCCATGGTGACCAGGCGCGAACGTGACACCTACATCTGATTCTCGCCCTTCGGGGAGAGGAACCATGCAATCGCGCTGAGAGCAGCCACGACCACGAACCCGATTATGATGCTGTAGCTGTGTAGCCCGTTCGCATCAGTACGACAGCTACTTTCTGGAGGTTGTCGGAAACACAATTACCCTTGAGCCATCTTGGTTGACAGTTTCGGAATGCTTTAGTTAGTGGCGGTAGGTCGTTCGGCTGGACACGTCGCGTGAAGTGCTGCAGGTCAATTGCGTCGTTGCGAGATCGCGGTTGTCGAGTCCAGCTTGTCGAGCTCGCCTGCTAGCCCGCCTTCCTACCTCTGAAGTAAGGCGACATGCCCGGTGGATAAGGCAGCAGTGGGGCCTACGAAATGGGTGACCCTGTTAGTAGCATATGGGGGCGTCAGGTCTTGTGCATAAGTGTCTCAGAACCTACGTAAAGGTCATCCAGGACTGCCTAAAGGTTCCGACCGTACTAAGCATACAGAGCAAGCCTTCACAAGATTCGGGCGGTCAAAGCAGCGGTCAATTCCCTTACACGTTTTCAGCTACTCGATTCCAACCTTAGACCGAGTCCACCTCTCGATCTATATGTATGGCGAATGCCTTGTGCGTAGTATGACCCATACCCATGTTCTGAGGCGCTAAGCACCAATGCGTCGGTGCGCCATAACGCAGGCCTCTTATCAGATCGTCCGTGGCATGGTCTTCACGGGCAAAGCAGGGAGCTGACTCACCGTTCTTTGCTCCGTTGCAACCTCGGCAGCACTATTGACTTGAGTAAAAGTTTTGATCTAAATGCGAAAGTTGCTGTTTGTCTGTTTCACCGTGTCCCTTTCCGATCTTACGAAACTGCCGGAGGGCGGACGAAGGGCGGACGAAGACCTTTTCGACCTAAAGAGGGCGCTCATCCCAAACCAGCACATTTCTACCAGAAGCTGGGCACTGGCTTTCTCGTGTAACCCGCGATGCTCTTTCGAGCATCATGACCCTCAAACGCCTTCGCCCAGATAAGATAGGCCCGAAAGGCTCACATGTGAGGACTTTCTTGGTTCCCTGTGCATCTGTACTCGCTTCTGACCGCTGCACCTGCAGTTATTGCTTGGCTTGTGGTTCAACTCTACGCCTTGGCATGGGAGGTGTCACCTACAAGATTGGCATAGCTCTTTGCATAGGTACATCTCGACAAACATTAACAACCTGGGCCCTAAAAACGAAGAGAAGCGAAGGGCAGAAGATCGGCAGGTTGGTCTTCACCTTGCTCTAGATACCGCATCGCTTCTAATCATCGTACAGGACATTGTTGTGTCTGTGCTGCAAGCATCAGCAACCAGGCGAGATGCACAGGGTTATCTGAGAAAGTACGCCCCTCTGAACAAAACTCAGAATGCGGAACCCGGGGAGCAGCGCTCGAGGTCATTGCCGCCATCTGGATGGGCGACAGAATCGCCCGTACGGTCCATAAGTGACGCGCCTCAGTTCATACAAGGGAGCCGGCCTGATTCGACTAGCTCATTCGACGAGCCTTTTAACCTCGCCATCGTCAAACTGCGCTTGCCGCATATACTAGACGGTGACGCTTTACATGGCATTTCAAAAACCCTTTCGCAGCTTCGCAAGCTTGGACTTGTCAGCGTCATCGTCCTCGATGGTGGAGCAGACAGCTCTCGAAGTCTCTATAGACAACAAGCTCACAGGCTCCAGCAGGCACTGGATGTCTTTGGGCCTCCAGGAGCCAAAGTTGCAGATCAATCTTTCGCTCCAAAGTCGACCCGTGACCACAGCTTCATGCCCTCTAGCGTCGTGGTTCAATTCCCACAGGTGCTCATCAGAGCATTGCAGAACGAGGAGGTGGTAATAATACCTCCGGTCATGGTATCTCGAGATTTGGGGACAACAGATGCCGTGGACGCAGATGATGCAATCATCGCACTCACCAAATACTTTGCTGGGCTCCAGTTCATTGACCAACATGAATTGGAGCCACGGTTTGGACCTTCTTCTGGTGCGGCTGCACGCATTGCTTCTATCGAAAGGATCATCGTCCTCGACCCTCTGGGCGGCACTCCGATCGAGGGCCCGTCCGGTCCCTGCCACAGGTTCATCAATCTCGAACAAGAGTTTGAACCCATCATGAGGACGCTCAAAACAAGCGACATACCAGGAGCATTATACCCGGATCAGCTATCAACTTCGAATGCGATTCACGCAAAGAACCTCAATCTGTCCAAACGTTTGCTGACCATGCTTCCATCTACGTCGAGTGTGCTCATCAGCACCCCATCGTTGGCTGCTACTAAGACTGTCGAATCGCTCCCCACGGTCACGACTCGAAACCGACTGAACCCTCTCATACACAATCTCTTGACCGATAAGCCCGTCTTCTCATCCTCCCTGCCGCTCGAACGCGTGCGGACTGAAAAGAGTCCAGGTCAAGGCTACAATGAGACGCATGTCGCGACAGTGGTCAAGCGTGGAATGCCGCTTACCATCTTTCCTAACCCAACGAAGGAACTCTGGCTTCCTCCAAAGCCAGGTGCATCTCGTCTCAGACTTACGGACAAATGCATTGATTTACCTCGTTTGCAACACCTGATCGAGGATTCATTTGGTCGCAAGCTTGATCTGCAGCATTATTTGAACCGGGTCAACGATAATCTCGCCGGAATCATCATTGCTGGAGAGTATGAAGGTGGGGCTATATTGACGTGGGAGAAACCAGCTGGCTTGGACAACAAGACTGCATACGAGACTGGACGCTTTGTGCCTTACCTGGATAAGTTCGCTGTCCTGAGAAGTCGGCAGGGCAGTGGAGGCGTGGCCGATGTCGTTTTCAACGCCATGGTCAGAGGATGTTTCCCTGATGGTGTTTGCTGGCGAAGCAGGAAAGACAATCCGGTCAATAAGTGGTACTTTGAACGATCATTGGGTACATGCAAGCTCAATGAATCGAATTGGACGATGTTCTGGACAACTTCGCAGTTGTCCTTGGGAGATCCAAAGCTCAAGGACTACCAAGATGTTTGCTACCGAGTTGAGCCATCATGGGAGGATAAGCAGCGCGCTGCTGACTGACGAGAGGTGTCGTTTGAAGAGGATTAGAGGTATTGTAAATACAATGCAGCGGCAATAAGACAGCTAGGGAAAAATGCCATGGGCAGCTGATTGCCACTTTGTGTAATCAATTTGGGGACTTGGTGACCCCAGCCACCTCATCGTAACGCTGTCGAGCTTGTTGAGCCTGTGGAGACCGTGAACATGTAACCCCTGCCAAGGCAGACGCGCGCTCACACTAGCGCGATCACGTGCAGGCAATCGAGGTGCAGCGCACGTGCCTTGAATCCCTGGACTACGTAGTTCCCCTTGGAGAGCTTGTGATGATACTATCCTGCCTTACCTACCTTAGGCAACCTTTTATTGCGGAATTACCAGCTGCCAACAAGCACCTCATATCACGACGAACAAACCGCTCTGTCTCGCAGCAGATCGAGCTATTCCATAATAGCCATCGCGAGTTCGTTCATAAGCCCAAAATACGCGCTTGAGATACTTCAAGATGGACTTCAGCAACTTTGGGAAGAATATCACGTAAGTTCAGCTTCACTCGTATATCCAGTTTGTTCCTGGCTCGACTGGGCGACTCCACAATCCGTGACCTGACCGGATACCGCTATAGTTCCTTCGGGGCTTCGATCACCCCATTCGCCTCTCGCACTTTCCAATACACGAAGGAGCAACTTGGCCAGGCTGAAGATAAGGTATGGATCGATGCACATCACCTCAATTCGCGTTTCTTAGGGTGCGCACTGACACCTAGGCCCCCCTCATCTGCAGACCCAACTTCCGCCTGATTATATCGACTTGGAGAAGCGCGTCGATGCCTTGAAGATTGTGCATCAGAAGATGCTGGCCGTGACGTAGGTTCTATAACGGTCCAAATACCGAAACCCCCCCCCCCCCCCTTACACTGGACCTAGCTGACACGTGTTGCTCAGGTCTCAATACTCTAACGAGGCTTACGACTACCCCCCCAATCTGAAGGAGACGTTCCAGGATCTTGGCCGTACCGTGAGCGAGAAGGTCAGTCTTCTTTCCTCAGCCAGCTCCCCTGCGGAAGCACAAGCCGCCTTGACAGCCCCCCCCTCTGCAAAGCCGCAGCCCAAGACCTTTAACCATGCGATTGCACGCGCCAGTCTGTCCAGCAGCCAAGTCCTGCACCAGCAGCACACCGGTGCCGGTGAAGACCCTCTTGCGACGGCCCTGGAGAAGTATGCTCTCGCTCAGGAGAGCGTCGGCGAGGCTCGTCTTGCCCAAGACGCTCAGATCCAGAGTCACTTTCTGAACAGCTGGACAACTACTCTGAACACCAACCTCATGTTCGCCGCTCGCGCTCGCAAGAACGTCGAGAAGGCACGCCTCACACTCGATGCGGTCAAGGCTCGTGCTCACGGCACTACTTGGAAGCTCGCCCAGGGCTCCGTACAGGGTGACCAACCCCAATCTCATGAGCTTAGCCCTGAGGCCCAGGAGGAGATTGAAAAGGCCGAGGACGAATTCGTCACACAGACCGAGGAGGCTGTTGGCGTCATGAAGAATGTAAGAAACCAGGCTGTCTGACATGATTATGATCAAGAAGGCTAATTCGAAGATGAAGGTTCTCGACACCCCCGAGCCTCTTCGCAACCTGGCAGACTTGATCGCGGCGCAAATTGAATATCACAAGAAGGCCTACGAAATCCTAAGCGAACTGGCGCCTGTCGTGGATGGCCTCCAGGTGGAGCAAGAGGTAGGTCGTACGATGACTTTTGCGAATGGCTTGGAGTACTGACTTATTGAAATAGACCAGCTACCGGAAGAGTCGTGATAATGCCGCTTAAGGGGAGTAAATCGCAGCCGGAATGCTCTTGTTGATTTTTCGATACTCAGGGATCGGAACCCACAGTTTTGTAAGATGGCACGGCCGGGTCGTGCACGACCTCTTTTTGTCGCATTCGCTTGTTGGGTGTGCACGAGATTCCATTTCTGTAGTAGCTAAAGCTTCTCCTACTTGTGAACAATTACACCACTGAAATGCCTCGCGTGCCTGATGTGACTGGGATAAATAGCAACACCACAGCAACACGCTGAGATTCAAGAGGTTCTCGCCTTGATACTGTTGAAATCAAGCGGTATCATTGATGGCTGGGAGATCATATCGCCTGCTGAGTGAGTCCCATGGATGCGATATCTCACTGGAGGTCCGCCATCGGCATGCCCACGTTTGCATCTGCTGGGGAGTTTGGGCGAGCGGAACTCGAACTCTTGATGCTCAAGCCCCTGTGACCGTAGACGAGACTGAACATGGCCCACGCGCATCGGCGTCAACTATGGGTCCCCGCAGCTGGTCATCACGTGACTCATTAGTAATGGACCATCGTCCTCCGGAGCATCTCCACTTTACCAATCAGCTTTCGCCAATTGACCATCGAAAGTCTAACCAACAACTCGGTCCTGAGCTCAACTGTCGCTTGACATTGGATGTCCTGATCACGACCGCCAGTCATCACCACCCCTCGCGCATCCGACGATCGACAGACAGCCCATAAAGATGCGGCAAACATTCCGCCTCCTGGCAAGCGTCCAGAAGGCGCGCTACCTTGAGCCCGGCACCCCGACAGGCCTTACAGGTCTCTGGACGCACAACAGCCCCCGGTCCGCACTGCTCTACCTTTACGGAAGCACCCTCGACAGGCTCAAGCAGATGCCCGAGTCTTCCCTCTACCGCCAATCGGTTGAAGCAGTGACCAAGCACCGCCTCGCGCTCGTTGAGGCCGCCGTGCCGCCGGGCTACGAGGAGTGGAACGCCGAAAATAAAGACTTGTCCCAGAAGCTGGGTGGCAACCCCGAGCAGTTCCGGGTCGCCAGCGGGCGTCTCGACGGCAGTGAAGCCCGGATCGTCAAGCTGGGTAACAAGACGTTTATTGTCCGCAAGCAGCACGAGGAGGGTGATATCCGGCTTGAGGAATGGGACGGCGAGGCTGATGAGGGTCCTGGGTCTGAGGGCTTGAGAACGGAGGCTGAGAGGGCTGACCAGAAGGTGCTCGCCGAGCGCAAGGATCTCAGAGCCGAGGAACCCTTGCAGTGGAAGGAGGAGCCGCAGCTGACGGCGGACCAGTACGCACATCTATCTCCCTGGCGCGTCAATCGGGTATATCGTTACTGACTAGATACAGGATCGCCGAGCTTGAGATCAAGATCGGGGCGGGTCTGATTGAAGAGGTCATCCAGGTGGCTGAAGGCGAGCTTGGCCTGGTTGATGCTATGGTCAGGTCCAAAGTGTAAGGCTGGACTACTGCACGTACTCTTGGAACTCACGCTAACGTATTCTGCAGTTGGGAAGATCTGGAGGAGAAGCCTGCCGAAGGCCAGTGGACTGCATTTGAGCGCAAGTCCTCTTAGACTGTTTTTGTTACCTTGTATGGGTGTATACTAGTTCAGACGAGGTTTCGAACGTGCATTTTCTGCCCCACCTTCAGGCTTGCGTTTGTAGACGATACACCTCTAGGAGAGCTATGCCGTGGAACACTACCTACTTTCCTCGTTGTTGCGGGCACCTTGCCAGCCACCGAATCCTTCGCCTCTCCAAGCCCATGCCACGACGTAGTGATCAGCGAGTAATTGCCATTCCTCTACCTCATCAAGGCCCTCAAGACCGTTGACTCGTTCTCTTTCCTGGGACGACACCCAGTTTTCCCAAATGTACTCGATAGTTTGCGCGCTCGCATGCTTGAAGCCTGCAGTCCGGAGCCGGGCCTCCTGGTCCGCTGGCAAGGGGTAGCTCTCTAACGTGGGCATCCTTATCCTTCGAGCCGCCAAATTAGAAATCATCATCTTCCCGAATGGGTCATGAGGCCGAATAGGCTCGTATACGACCAAGGCGAGGTTCTCAATTTGTTCTGTAAACCATTTGACCGTATTCTCGGCAGCTGAAGCTTCGAGATAACAAAGGCAGCATTCTGATATCAGCAGCGTAGGCGCGTTCTTCTTCAAGCCCTTCAACTGCGAATGTCCGCCTTGAGGTAGCTCACGCAAGTCAATGCCATGGCAATAATACTCTCCGCCAGAAGGCGGGCGACAGCTCCATGATCCATCCGGCTGCGGTACCTGTTCGCCAAGGACTCGCCTCATTGGAGGTATTGCCGACACGAGGCGCGACTTTTTGGTTACAGTCACGGGAAAATCCAGCTCGTGATATACCAGGTTGTGACACGCCCGCCCTCCGAAAATACGGAAAATGCGCGTGTCAGTGCCTGCGCCAAGCGAGATGATCTGCCGTTCCTTCGACTGGATCGGAAACGAACGATCATCCTCGGCTAGGAATGAGTCTACAAGTTGGTTGAGCGCACATGTCCTGGTGTATGTGCCTGGCTACCAGGTCAGCCTGCGTTCAAGCACGAGAACGGCATGTCGGTAGGGAGAAGGACAAAACTCGCCTCTGTTGATAATAGGCAGACGACGTGGCGCCAGCGACGCTTGTGTTTCGACAAAGTACTGGGCAAACGGGTCCTGGAGATAGCCAAGCGAGACGGCACTAAGACGGGAGGCGGCCGCATCATCGTCAGTGCCTTGGATGGCCAGGTCATTGGTGGCTCGCGAGGGGAAGCCTGGGGGGCCTGCGGTCCGACCACGCCCGCGAGCAGAACGAGCTCCGCGGAGTGACAGGAGATTGGGTATCGTATCATGAGACATGCTCGTTCGTTCGCTTCTCAGTAGGCCGAGTTTTCTTCACTGTTGTGTATTGTTTGCTAGCTTTGTAGCATGTAGTGGTAGAGTGATTGCAAGTGTAGCTCTGAGTGGTGGGGTCCTGATTACTGTCCAGTGTCACAAGTGGCCACAGATATGTAGCTCTTAAGGTAGGTAAGGTAGGGATTACTGACACCTGAACCATGGTTGTTATTGATCTTTGAGGTCGCAATCTTCGCGCTACGTCATCTGGGTTGCCCGTAATACACTTTCTCGCCTGTGCAGCAAAAAAATTGGCTCTTAGTTTAGTGGCGCGTGCAACCGGTTCATGAACCATGCATGGGCTTCCTCGGTCGTACTGAGGAACCTGCTAAATTCGTACAAATTCAAGGCTTTCAAAGCAGAAGTACTGTATTGAGGCAGAGTTGGTACTCTTAACCTGGGATGTATAATGGTGAAAATGAACACCAGAAATAGAGTATGGGGGTCATAGTCTTTGGACGCTCGAGCGAATTGTAATCAATATCCGATCTGCCATCTAAGGCTTGTATCCCGATGTACCGCCATTTGCCCTTTTATTGTAGCGATCTACTGCTTGCTTATCTGCGGCGCCTCCCCATGTGCACATTAGATGTTGACTTGCATGCTTTCCTAGCATGCAAGAAATGAGCGTCTAGCAGAGAGGTTACGTGTAGGTGGTCTTCGAATCAAGATCTGGTCTCGTTAGATGTGGAGTATGCGCCGAAGGCCTGAGGCCATATCGGTGAAGTCTTCTTGAAGTCTAGCAAGTATGAGATTCCCTACGAGCTCAAAAGATGCCTCGTAGAAGCTAAGCAGCTATACGCTGTGCCTTTAAAATGAAGAGCCACGTTACGACGTCTGCTTGTATTTGGCGGCCCGTTCATGTCACGAGGAATGGAACATAGACCCGGCCTGCGCCTTGCCTTCTCGGCATGTCTCGTGGCATCAGCCGCCAAGAGGCTAGGTACAAGGCTGAACATCAAGAATCCTGCCTTAGCCCTGAAGATACATACCTTAGGTAGATAGGTAAGGTGAGCAGGACTCTCTCTGGCTTGGTACCTGGTGGCGAATGTGCAAAGCGGCTTCGCTGGCAGAGTAATGGTGTACAACAGAGGCTGCTACCGGGTGTCTGGACGAAGACACTATCCATCCCGTATCGACCCTAGGTACCTTGAAAGGGTAGATAGGAAGAGGCTCTTGTAGGCGTGGGCGAGGTTTCACTATTCCCCTGAATTGAAACAATTATGAGTGGCACAACAGTGCCTAAGGTACCTAGGTAATTCGGGAGTAAGCTCAATGACAGGCTGCTATGTACCTAGAATAAAGTACATTACCTCACCTCTGGCAGGTAGTTAGGTAGACACCTACGTAGGTAGACGGGTAAGCAGGTGGCGATGGAAGCTGGAAGGGGCTGTACAGCTGTTGCCTTGCACGACCCCACCCGACTGTGCCGCAAGCCTGGCGCTTCGCGACTGCTGTCACGTACCAAGGCCAATTCGCAGTTCATTCTCATCAGTCATTCTTACTTTCATAACTCACCTCCGAACTTTAGCTTCCCCCCAACCTTACGTCTCTTGAGCATCGCTTTCATTCACAATCCTCATTCCTGCTTTCTTCTTCAAATTTTGCGTTCTAGCCACCATGCTACCCGTCAGCTCCGGCGTCGCTATCGCGACCGCTGTCTACGGAAGACTCGCTGACAGTCCGGTGTCGCTCTCCAAGAGGGACACCAACACCTCGCAAGATCAGCTCCCACCTTGGTCATTGCTTATTGTTCTGATCGACTGGATCATCTTTCTCCCTCTTCTCATCATCGTATGTCTCTCAAGTCGTGCCAATCGTGTAAGACCTGTAATGCCAACTCGACTGACCTGATAGACCTTCTACACCTTCCAGCGAGTCTTTCCCGTGCTAGCCATGGTCGAAGATGAGAACGATACTGCTTACGACCGAATCTCCCTGGATGACGACGAGACTGCATCCTTCGCTGATGATGCAGCTCTCCACAACGGCCCGAAGAAGGTCCCTGATGCTCCTGGCGCTTTCTGCTGGCCACGCTTCTGCTAGCCGTGCTCCTGTTGTCCACACCCCGGTGGCCGCACTCTTCCCATTACCTCGAGCATCCGGGCCACCACTCGTCTGGTTCGCTCTCATGGCGGATTCGGTGCCTTCTTCCGCGCTTTTCCTGTATTTTCGCCTATACGCCTGCTGACTTCCATCATTTTGGTCCTATTTATGCTTGGTGCTC
>NW_003315034.1:71574-73073 GCF_000150825.1 Verticillium alfalfae VaMs.102
TCGCCCCGCTTCACGCCTTTCTCTTGGTTGCCCCGGGGTTATCAACGCAAATCAACAATAAATTGGAAGGACATCGTTGTCGTCCTGGCGAGCCTCGCTGTTGTTCTCCTGCTTGTCATTCCAGCCCACGTTGTTCTCGTCCGCGTTCAGGCCTCGCTATTGCCCGAGGCTGACGACACGATAATCCCCTTCGACCCCTCTTTTGGCGGCTCCGTGGTCCCAGCTGTCCTCGATGGCAAGGGTTATGTTAGCATGACTGAGGCCTGGAACACCTTCTCCGCCGCCGCCTGGCGCCGTCTTGTCCAGCTTTACGTCAAAGTCTTCTTGGTCGGCATCGCTGGCATTCTCATCATGGCTGCTGTGATCATTCCCGAATATATGCTCCTCCACGCACAGAGCTCACGCAAGCATTAAACGTCTCTGCCTCTTGATACCTACTGAGTTTCCGGTCAAAGTGGCGCTTTGGACAGACTGAATCCTTCAGATGGACAGACCATAACTCTGAAGATGTCCAATGCTCCTCTTGGAATTAGCCATACCATGAGTGACAGGGAGCCGGCAATTAATCCTGTCGTGTCATGTTTTCTTGGTGTTGATTGAATTTTCTCGCATACACTTCACTTACATGCTTTGGAGCTGTATCATCCATTCATTTTATTTCATGAGTTCTGTTGTCATAACACTTGAAGTCCGGCATGTATGCAGGAACGGGGGGCCTCTGGTCTACCTCTCCTCTCGAGCTCTCAGCCATCATGTAATCGTGCCAAAAGCCACTTCCCCTTCTTCTGATTTAGGCCGTCAATGCCAAGCATATCACATTCATCAACTTGCCGCACATATTTTGTTCCGACGACTTGTGAAGTCAAAGCAGCGTTGCCGTGACCTCTGTCTCCGCTCGATGTATCCGCGCTCTCATGCCCGCTTCGCCGTCACATCTATAATTCTGGGTACCCTCCCAACCGGCGCTCTGCTCATGTGGTATAGTGACAAAGAAGACGAGGAGAGTGACAGTCAGGCCATGTGCCACAAACAACATACAGCCTTAATGCAGTGTCCAAACTCAGAAGTGTCAGATGCAAGGCGGTCTGAGCAGCGTCACCTAGTCTCCGCTTTGTTGTCCCGTCGACCGTGATGAAACGCTGCTGGTATGCAAACGGGTCGCCTTCGTCGCCGAATCCCCTTCACTTCTGAGAGAAAAACCAGCTGCTCCGCTTGTTGCCGCCCTCGTTCTGCTGAATGTTATTGATGACGGGGATGCTGGCCTGTGGTCTCGCCGCCGCCGCCGCGGAGGGGCTTAGCGATGCGGCTGCCGGCGCCGGAAAAGCTGAAACCGCCGAGCGACGGCTAAATTCAGGCCGCGCGTGCTGCCGGCCTTGGCTGCCTCGAGGCGTTCTTTGACTGCTTCGAGTTGGACTTCGAATCTACAAGGCACCAATTAGACACATCTTGAATAGAGAGACTACTGTTCAGAGGATATTGGGATTGGAAGGCGAAAACGA
>NW_003315034.1:73308-82689 GCF_000150825.1 Verticillium alfalfae VaMs.102
ATTCCTGCTCGAGGTTGCGTTCCAGGAAGGCCATCTTCTTTTGCTGAGCCCGGTTGTTCGATGACCGGAGACCGTTGTTATACTGTTCCCTCGTCTCGTCGAGCGAAATTTCAAGCTCGACAACACGCTCGCAGCGGTTCTGCAGGTCGCGCATGAGACTCTTCTTCATGATGTCGAATTCAGCAATCTGCTGTTGGATTGTCTTGCCGTTGGCCATGGGCGCGCCGGTGCCGGCCTTTAACCCGCTGCTGCAGATCCTCGATCAGAGTCTGAAGCCTGCCATTTTCGGCGGCCTTGTGGGTAATGTCGGGCCTTGAGCTCATCCACAGCCTGCAAAGATGCAGTTTGCTTGTTAGAGTAAGCGTTCTCCAGACGGGCCTTGACCTCCTCAACATCGGCCTCGCTCAGATTGCGAGTCAAAAGCGACTCATACTCCTCCTGCACAGCTGCAAGCCGGTCTTCGAGCTCCAAACGGCGGCGAGTCTCCGCCTCGCTCGAGGATGAGCGATAGATTGAGAGCTCAGCCTGGCGGACGATGCTTTGGATCTCCTCAAATCGGGACTTGAGGGTATGGAATTCTTCGGGCGCGACAGCGTCGCCCCCCAGAGCTTTGTTCACGCAGGGTCTCTAGATGACTAATGGCATCCGCGATGGCCTTTTCGTTGTCGCTGAAGACATCTGCGCCGAGATCAAAGCCAGCCATCATCTTGGCCATTTTCTCAGCCTTCTTCTTCTCCTTCTCGTCGAGAAGTGCTCCGCTCTCCTTGGCGTTCATCTTGACATCAAGGAGATGCTGCTTGACCTCGTCCAGCTCGGCCGTCAGCTCCGAGTTTTGTTCCTTCAGAGCGTCCATCGTGATTTGTGCCTCCTTCCCTTCAAAGCTCAAGCGCTCCATTTGCATCTTGACCTCGTTGACTTCTGCTGTGAGTTTCTCGTTCTCCTTGCCGGTTCTACTATCATGTTCCTTAAGGAAGACAAGTTCCTCTTTGATCTCGCCAAGAGACTTCTCAGCCGCGGCATACTGACTTTCCTTCTCAGCAAGCTGATCTTGCAGCTCGTTCTCACGACGCAGGAACTCATCCCGCTCGTCCTTGTCGAGCGGCAGGCTTGGCGTCCCTGCGCGCTCCGAAATGGCAGGCGTTTCTGCCCTACTTTCCGGCACGAGTCTCGAAGGCGTCGAAGGTCGAGGTGCTCTAGCTTCTGCTTTGAGGGCAGAGTGGCCGTCGGTGAGTGGGGCCACCCACTTGTCTTTGGGGACCGACTCTCCAGACCGCCACATCTGAATCTCGCCTTCCAGGCTGGAAATATAGCCCTCAAAGTTTGTGATCTGTCCCTTGGCTTTTCCGAGCAGAGATTTGAGCTCGGCGGGGCTGAGCTCGGCGTTGACCTTTGCCTTGTTCTTGATCGCCTTGGCCCTCGTTCCGAATCTCAAGGTGCTGATGGTTTCGGCATCGTTGTAACTGCTAGGCGAGCAGTTGATGATAAGCGTCGTGCGACTGTTGCCTCCGAGAGATTCTTGCAGGATGCGTGTTAGTTTCGAGTCGCGATACGGAATGTGAGAGGATCGGCCATCCGTTAAGGAGTTGATGACCATGCCGAGGGCGCTCAAAGATTTGTTGATCTTTTTGGCCTCCTCCAATGTCTGGCCGCTGGCGCCCGTCTTGCCGACCTTTTCGCTGCCGGCAAGATCGACAAGGAAGAGTTGGCCGCTCTTTGCCGAGCCTGTTTCGACGTTCTTCTGGGTAATGGTGATGACAAAGATCGAATGGGATCGCGAAGACTCCTGATTCATGTTGGTGGCCGCCACGGCGCGGGCGTTACCACCCCGCCTCATGACTTCATAGACCTCCTGCACGCTGGAAACGTAAATCTCGAGCAGACCCTTGACATAAACTCCACGACTCTTTTCCTCGTGTACCGGCAGGTTGTCATTTTGCGGCGCTAACAGATCACGAATCTTCTCCATGTAGATCTCCATGTAGCTGACTCGCACAGTGTATTCGATTGTACTGGGGCTGGACATGATGCTGGCGAAGATCTGCTCGACAATGCGAGGAATGACTCCTCGGCCCTCCTCATCGTCGATACTGGAACCCATCATGGTGTAGGACTTGCCAGCGCCTGTCTGACCGTAAGCGAAAACGGTGCCATTGTATCCGTTGAGAATATCATCGACGGTGGATCGGATGGAGAAGTCGAAGATGTCGGACTGTTTACATTCCATATCAAACACGCGATCGAAGGTAAAGGCGCCCTGTGCTTCCTTGGACTGTTTGAAAAGGCGAAAGATATATGTTAGCAAGCTGCGCATCTCATCCGTGACCTCCAGGTCACAGGAGCTGTGAAAGGTGACGTACGTCAAGAGCACAGGTGTCCTCGGAGTTGAAGGAAACAATCGGTTGACCGCCCGATGCCAACTCGATCTTGTTCTGCGGCCGAAACCGGGCGACAACCTTAATGCTGTTGGCGCTAGACATGACGACGACGGAGGAAATCTAGCAGATGCGATGTGCTGGGTCGAAGCATGGAACTCGGGTGGAGGACTTGAGGACTCGACCCGGTGTGGTGTCGGGAAATCAGGGGGAGAGGCTTGTTGTTGCGTTGCGGTGCGTTGCGGAGCACACAGAGCGGGAGACCCCGAGATGCGCCAATGATGGGCTCGTGGGATTCAGAGCGTGGTCAAGCAGTACCGTGCATGTCGGAATCGTTCGATAGCGAGCTGGGTCTTTTCTGGGGGGGGAGGTGAAGAGCGAGAAAGACGGTTCACGGAGAGAGGGGGTTGAGGGAGGGAAGTCGGTGGACGCGGCGCGGTGTGGAGGGAATTCGCGTTGACTGTGCTATGGTGGTGGGCACCTGGTAACGGCGAGCGAGATTGAACAACCAAGCAGCCAGCACCACCTTTCCATAGTAGTGGTTTCATGTGCCTGCCTTAGGCTTGTCAGGGCGCGGGAGTTCCTCACTGTGGCAGGGGCCGAATAGGTGTCACCTACCGCGGAATTTAGTGAGCGGGTCGCTAATCATTCGACGCAATGCGCCATACCTAGCGCTAGTTACCACCCCGCGAAATTGGCATCAACCCATTCCACGGCTGAGGCACTCTAAGTCATCATCACATGGTGGGGGGTGATGTAGGGTGGCAGATAAGTTGCAAGTTGCAGCCTCTCCAGTTGCAGTATCTCCAGATGTCCGCCTCAAGGTGGCCAGGCACGTTGTAGTTTCAGTAACATAGATCACGCATTTGCAGCCATCGATGCCACTCGTATCTCATCTCTTGTAGCTATCTTGCCCGCCCCTAAGTACATAGGTAGTCGATCGTATCGTATCCCTTTCCACGCCGCCAAATGGTAACAAAGCATAGACCCAAGCAATCCAGACGCCAATAACCAGTGACCGACAACCCTGACTACAAAAACAAAAGAATCCGGCGCTCGATGGAGTAGTGGTCACTTTGACCACATGGCTGTCATGTTTCTGTTTCGTCTCGCATACTGCCCTCTGTCACAGGCAAGTACATACTCGACCGGGGTATTTGAAGATGGCTCGCTGCATGTTGTCCAGCGCCGAGCACAGCTAGTCCTCCCAGCTCTTTTCCACCGTCTCCCGCACCCGCTTCGTGTACTCCTTTCGGTTGTCCTTATACAGGTTCGAGGCTTCGACGTTTGCTGGTGATCCCGTGTTGGGGTCATTCAGTAGACTCTGGATGCTGGTGAGAACAGCTGCCACGTCGTATGTCGGGCTCCAACGGTTCTGCAGAATATCCAGACAGAGCTCGCCTGTAGCGTAGACGTTGGGGTGGAACATCTGGCTGATAAACTTGACGGCAGGTGGCTTGTTTGGGTATTGCTCTTCAAACTGCATCACCAGTCTGAATGTGCCGTCTTCGAATGGCGTGTCGGCGGGACCAATAATCACAGCATTCCTGTTTCTCCGTCGTGAGTAAAAACAAATCATCCACGTGAGGTGGTTCGCCGTACCATGTCATGACATTGTCCGGGACTGGCGAGGCGGAAACGCCGGCAGGAGGATCTGTTTGCATTCGCTACCGTCCATAGTTAGAGACCCGTTGACACATCGTAGCGATGATACCCTGAAGTGGGACGCACCTTGAAATCGCGCATCAAGCGACGCCTGGCGGCTGTAGACATGCTGTCGGATGGTGGCTTGTTGGTCAGGGCGTGCACAGATGGGTAGTTGGCTGCTTCGGCGACAGGATGAGCAGATCCCGAAAAGCACTGGCAACGAGCGATGATGATGTCCCGAATCTGTCTCGTGCGTGCACAGATATTCAAAACAAGAGAGTGTAGTCGAGTCGCAGGAGGTCCGTCGGGAGAGGATTGCAGGGGCCAAACAAAGTCGATTTGTCAGGTGGGTGTGGCAGAAGGTTGAAGGAAAGGAAGCCTGAGCTGAAGACAGGACAAGGTGCTCTACCATCAGATGTGCAACGTTCATCGGAACCCGCCCATCATGCGCCGGCGGGCGAGGCCATTCGATAGCCAATCAGCGCGCTCAGAGCGCCCCAGCCGCCAATCGCCACAGTCGCTCGCTGTCTTTGGCAACGGTACATGACTTAAACTGAAGCGGATCAAGGTATGCAATGCCCAACACCGAGAGGACAATTATAGCGTCTGCTATCATCCACTCGGTAATCGACCTACCTTGATGGCGCGAAGTGTGAGACGGGAGCAGGTCGCGCATCTACGGTATTGCTCACTTGGGGCGCATCGTGACCTCGTGGGACTTCTTTCTGTTACGCAGCACGGCTGCCCTCTCCCTCGCTCAGAAGAGTCCAGAGAGCTTACTGTGTATGGCGCGTCGTGAGACAGTCTAGCATGACGACAGAGAAACCAGTTGCTCACATGAGGCCTTGCGCGATTAGGGAATCTTAGCCCGACTCTGCACTACTTTGGGCCGAGTCAAGTTCGATGCACGGCCTAATAATTCCATTTGGGTAAATCTAACAAGTGAATGCGTACCGACGTGGCTCTCATTATACCGCGATCTGGCTCTGGACCCCATCACGTCATATACGGTGAACGCTTTTACTCTCAGGCGTCTATCTACCGTACTGGCCCCACAGAGGACAGCTTCATTTCGGACCATGTAGTGCTCCTGCCCAAAGTATCCCTGAATGCAACGCATTGTAATCTATCATAGGCCGTCGGGTACATTTCATGCAGAAGGAAGTTTGGGGGTTTGGCGAGATATTTCCCGAACGAGGGCAACACGGGATGCCATCCAGCTAAAGCTTGCATCTCGCTTGTAGATCCATGGGTAGCTGCTAGATGCCCAACACCTTTGTTAGAGCCACACGACGGGAGCGAGACCTGTGGTACAGTCATAGACTTCACACCATGTGCTCAAGGAACCCACCGACCAGGCTGTATGGGGATCAGGCTAGAGGTGCCTGCAATGGATTAATCACTTTAAGACCAGCCATCAACGAGCCAAGGGGTCTTCTATGCTCATTGCTTCCCAGGTACACTGTCGTAGTCGAAGATCCAGAGAACCCCGTTGTGTCATGCGCGCGCTTTCTGCAATCCGTGATCGCTTTCGAGAACTGAGCGGAAGTGAGGCGATCAGCTCTCATCAACCTAAGGACCACTGGAGAGACATAGACAGAGGAAGAGTCCAGGGGTGTGAAATTGCGCATCTTGCCTAGGATAGGCTGGTGTCCTTGGGGAACCGCATCGGTATCTAGAACATTGTATGAATAATTGAATAACATAGTATCGCCAGAACGCAGCGCCGAGGCCACTGTTGGGCAATTTGAGTAGCTGGAAGGCCAATGTTGTGGACTGGTCGCGTACGCTGGGTTTTGTGCCATTCTGGTTTCCGGGAAACGATGCGACATCAGGGGGGTTACTGGGCCGTTCTACAGTTACAACAAACAACTTGCTTGAAGCGAAGAAAGTGATATGTTGAGCCACGAGCCAGCCGCTTTACCTTGGCTAATACGTTAAGTGAAGTAATCAGGCCGAGCCGTCAACAATAGTAACCTTATGCAGGAATTTCGGCTCATACCCGGAGGGTATTGATCAGCTCTGCTCGGAATCAGTGAATCGAGAAGTGCTCTAGAGCCCCCCAACCTCAACCCCCACAGCGTCGGAGCCTTTTGGGCAGGGTGCGGGGCCGATGGGAATAGCAGCCGACGTCAATCCCGCCTCCCCCGCAGGTTCCGAGATCGTTGGTTGTTCTTAAGCCGAGGCAGCCCGAGGTCGCCATCAAATCCGGGGTAAGGTCGCGTTCACATGTCCCCTGTGACGCCCTCCCACCTCTCCTTTTATTTCACCATCACAGACTTTGCGAACTCGCCTGTACCACAAACTCGTTCTCCACGCCACTACTTCGCTCAGAACAATGACCGTCACGCAGCTCAGGCGAACGACGGCGCTCTCTGGCCAGGTGGTCAGGCAATTCGCCGCTCGTCCGTTCTCCACGCGAACCGCGCTTCAGCAGGAGATTCGGGATGCTTATATCCTCAGCGCCGCCAGGACCCCGACGGCCAAGGTTCGTGGCAATCGAAACCACTCGTGTCAGCTGAGCTCTAACGAGTATGTGTTCCGCAGTTCAACGGCTCCTACACCACCGTGCCCGCCCCGAAACTGGGCGCCGTCGCCATAAAGTCGGCCCTCGAAAAGTCTAAAGTGCCCGTGTCCAAGATTACTGATGTCTACATGGGAAACGTCCTCCAAGGCTCTGTTGGCCAGTCTCCTGCTCGGCAAGCTGCCATCTTCGCCGGGCTCCCCTCGAGCGTTGAGGCCATCACCATCAACAAGGTCTGTGCCTCTGGTCTGAAGGCGGTTGTTATGGCGGCGCAGAACATTCAACTCGGCCTGTCCGAAGCCCAGATTGCCGGCGGCATGGAGAACATGACGCGGGTACCTTACTATGTCCCTCGCTCGTCGAACCTTCCGTCGTTTGGGCACGTCAAGATGGAGGATGGCTTGATCAAGGATGGTCTTACCGATGCCTACGACGATATCCACATGGGCATTTGCGCCGAGAGCACAGCCAAGAAGTACGAAGTCACGAGAGAGATGCAGGATCAGTACACTGTGCAGTCCTACGAGCGCGCGCAGGCCGCATGGAAGGCGAACGCCTTTGATGACGAGATCGCCCCGGTAACAGTCTCTAGCCGCAAGGGCGACACAGTAATCAAGGTGGACGAAGGCTTCAACGATGCCAAGCTCGAGAAGCTGCCGACTCTGAAGCCCGCCTTCGTCCGCGATGGAACGGGCACCGTCACGGCCGCCAACTCTTCTACCCTGAACGACGGCGCAAGCGCTCTTGTTCTGGGCAGCAAGGAAATTGCCCGAGAGTACGGATCCGGTTCGAGGGTACTTGCGAAGATTTGCGGTTCGGCCGACGCGGCTGTCGACCCCATCGATTTCCCCATCGCACCAGCATCTGCAGTCCCTATTGCCCTGAAGCGCGCTGGAATCACCAAGGACCAGGTGGCCATCTGGGAGTTTAACGAGGCGTTTGCGGCTGTCATCAAGGCCAACGAGAAGGTGAGTAATTCCTGCTGTCCAGTCATGAATCACTCGTTAATTGTTGATTTCTAGATCCTGGGGCTTGAGAATGCGAAGGTGAACCCTTTGGGTGGAGCTATTTCGCTGGGACACGCGTTGGGAAGCTCGGGTTCGAGGATTTTGACGACTCTGCTGCACCAGCTGAAGCCTGGTGAGTATGGTGTCGCGGCTATTTGCAACGGCGGAGGTGCTGCGACAGCCCTGGTGGTGCAACGCATTGAGTCAGTGTAGAGTTTCTAGACGTAGACACCGTAATGACATTTGGATGATCAATTCTGACGAGGCACCTGGTGGTCCGCGGTGATCTGCATATCTTCAGACTCGAAAACGACTATAGGCAAGGTTACAGTGTGATGGCTAAAGTCAAGAAGCTATCGTTGAACTGCCTGAGTCGTTCGCTAGGAGCAAGGTACCTATGCATCCAGGGATTGAACCCAGCGGGAGCAGTCCACTGACCGAATCACACCGACCAATTGCAACCTCTCACCGGGTCACCGAGCTCTTCAACTGGGGACAGGACCGCGACTTACCTTTAGGTTACCGCATTTCTCATTGACTGAGCAGCAACAAACAATATCCAACGTCGGTATTCACGGCGACCACGCTCAATTCTGCGCCAATGACGCTCCTGATTGAATTTCTCACACAAATCAGGGCCTTTGTGCGCCAGCAAAACGGTGACGAGCTTCGCAACTGGCTGCTGGTGTGGACCCAACGCCTCACAGACTTACCACAACCCTTGCCGCGCAGCTTCGCACCGGTTTCCGTCAACAAGATAGCACAGCTCTCGAACAGACGATCGAGAGGTGTCTTCCTGAGGATGACGATGTCTCAGAAGGCGAGGCCACGCCATGGCCTGGTTTCGTCACATTCATGAAGGACTACCTTTTGTTTTGGCGAGATGTGGACTTTGATAACCTGCTGGCGGCACACACGTTGCTCAGTGGATTGGTCAAGTGAGTGGCTCTTGTGCTTTTGTGTTGGATGCGACTGACTGGGTGACGGCACACAGCTCCTGTGGAACGGCTTTTGCTCATCCTACGTATGGTGGCATGCTACTCAAGACGGCCATGTCATTATGCGAGACCATGTCTAGGCTGACAATGATGGTCAGTCGTCGCCCTGACCTGACCATGCGGCTGCGCAACGTTGAAGCCGATGACCGCAAGTCCATTGCCGAGACATCGGCTGAAATTATTCAGAAGATATTCACCACGTGTCTGACGGATCGCACAAGTGCGCGCTACAGCAAACCGGAAGGAAAGAAGATTGGCGTCTACATGTTCGCCAACCTGGTGCTGAAGTTGCTCTTCGCCTGCCGCCGGACCCAGCTTGCGAAGCAAATCTTCACCAACATTTCGTCCAATTCACCGCCACTGTCCCTATATCCTGCCGCACAGCGCGTCACCTTTCTCTTCTACCTCGGCCGTTTCAATCTCTCCAACAGCCACTATGTCCGAGCCTCGCTCTGCCTCCAGGAAGCGTACAGCCAGACGCCGGCCCCTCTGGTCTCCCATCGACACCGCATCCTCACCTACCTCATCCCTGCCAACCTCTTCCTCGGCCGGCTCCCTACGCAGAGCCTTCTCTCCCGGCCCGAAGCCTCTGACAAGCTGGCGGCCGTGTTCGCGCCTCTCGCGTCAGCCATTCGTCAGGGCGACTTTGTCCTCTACCAGCACACGCTGGCGACGCACGAGGACTGGCTCTTCGAGCGCGGCCTCCTGCTGCCGCTGACGCACCGCCTGCGCCGCTGCTCTGGCGCTCGCTCGCGCGCCGCACCCTTCCTGCTGACGTACGCCCTCACCGACGCCGACCACAAACGCCGACCCCAGCGTGCCGCGCGCAAGGG
>NW_003315034.1:82823-86290 GCF_000150825.1 Verticillium alfalfae VaMs.102
CAGCAACGTCGATCCTCGCCCCGCTGCACCACTCTCAGCCGTCTTCATGCGCGCCGTCGCCAACGATACGCACTCGACGCTCGTGCCGCCCGACGGCGGGCCGACGAGGCTGCGGCCGAACGAGGGCCTCGTCTGCGGCGACGCCGACGTCACGCTCGCCGACGTCGAGATGATGGTCGCGTCCCTCATCGCGCAGGGCCTCATGAAGGGATACATTGCCCACTCGTCGAACCGCTTCGCCGTCCTCGGCGCCACGAAGCGTAGCCCCGTCGTTGCCGGATGGCCGACACCTTGGTCTGCCATTCACGAGAGAAAATATCACGAGGGAGACGTTGACCTGGAGGACGTGCCGGGGTGGGTCAAGGGGTGACGGGCAGACACAGAAAAACTTCACGGATGAACGCTATACATGTATGTACCCTTTGACTGGAAGGGCAAGGCTGAATTTACCTACCACACAAAAGGCGTAATGTGACGGCTTGAGCAAAGCTGTGGCAAGCACGACGCGACCGTCAAGTTTTCTCACATGAACTTTTGCCACTTTTGTCTGAATCAACTATCTACATTAGATCGTCACGTAACATCATGACCACCTAGCACTCCGGCCACCAACCCCAAAACATGTCCCACTCCCGAGTCGCTCCCTCGCCCCTCGTCTGCCTCACGCACCGAATTCCTCCAACCGACTCGGTAAGTATCATCCTCGAGCCTCGTAGCCCGGGAGAAGTACAGAAAGATGTACGCTCGTAAAAATGGGTATAGTTAAAAAAAAAAAAAAAAAAGGTGTGAAAGTAAAACAAGTCCGGAACGGCTCATCCCGGTCGTCTCCATTCGCATGGAGCCAGAAAATATCCAAGAATCGTAGACGCGGTCCTGGACCAGACGCACGAATAGAACGGCCGAAGCCAGGGGCAAGAGAAGAGTGGCAAGGAGGGTACGCAAACGCAGCGACTTGACTGATGACCCTGTGCGTTCCTTTGGTTGGTTGGAGAAAAAACAAACAATAAACACTAAGTCGCCTACATGGCGGGTGTAAAGGGTTTCATAGAATGCCACGTGAAGTAGACAGTCAAATATAAAAGGGCCGAGGCTGAGTCGACCTAGGTGCAAAAATAAAATGGCCTCGATAGATGGAGGTAAGAAGAATCAAGAGTCATGACGCGTTGGCAATCAGTAGAGTAGACCGACGGCGACAATGGCGACGATGAGGCCGGCAGCGGCACTGCTACCGCGTCGAGCACCTTCGTTCTCGTCGGATTTGGTGGGCTTGGCCTGCTGCGTTTCAGATGCAGGAGTCACGTCGACGCGGCTGGTGGCGAGGCTCACGGGAGCCGAAGACTCGGACCACGACGAGGAGAGGGACGACGTGGAGTTGTCTTCGTTCTCGTGGAAAATACCGGGGTTGATCGAGGGGCGGGGCACTTCGGAAGACGTCTCGATTTCCTTCTCGGAAGAAGTTTCCTTGATGAGGCTCGACGTAGTGAGCTCCTCGGTCGTAGGCTCTGGAGTGGGAGTCGGTGTCGGTGTGGGCGTCGGGGTCGGGGTAGGTGTGGGGGTTGGAGTAGGCACAGGTGTGGTCTCAGGCTCCTTCTTCTTCTCTTCCTCCTTGTCGTCGTCCTTGTCATCCTCATCGTCCTTGTCATCGTCGTCGTCACTGTCACCACCAGATCCGCCGATGGGGTAGACAACAATGTTGGCCTTGGAACCCTTGGGTACGGTGACGACGCAGAACTGAGAGCCGCCGGCGCCGGTACCAGCGTTGTTGCTGGTGACCTCTCCCGAGTCACTCTTGGAGGGGTCGATGGAGCAGGGCGTGCCGTTGCAGCCACCATCGGGACACTCAATCTTGACGGCGTAGCTAGGCATGGTGTTCTTCATGTTGGTTTCTTCCCATTTGGGGTTGTACCCGAGGGTGACAAAGGTCTGACCCTTGGCATCCTGGTTGGCGCCAGCGACGTAGGTGGCCCAGTTGCCAATGTTCTTGGATTCGTCACCCCAGATGCAGCCCTCTTCTTGGACGCCAGGCGGGTTGACATAGAAGCTGGTCCACGTGTCAGTCATGGCATCCCATGAGAGGAATGTGGTGGCACGTGTCACTCACTGCGCGCTTGTGGAGCACCAGTAGCTCGGATCGGGCACGGCGAGGGTGGCTGACTTGTCGACAACGGTGGGACTCAGCATGGCCTCGTTGCCAGGGAGGATGGTCTGGCATAAGGAGAGCGGCTTGCCGCACTCGTTGACAGCCGTGATGGTGCCAGCTCCCGTCGACGCAGTAAAGGCGAGTCCTCAAAGGGCTTTCTTCGGGCTCGCCGTTTGAAGCCGCATTACAATCTGCCGTTCTGTCATGACGTTGAGCATGGTGCTGCTTCATCCCAGCGAGGCGGCGAAGGCGAAACACACAAGAGACAAACGCTCACGAGCAACATACATGGAGAGGATAGTGAAGGAGGAGCCGGCTCCCACTGGGCCATGACCTTGCCCGACTTGCAGGCAATGGGGCAGTAGCTGCCTTCGACACATTCCTGGTCAGGGCTCATGGCGAAGCCACTGTTCTTGGCGCCGGGGACCTTGACGAGGATCAGGGATGGCTCGGCAGAGAGGCAGGAGGGCCTTTGCCCTGGGGAATTCCGTCGAAACGATGCTGCTGCGGGCCGAGGATTCTTGTTTCTCGGCGAGATTGTTGGTGTGGGGAGTGGTTCCAGGCCGACGGGACAGCGTGGGGCGCGTTGGGTGGGGCGCCGTGACCGTTGGGCCTTGCCTTTCGCCCTGGGGAGACCCAGAGAAGGAGGGCAGCAGCCTGCCACTGCTGCAACAGCTTCATCGTGGTGGGCTGTTGATGTCGGGACTGCGATCGTCGTCTGGTCGTCGATTCTCTGGAGGGAAGAATTGGTAACGAGCGTGATGGTGTGCGGTGTGCTGCGTCCCGTCGCGCGCTAGAAGGAACGTTGTGTGTCGTGTGTCGACGTGTGGTAATGCTATGACATTGAGAGAGGTAGCATCAAGGTCGACTCGGTCGAGATGAGCAAAAAGTGTGCGCGTGTGAACGATGGTGAATGTTCGCAAGGAACGATGGGAGCCAGCGGCCCAAAAAAGAATGCAGTGAAACGATAAGGGAGAGTGAGGGAGCAGAGTCGAGCAGCGAGCACGGTCAACGAGGAGAGAAAAGAGTGTGTGGAGTTGAGGGCGAGAAGAGAAACCTGGAAAATGACGAGGGGGAGAAGGGGGGGGGGGCAGAAGGCACGAACGAGCCATTGTGAAGGCATTGGCGTGCTTCAGCTTGGGATGGGACAGAGGAGCAGGGAGGCCCCCCCCCTGGTCTTGGATGGGTGACGATCTTCATGTTGGGTGGAGAGGACGTCTGGAAAAGGACGACTTGTGTTGAATTTGTGCAAGTCAGGGGAAATGAAGCAGGACGTCGTTGCGCCGTTCGCTCCAACCCCAGATGGCGTTCGTTCCTCATGCGGGAA
>NW_003315034.1:86440-89407 GCF_000150825.1 Verticillium alfalfae VaMs.102
TCAGGCACGGGGCCAATGGGAGAGTGAGCGCAAGATGGTCGCTAGATGAACCGAGATGAGCCTCTGCCAGGCCCTCATCCAGGCCCCTCTGCGCTTTGTGACGCGGTGGGGTCTCTGTTGCTACATGTACCATGAACAGCGGCGCGACGCGCTCTGATGCTGGACCTTGTGTGTTCGCTGCCTCCACCATCACTAGGTACTCGGTGATGGAAGGGCCTGTGCCACGGTGCATGCGGCGTCTTCTCGACGTGCCGACTCTCTCGGCACGAGGACGCGGGTGCATGTTGTATGATGTAATCAAGGCGATTGTCAATGAGCAACGCATTGTGTATCCTCGAGGAATGACCCCTCCCGTGCTCTCCATTGACGCGGCATCGGGGCCGGCACTCCAACGGCGTGGCATACAGCAGACGCAGCCTTTCGCAGGCCCGTCTCCACGTGTCTCACATGCAAGGAGGCGCTGTAAACCCCAGCGGTGTGCTGAGGGATCTGAATGTCCCAGGCAAGCCGTCCAGGGCAAGACAGGCTGTCCTTGTTTGCTCGGGTGTTTTACGGCATGAGTGAAAACGAAAAGAAAGACGAGAAACAAGCATGAATCGGCCGAGAGCACTGGCAGAGTGTCGCGTTCGATAGTGTGTCCCATCGTGGAAATTGACAACTGGCATCAGATGAACCGGCTCCATCCGAGTCATCTTGTTGACACACACCAACACAAGAGCGAGGTCCCATGTAGGTTAGGTGGGTCACGTGCACCCTAGGTCCTCGCTCTCGGCAATAAGGTACGACGGGAGGTGTGGAACGAGCCGGATCGATTAGCGTACTGTGACCAGGCAGCCTGCCAACTGCGACTCAACGCGCCAGCAGCACCAGCCAGCAATCCTACCCCCCGCTTCTCTCTCTGTCGCTTCCCGTCTCACGCAGCGGCCGCCTTGTATTTTTAGCCGACAGTCAGCCCCCCGGAACAGGCGCTTCCTTCTTGTGCACGCTGTCGGCGCCTGACAGAAGACGCCGTCGTTCGCTTACATAAGGCACCGGTACATGACGGTAGCAGCTCGTCAAAAGTCCACCAACACAACCATCACGACAGTCGCTCTCTCCGCACTTGCTCAGCCTCTTGTCGGGAGCACCCATTGCCGGACAAGTTGCGGGCTGCTGACAGTGTCCGAAAAAGAGAAAAAAAAGAAAAAAGAAAAAAAGGCCCAGCACTAGCCCCCAACGCTGCGACGACGACAATGGCGTGCACCCACCTCTTCAAGGAGAACACGCGGATGACACCAAGTTCGCTGTCGGCTATTCGCTCAACTCCATTCTTTGCGAGGCGGAGCGTTTTGGGCCATGCCACCCTCATCTGACGCCAGTGTGTCTGCTGCAATTTTTAGAGTCATCCGAGGAAACCTACCTTCCTGGATACATTGGGATGACAGACATCCCATCGGCTGCTGAGCCACCGGGCCGAGACCATGACACTGAATGGCCAGCGGATCAACTTGCGTCGTCCCTCGGATGCCATCCAGTCCGGGAGGCTTGCGATCCTTCTAGATGGGAGCGAAAGGTAGGGGGCCAAGGACAAACCGTAAATATGGGCATGAACCAGACTTATAAGTATACGTGATGGTCTTGGCCATGTCAGACCATCTCTATCCAATATTGACCAACACTACAGCCAGCCGTCTTTCACCGTTCAAGTATCTTTCCTAGCCTTAACATTTCTAGCCTCAAGACAAGACAAGCGACCACTGCCTTCACACAACGTCCCATCGCATCCGAGCTTGTTCAAGATGCACTCTTCCACCCTTTTTGCGAGTGCTGCCGTGCTCTTGGCCTCCACCGCCGTAGCTCTGCCGTCCACTGTGCGTGTACCGTACACCAATACAACGCACAGCACTCCTACCACGAGCCTGACCAAGCAGCTCCGGCTCGCTGACAAGTACGTCTTTACCCAAGACCGGCGACCGACATCAAGAGTCACAGCTGACACGCTACAGTGCCGCCGAGTATTTCAGCCTCCTGCCCAACAACGAAGACTTCATCTTCAACTTCAACCAGCCCCAGCCCAAGCCAGGAAAGGGCGGCGAGCTCGTTGCCGCCAACCGCGTCACCTTCCCGGCCCTCGTCGGCACCTCGTCCGGCATGGCTCTCGGCCGTGTTGACCCTTGTGGCATGAACACGCTCCATGTCCACCCTCGCTCCGCGGAGCTGCAAATGGTCATCTCTGGCCGCCTCATCACCGAAATGGTGCCCGAAAACGGCATCCTCAATGCGGACGGCAGCCGCCGCGTCATCCGCACCGAGCTGTGTCCCTTCATGATGACGCCCTTCTACCAAGGTTCCATCCATACCCAGTTCAACCCAGAGTGAGTTGCTACATTGTTCCCGAGAACCAACGAAAGGACTGACATGATCATAGTTGTGAGCCCGCCGTTTTCGTAGCCTCATTCGCAAACGAAGACTTCGGCACCCTCCAGGCCCTCGACGGATCCTTCGCCATGAGCGACGATGTCATTGCTGCCGCCTTTGGACAGAGCATTGCCGGCGAAGACATTGACCGTGTCCGCGGTGCTATTCCTGCGAGCATTGCTCTCGGCGTGGAGGAATGCTTGACAAAGTGCGGCCTTACCAAGCGCAGCATCTTAGATGGCATGGGAAGAAGGAGTGGGGCTGTTTGGGGGCCCAAAGGAGGGGGGCCAAAAGCCTACCTGGCACGTGGGAGTCCGTGTTGTAGACTGACGGAAATGCATTTCGTCTGGCGTTGGGTCATGGCGGCGGTGTGAAGACGGGACAATGCCCTCCTGAGGGTGGTAGTACAGTCTAATATTGAGCATTGGGGGCAGGTCCTCAGTTGAACCCTTTTTGAACATTTACACATTTGTACACGTCTCCATCTTTACCACACTGCGCGTCTGCCCTTTGACCGCTTGCATGGAACGTCTCCAGCCTCAAAAGCACAAAAAAGCAGCGCCCAGCTCA
>NW_003315034.1:89507-89984 GCF_000150825.1 Verticillium alfalfae VaMs.102
GTATGGTGGCATACCCTGGAAAGAGACCAGTTCGACTGCTTGGCGGGAGCTCTGGTGGCTGGCCATCTCATCGAGTGCTTCGGCATATGTCACAGGCGGCTACTACAGCGGCTTCAAGGACCTCATGAAGGACGGACGACACGTCAAACATGGGGTTTCCCATTGCCGAAGTCGAGTGGAACGGCGAGTGTGTCATCGCAAAGGAGAAAAGCACGGGAGGCTGCGTTAGCGTCGGCACAGTCCTGTCGCAGCTCGTGTACGAGATTCAAGGCCCGTATGTGCCCCTCCGACCACATCTGGACCGAGCAAACCACCTGAACTGACCCGATAGACTCTACTACAACTGTGACGTCGTTGCAGACGTCTCCAACGTCCAGATGACCCAACTCGAGGAGGACCGAGTCCGCGTGACCGGCATCCGTGGGCGCCCACCACCACCGACGACCAAGGTCGGCATCACGGCACCGGCGGGCTTCG
>NW_003315034.1:90084-97603 GCF_000150825.1 Verticillium alfalfae VaMs.102
GTCGAATGCCATGGTCATCGAGTGTCGCCCGCCCGTCTTGCTCCGCAGATGCTGATCAAAGTCGAGCACCTCCTTGAACGGCACCTTGGCCACAATCTCCACCATGCGCGTCGACTTCTTCTCGCGCAGCGACGTGACGCTGTCGTAGGGGTCCGGCGGCGCGTAAATGCTCCCCGCGTCAATGGCGCTCGCGCTGCCTTCGGCCGACCGGTCGCTGACCTCGAGCACGTGGTCGCCCGCGCCAGAGCTGATGTCGTGCTGGATCTGCCCCGCTGTCGTCTCGGGACAGCTAATGTGCACGAGCATGACGGGCTCCAGCAGGCCGACGCCCTGCCGCCTGTGTGCCTCGGTCAGGGGCCTCGCGGACGACGCGGTGCGCTGCGCCCTAAAGTGGCCGCCCGTCGGCCCGCCACGGCCGACGGGGTCCGTGTCGACCGTCACGGTGACGTGGCATCCCTGGATGGGCTGCTGCGACGAGCCCCCCCGCGCCATGCGGCCACGACGCGTGACATCTGCTGCGGGTATCGAACTTGAGCTCGCTGCCGTCGGCAGGGGAGAGGAATGATAATGTGAATGTGGTTCCCGTCCCGAACGAGGTCCGGCTCGAGGGAGGACTGGCGGTGATGATCCTCGAGGGGTTCGAGCACGGCGGTACAGGTGACCTTGCCGGCCTTGCCGGCGACGGGCTTGTCAAAGACGATGGTGTGCGGGTCCGTGGACGTAGTCAGACACTCTTTGTAGTCGACTTCGATGGTGCCAAAGTCGACCTGGCCCTTCATATTCTGCTTCAAGTGGTGCAAGGCCACTTCGAGATGCAGTTTACCCATGCCCTGCAAAATGAACTGCTCGGTTTTCTCGTCGCGGTTCCATCTGAGGCTTGGGTCCTGTCGTGACATTTGGTCCAGGAGCGTCTCCAGCTCCTGCGCGGCCACGTTGCCATATGGGTCCATGGCGAGGAACGCGACAGCGGGGGGGATCTCGGGGGGGCGAATCTGGATATGCCTCAGGCCCTCGGGGAGCGTTTTGGATCCCACGGTAGCGAGCAGCGTGTCTCCCGTGCGCGCCTTCTTCAGGCCCTTCATTGCCCCGATCTGGCCCGTCGACAAGTGTTGTACGACCTCGGTCTTGGCCGCTGAGATTTGGAGCAGACCGAGTGGCGACTCGGAAACGAGGGCGTGTGTATTCCAAGGGCCGCGTTGCGGTGCAGCTCACCATGATAGACACGGACGAAGCTCAACATACCCTCCGTCGGATGGTTGAAAACCTTGAATACGGAGGCGACTGCTGCTATCCTGGCGTGCTTCCCTTTTTTCTCCGAATGCTCATGGAGAAGCTTTGCAAGGCTATGCTTCCCCTCGCCAGTCTGGACATGCAGATCCGGCCTCTCATTGGGGCTGGGCAGGTAGTCGATGATGGCGTCCATCAGTGGTTCAACACCAATGTGTCGGAAGCTGGCCCCGGCAAAGACGGGAATCGCCTTGCCGTCACCGCTTCGCACGGCTCGACGGATGCCATCCTTGAGGGTTTGGTTTGTGATCTTTGCGGGGTCCTCGGCGAACAGGTCCATAATCGGTTCGTCCAGCTCAGCCAAACCCTCCACGAGGCGCTCACGCGCAACCTCAATCTCGTCAAGAAGGGCTTTGTTTCCTGCAAGAGCCTTGTCCAAAGCCTCGCCCCGATACGTGATTTTCTGCTTCTCGGTTTTCCACCGGTAGCCGACGCGATCGATGACATCGATGACACCAACAAAGTTCTCCTTCTCCCACCAGGGGATCTGACAGACCAACGGCCAGCCATTGAGCCGCGTGCCCACCTCGAGCACAGACTTGCGGAAGGATGCGCCGTCTCGGTCGAGTTTATTGACGTAGACTACGCGTGGAATGGCGTGCTCCTGGGCAGAGGACCAAACTCTCTCCGTATGTGCTTCGACTCCCTTGACGGAGTCAATGATGCAGACAGCTCCATCGAGAACCGGCAGACATCTATCGACTTCGAAACGAAAGTCTTGATGTCCAGGAGTATCGATGAGATTGATGGTCTTGGGATGAGATCCTGGGGGGCATACCTCCTGTAGGGGCCAGTTGAAGGTGATGGCCGCCGATTGGATCGTGATGCCTCGCTCTCTTTCGAGCTCGAGGAAGTCAGTCACTGTGTTTCCAGAGTCGACATCTGCAATGACTACATTAGGACCGCGAGCATCGAACGAGAAAAGCTTGTGACACGCCCAAAACTCCAGATGGACAACGTACCGCCGACACGTGCTGTGACACCACTATAGTACAGCATCCGTTCCGTGGTTGTCGTTTTGCCCTATGTCTCAGAGTCAGGCCTGGGAAGCGGCGTCCTACAGCCATGGTGTACTTACTGCGTCGACATGAGCAATGATGCCAATGTTTCTGATGTCTTGTATGGGAGCATGTGGCTGCGATAACGTAGAGCGTGTATGGAACGCCTTCTGCGTTCTGCAGTATCGTAGCAAGCTAGTTGTGACCTGGTGACATGATGCCCCCGCACGAATCTCAGAATGGGGCTGCAACCTGAGCTGCAGCTGGCGTGAGCATGGTGCCCTGGATGAGCTTCTCAGAAGCAACATGGCCCAATGCGTAACATTCGACGGGCTGCTGGCTGGCCCTTGTACGGCCTCGACGGTCCTGCTCAAGATCGTTGTTGTCCTGGATGCTTACGTGGAAAAGAAATCACGTCTGGTGGCTGAAGATGTTCACGAACCACCTAAACAGGGGTGCTCATCTTCATGTTCATTCACCCAGAAACTGGATTTATCAAATAGGAAGATGGTCAAGCACGGCATACTTGGGCTTCCGATCTGGGAAAGCGGTCAGGCCTATGGAGCGTGGGTTGTGGCTTGATCTCTTGCACAGCCACTACTAGCACAGCAAGTCAGGTACCCTTGAATTGACCCTGGAATTTGATTCTTGAGGCGAATCAGAAGCTCACCTGAACGACGCGACCAAGGCTTGTGGCCCGGGTTTTCTATTGCAACTTTACATCGTCTCTTCAGAACTCATCCAGACGATGCACACGCGCCAGCTGCGGCTCTTTCCAAGCTATTGTGAAACATACGCTCGCAAAGCACCTTCAGTATCATTTTCAGGGCAAACGCGGTTCCAGGCGCGTACAATATCGTCATGTTCGCCATTCAAGCGACCAGCCGTCGGTGACATTGTCTTCCCAGAGGCCCCGACAAGCCACCACTCTGACTTGGAGACATTCCTGTCCTACGCAGAGCGGAACAGCCTGAACACGTCATCCACCGTATATGTCGGGACCCACTACGAGTACACGGTTGCTTCAACCCTCGCCAAGTATGGCGTTCAAGCCCGTAGAGTCGGCGGTGCTTCAGACTATGGCATAGACCTTCTGGGTATCTGGAGGATACCGGAATTCCGTCAGAGGCTGGAAAGCGAACCCCTGAGGGTCATCCTACAGTGCAAGGCCGGCAGCCAAAGGGCTGGCCCCGCGCTGATTCGCGAGCTTGAGGGATCCTTTGCTGGTGCACCTGTGGGATGGCGGGGATCTAAAGTGCTGGCATTCCTGGTCAGCGAGAGGACGGCGACGAAAGGAGTGCGAGAGTCTTTGGGCCGGAGCCAGTGGCCGATGGGCTTCATCTCGTGCACCAAGGATGGCGCCGTGCAGCAGATGCTATGGAACCGAAGAGCTGAGGAAGAAGGACTTGAAGGCATCGGCATCGGCATGCGCTACGCAGGAGGCAATTCGAATGGTCCTGAGGTGGTATTGACTTACAATGGGAAACATCTGCCACTGGTGGAATCGACTGCGTGAAAGCCATGCGACATGGCACGTCGAGAGGAGGCTGCGCTCGAATATATGCTAGGGTTGCCGCTTTGAACGAACCAACCCTCTTCCGTCATCACACCAGCGCCTACAATAGCATCTCGGCAACAACTGGTCGAAACCTCGTGACTTCTTCAAAAGCGAAGCCGTCTAGCCGTCTCGTCACCTCCAACGTCCGTCGCCGAGTCAGTGGAGCTCAATCAAGTTATCAATCTTGACTCGAGCTTCCCCGCACTGCATGAGGTAGGGGGCAGTTGACCCAACCCCGCGGCGCCAGTATCCTTTACGTCCTGCCCCTCCCCCTTGTCCCTTTGAACAGCACTACATTCAACGTCGCGTGTGCGGACGATGTTACCCGTCGAACCACGCACCGGCTTAGTGACAGACCAAGCCTATGCCCTTGGCCATGGCGATTTAAAGGTCACTGGCGATGGGTCAGGCGGCGGACGTTTGGCCCTCCTTGACCCTTCTTCAGGCCCAAGTCTCGCGTTCTCGCGCCTACCCTTGTATGAAGCTGCCTAGATATAGCTACCGACCTCTTGTCATAATCCAGAACTCTCACACTCGAATCACCCCTGGCTAGTCAATCAGCCAACCATGACCTCACCAACAGCCCGCAGGCGAGCAGTCCGCATTGCGGGATGCTCCGGCGGCTTCACAGATCGCTCCCGCGCGATCAAGGATCTGGCCGCCGACCCCGAAGTTGATGCCGTCATTGGCGACTGGCTATCTGAGATGGTCAATGACCCAGCCGTTATACCCTCGCGAGCTTGACTAACGGCCAACAGACCATGACAGTGCACGGCAGCGGCAAGATCCGCAACTTGCAAGCAACCGAGGCGGGCTCCAAGGCGCAGCTCAGCCTGGAGGACCGCATGAAGACGGCCATGTATGCCGAGACCTTCCTCCAGTGCTTTGAGCCAGCCATCACGACCCTGGCCGCCAACGGCACCAAGCTCGCCGTTAATGCCGGGGCCAGCGACACAGAGCTCTTGGCCGAGGCTGTGCAACACATGGTCACTGAAGCTGGATTCGCCCTCAAGGTTGCTTGGGTCGAAGGAGACGACGTGACCGGCCAAGTGAACCGCCTCATCAAGGAAGGAGAGCAGTTTGAGAGCCTGATGCACGGCAAGAAGCTCGAAGAATGGGGCATGGAGCCAATCTGCGCGCAGGCGTATCTCGGTGGCCTCGGTATCGCCCGCGCGTTGAGCGAGGGCGCCGACATCGTCATCTGTGGTAGGGTAGCTGATGCTGCCCCCGTCGTTGGCGTGTCTGTATGGTGGCATGCCTGGAAAGATGACCAGTTCGACTGCTTGGCGGGAGCTCTGGTGGCTGGCCATCTCATCGAGTGCTCGGCATATGTCACAGGCGGCTACTACAGCGGCTTCAAGGACCTCATGAAGGACGGACGACACGTCAACATGGGGTTTCCCATTGCCGAAGTCGAGTGGAACGGCGAGTGTGTCATCGCAAAGGAGAAAAGCACGGGAGGCTGCGTTAGCGTCGGCACAGTCCTGTCGCAGCTCGTGTACGAGATTCAAGGCCCGTATGTGCCCCTCCGACCACATCTGGACCGAGCAAACCACCTGAACTGACCCGATAGACTCTACTACAACTGTGACGTCGTTGCAGACGTCTCCAACGTCCAGATGACCCAACTCGAGGAGGACCGAGTCCGCGTGACCGGCATCCGTGGGCGCCCACCACCACCGACGACCAAGGTCGGCATCACGGCACCGGCGGGCTTCCAGGCCGAATGGCACATCTACCTCTGCGGCCTGGATATGGAGGAGAAGTGCAAGATCACAGAAGACCAGATTCGCTACGCAATCGGCGACAACATTTCTAAATTCACCACGCTCAAGTTCCACCAGAACGGCACCTCCCCCCTCGACCCCGCAAGCCTCGACCTCTCCATCGTCGACTTCCGCATCTTCGCCCAGTCGCCCGACCCCGAGATCATGCGGCCCGACATACCCAACGGATTCAACCGCTGGGTCCTCGAGGTCTTCCTCCAGTCCGCCCCCGGCGCCTCCCTCTCCAACGACCTCCGACAGGTCGTCCCCAAACCCTACTACGAGTACTGGGTCGCCCTTCTGCCCCAGCGAGAGCTCAACCACAGAGTCCACTGCCTCTGGCCCGCAGCCGCCGCCCGCACCATCGCCATTTCCGCGCCCGAGACGACAGAGACCTACCCTCGGCAGCAGGCCTCGTACGAGACGCCCTCGCCTCTCGACCTCGCCTCCTTCGGGCCCACCGTCCGCGCGCCGCTCGGCAGCATCGTCCTCGCGCGCTCCGGCGACAAGGCGTCCGACTGCAACGTCGGCTTCTTCGTGCGCCACGCCAACCAGTGGGACTGGCTGCGGTCCTTCCTGACCGTCGACAGGATCAAGACCCTGCTCGGGCCGAGCGAGTACAAGGGCAAGCCGATTGATCGGTTCGAACTGCCCAACGTGTACGCCGTACATTTCTTGCTGCATGACCATCTGGACAGAGGATACAATGCGTGCTCCAACTACGACACGCTCGGCAAGCTGACGGGAGAGTACCTGAGGGCCAAGGTTGTTGATTTGCCGGCAGCCTTTTTGGAGCAGGGCCTTGTGTAAATAAGCCCGCTCCTGCGGTGTGGTTGAGGAGCTTTTGTAGCAGGTAAAAATGATGAATTAGGCATTTGAGGTAATTTGGAAACCTCGCCACATGGTAAAACAGAAGTCTCGCTGCCAAGGGCTACAATGTCACAGTGGGAGGAAGCAAGCATCGCTCAAATCGTGATAGACCGCTATCTGCCCCTGCCTGGGCAAGTCACGGACCTCGGGAGCCATATAAACCCTGGTCCGGCTGCTTCATACATCCATCCCAACACCATGATGAATCCGTTTTCGGGTGTTCCAAAAGCAAGCCCGCACCGTCCACGAGCCTTGCCGCCCTGTCCCGTCCCGCGACCTATTGTTACCGTACCACGCGCCATGGCCAATCGCTGGAGTGACGCTCCGAACCCGCTGCTGAGGCAGGCATTGATGATCGTCATACTATCTGCACGTGCTGGCTGCCCCGTAGGACTGACCAAGCAACCAAAGTCCAATTTACAAGCCATGCTCTCCGCTCAGGCGAGGTATCCGAGTTCATCCTCCTCGAGGCGCTCTAGGTACTCCTTATCGAGAAGGATCTCGATACACTTCTTGATGTCTGGAACCTTGGGGACGAACCGTGTCTTGATCTGGTTGATGGTTTCGCTGACCAGCTGCATGTGCTTCATCTTCTTCCTTGCCTTCATGATACGCACAATGGCAGACTACACATTTGTCAGTCACGGAGCGTGAATCTTGTCACAAGGTATACACACCTGAATGAGAAGCTTGCGGTCTTCCTCAATGGTCTTGTTTGTCTCCACCTCTTCTTGCTTCGCTTCCTTGGCACCTCCAAGGTTTAGGTTGACTCGGATCTTCTTGCTCTTGAAGTCGTAGTTGAGCCGCAGCTCTTTGCCTGACTCTGGCTTGCCTCGGGGGAGATTAGGAGCACCTTTGCCTTGAGAAGGATTGCCAGTGCCTGGTCGAGCACTTCGTTGCTTAGGAGCGTTGCGCCTGCAATGTCATCGTAACTATGACTGTCCTTCTCGTTGAAGAGGAGGAGAACTGCCATCTGGTAAATGGACACTTGGAACGTGTAAGGTGTCTTGCTTGCTTAACAGTAGCCGGCCTTCAGTTCG
>NW_003315034.1:97784-101613 GCF_000150825.1 Verticillium alfalfae VaMs.102
CCGGTACCCAGAATGGAGTACTGCGAGTCGAGGACATTCTTGGCATTCTCCAAGCCATTGCAGTGCTCCCTGTAGCTGTTGTTCAAATCCTTTGAGATCTGCATGTCCTGGAACATGCGCTGAAGTTTGTTGGTGTACTCGAAGCCGCAAGCTTCTTTCAGCTTGCTGATCATACTCGTCTCGGCATCATCCGAGGACGAGTTGCTGTGCACCAGGCGACGAGCCAGCATGCGGGAGTAGAACTTCTGGAAAACATCCTTGTCCTCGATGTATTTGAAAACAATCATGATCTGTGTCAAGGTGTTCTCCAGCTCCGTCTCCTCGATGCCGGTCCCGCTCTTGCGTAGGAGCACATCAGTGTACTTGGCCAGCAGTTCAGGAGACTTGTTTGAACCGCTCTTGCAAATCTCGTTGCGGTTGACGAACTCTTTGCAAGCGTTGTCCAGAGACCGCGTGAACTCGGCCTCCTCGCGGAAAGCACGGGACACGAGGCCGGAGTACTGGGTGTGAACCTCCAATAGAGCGTCGACGTAGACCTTGGGCTCAAGCTTCTCAGTGTTCTCAGAGGCCACCTTTTGGATGGCACCAAGTCCGGCCTTACGGACATGAGTTTCGAACTTTTGGCGGAGGGCATCCAGGCCTTCGGGAATCCGAAGAAGCAAACCGTACATCCTAGCCATGTCTTGTTCGCGGTCATTCTCGAGTAGAACCTGGAATTCATCCCGAAGCACAGACGCGTGATCCGTGATGAGAGCCGTCTCGCAAGTCTTCCGCAGCGATGCCAGTATGTCGGCGTGAAGATACATGCGCACGCGCTCCTCTTCCTCGTCCAACCGCTCCTCGGCCTTCTTCATGTATTCCACAATCGTGTTCTCAGCCACAAAGTGTTTTGACTCGTTCTGGTAATACTTTGCGGTCGCCTCGAGGAACGGCTTCTCGAAGTGGAATCGGTAAATTTCAAGCGTCGATCTCGTAGGGTCGGTCTCATCCAGGCCGAGGGAGACATACGAATCCACAACCTGTTTGATCTGGCTGAATTCAATAGTCTCGCCATTTCGCTGCTTCTCAACCAGCTTCAGTACGGCATCCATGACCTTGTCGGATATCTTCTTGAACAGCTCTTCCCGCCACTGTACCAAGTGCAATGTGTAGACATCATACGTGTTTTTCTTGCCCTCATCCATCTCTCGCTTGACCCAGTGTCGGTTGAGGTAGCGGAACAGATGATGAATGTATTTCGCAGCGTTGGTATAGCGAGTCCATTCTCTGATGTAGAACGCGAGAAGAGCCTCGTTGGTGTGCGTCTTGGATTCGGCAAGGAGTCCCTGGAGATGGGCAACCAGGTAGTCGGTCAACTTTTTGTACAGCTCTTCGCCGAGAAGATGGGCTACGTGAAACTTGGTGATCAGAACAGGTCGATAGCTTGACGAGCCCATGATAGCTTACCTCCTCTATGATTTCCACTGCCGATCGAGGGTGCCGCACTGACCCCTAGACCAATAGCCTTCTGGGAGGTACAAAAGTTATGGACCGCACTGCGAACGAAGATTAGCAAACTGTCGAGGGCGTGGGGGTGCGAGTGAGGCTATACGTGTAGACTCCCATGTACTATGAGTCGCATGCAAGTTAGCTAGCAGTCGGACGCAGAGCATTTGGCAAACACGTGGACGATGGTATGGTTTACAAGTTGGACTTACAGTATGCATGTCGATACCGGACTCTAAGTGAAGCATGATGCGTTCTATGCCTGCCTCCAAGTAGTTCCATCTGTAGAACGTCAGCGCCGGGTCATGTGTGTCGTGGCAATATGAGCGCGGAAGCGTACGTCGCCAAAGCATCCTCGCGGTTGGGCGCGGGAGGCATCGCCGCCGGCGAGTTGGTCCTCTTGGGCGTCGCCATCGTAAAGACAGGGCGCCGCGAGGGTGTTTGGAAAGACGACTAGCAAGACACAGTCGTGCCGCGTTTCTTCAGGTAAAATGTCTAAGTTGTCTGGGGATATGCTGTCGGAGAGGAAGCTTGCGTTCGATGGATGCAGGTCGTTATGTATGTCAGGGCCCTCGATGGCGGCGAGGCAAGCCGGTGTTCGAAGTAGTGGACCGCGTCGTAATGTGTTCGAGTGAGGTGAAGAACGGCCGAGCCAGCACAGGTCTCAGAGTGCGCTGCGATATAGTGCGTCAGAGCGTGAAGGAGAGGCGCCAACTGTCTAGCAGCATGCGACCCGTTCTGGAAACGGAAAGCAGGTGCGAGAGGGGACGAGCGGAGGAGAGCACGACAGGGGCACTCGCGGGACAGGGACGATCAGAATCATAGACGTAGCGCCTCGTACTGTGATGGCCAGGAACGCGGACAAGGCACTGCAGGTCGTGTCTAGAGATGCGATGGAAGAAGGGTCAGATAGAAGGGAGGGGGGGTTGTCCGGCGTGATCTGGAGAGTCACGTATTACGTGACAGAGAGCAGGCTACAAGTGCAACAGAGCCCAGCCCAGCCCAGTGCAACCAGGCGTGGTTGGAGGTGAGGTGGAAGTGGGCTGTGGGAAAAGCGGAGCCTCACATGGGCAGCAGGTTCGCCCTGGTCTACACCTGACGGGTACGTACCTGCTTTGGCAACCCCTCCATCCCTTTGCTGCAGAGGACCGTTCGGCCTGCTCTTCAGGGTGGGATGTCGAACAGCTGTGTGCTTTTATAGGGCTGCAGACTGTTACTTGTAATCATATCAAGCGCATCGTGTACATTCAGCCACCCTGCGGAGAAATAAAGAGAGCCAAGTCCGTAAAAACATGCTGTGGTATCATGTGCTGTGTGAAAGGTATTCGCAGTCAGTCTCGCCATCCTATCATGTCATAAAATTCGGCGTGTGCGTCCCGCATCAACAGAGCCGATGAATAGGAAAACGAGAACCACAAGCTCCTCGATCCCGCAGGACTGAACGCTGAGGGGGAAAAAACAGACCAATCGAGGTGTCCTTGCACTCTCAACCCAGACACCAGAAACAAAACAAAAACCCATATGCGCCTGCTCACCCCTCGTTCGTTCCCAGCCTTGCCACCGTCCTGAAAATATTCACCATGAAGTTGAATGTCCACGATACGAGCCCCACGAACACAAAAGCCGACAGAGCCTTGGAGAGCTGGGCCACCTTCGCGTCACCCCGATCATTGTGATAGACCAGGCTCTCGAACGCCAGTGCCGTGCTCACTGATTTGAATATAATGAAGAAGAGGTCCAGTAAGATCAAGGCGATCTTTTGCGTGGCGGGTCGGAGACCGAGTGGCTTGCCCGTGTACTCATCCCACAGCATGTAAGCGATGTATGGAACTGCGACGGTGTCCACGGCGATGGCGACGACGCTCTGCGTACGCTCCGCGCTGCTTCTGTCCTGCGCGTTCTCGTGGACGAAGATTCGCGTGGCAATGGCCAGCGACATTAATGAAGTAATCATGACCGTCAGTCGAAATACGAGCGGCACGAGAGGATGACGTAGAATCGCCCGCCAGATTCTTTCGCCCACCGTTCGCGTGCGTTTCCTCCTTCTCGAGGACCGGCTTTCGTGTGGGTGAAGGGGGTTGTCAAAGGGCCGGTTGAAGTCAGGCTGCAGCTTATCCAGCATTTCCGGATCGACAACCTCAGAGTCCTCTCCCGGGGCACGCCCGTATACTGTAGACTGGACGTAGTGTCTCCAGACAGCGGCTGCGCCACCTGTATTTCCCGGTGCTGGCGGCGCATAGGCAGCTACGACGACAGGTTCAGCAGAGCGCAGATGATCCCACTTCCTGCCCTGTTGACCTCTGCGGCCCCTGAGCAGCTTCTGGACCGTCAACCGCCTGTTTGG
>NW_003315034.1:101956-114311 GCF_000150825.1 Verticillium alfalfae VaMs.102
ACCAGCGCGAAAGTCGGGTGAGCTAGAAGGGCCAGCAGCTCAATTGTTGACGATGAGTCCATCGCCACGCGGCTAGTGTTGTTTTTTGTCAAGACTGTGGAATATCAAGCAACGGTGACCGGGAACTACGCAGCATATTCTGGGCTGTGCATTTGGAAGGTCGAAATGGCCAAGTGACGCAATAGAAGGAGAGGAGTGTCGGTCGGGTTGGGCGGCAGGACAAAACGGAACGTCAAGGCTGGACCAGGGTTGTCAGCGCAAACAAGAAGGAGAAGAAAAGAAAATACGAAGAAGAGAATAAAGCGCTGTTGCAAGATCTGCCGGTCGGCGATCAACGAGGTTATCCAGAGATGCAGGTATGAAAATGAGGGATCAAAGGAGAGAATGGCGCCCGACTACAGCGCCAGTTGACGAAGCTAGAGTCCCACGGGTCAGGAACGGGTCGCGTCGCTAAGGTGGTCGGGAGCTGCGGGTGTGGTAGGAACAGGCGCTGAGGTGCAGACAGGCCTCCACTGTCATGCGATGGGACGGGGCCACAGCCAGTGGCAATACCGTCCGAAGGGCACTTGAAGGGAGGTGACAAGGGGGGGGGGCGTCGCCTGTAACATCCCGCTGTCGCATTCCCCCCCCCCAACAGCCTGGTCTCTATTCCGTCAACGCCTCCACCATGGCGGGGACTAACGATTAAAGGTGCGGGAAGCCAAATGCGAAGGACTCTAACGGTGCATGCCAGCACAACGCCCGCGGTAGGTAGGTAGGTAGGTGAGTACGGTGATCCGGAGCCCTCCTAATAGCCGCAGCCGACTTGCCTACCTTACCTACCTTACCTTAGGTAGGTACGGTACCTAGGTACCTAGGTAGATGGTTTTCCGGCTCAACCCTGGATAGCATCCTCTGTTGTCTGCTGAGGTCTATGCGCAGAGATACCTGGTCGGCGTCGTCAGTGTCGCCTCCCCAGCGGCCTCCCAACAGGCCTGCGCCTCAATTCGCCTTCGACGTCGCCTGGGGGCCTGGAATTTTCCAGGAGCTTTATCCCAGATGGGACAAATCTATGATCTGCCCTGTGATATGCACCTGGGCCGGGGGGCCTCCAAGTCCCGCACTAAACGATTGGCATCCTCCCTGGGCCAGTCACATTCGCCTCCCGTCGGCCCATGTGCGTCACCGCTTGGTCGGGATGCAAAAGCTCGAAAGCTTAGCTCCGTTTGCCTGACCATTCTTGGCCCAGTTCCCGACAATTTGGATCTTGAACTTCACCTGGCCAAGAACAAAACCAACTCGACACCCTCTCCTCCGTTTCACCAGTGCAGTTCTGCCCAACCTAAGACGTCTCTTCACACATCCTCCGCTCCCTCTTTGCGAATCGTCCGCGCCTTTGTGCCGCATTGTCCCGTCTCGCCTCGTGGCTGGATGTCGGCCCCCTCCTCGCGATGCGCCTCTTCCTCCTACCCATCACCAAGAGTCGCACTCTGCTCTACTGCCAGCGACTCCATGTCACGACGACCGACAAGCCGAATCTCGTCGACAAATTGACAGTGCGCGCCGCCAAGCTATGGGCAGGCTGGGAGAAAAAGGACTCGGGCTGGCAGCGAAAGGTCGTCGACTACGGGAATATGGCCCTCAAGAGGATACCTTACGAAGAATGGGGCTTGAAATCAGTGCCTTCCCTGACTACCCGGAAGAAGGACAAGGAGCTGGATGGGAAGAAGAATATTGAGCTGATCTATCCGCAGTCTGTCATTCCCAAGGACAGGGTCGAGAGCATTCTATCCTCGCTTGCTACAGAGCGCGACAGCCTGCACAGGAAACGACTGATCTGGTGTATCATTGGCATGCCCATCAGCGCGCCTTTTGCACTGGTACCGGTGTACGTGCTACTCGTTTGCCCAATGTTCAATTCATTCATGGATAAGTTGTGTCGCTGACCATGCGCCCGCTCAACAGAATTCCCAACCTGCCCTTCTTCTATCTGGTGTATCGCGCCTGGTCACACTGGCGCGCCCTCGCCGGCAGCAATCATCTCAGATTCCTCGTCAAGAACAAACTCCTAGATCTGTCACCGTCCAAAAAGCTGGATCAAGTATACACCCCATTGCTCCCAGCTGCGCCAATCAAGCCATCTAAACCAGCCAGCGGCAACCAAGTCGGCGAACCCAACGAGGTGGCCGACGAGAAGGTCATCCTCTCGCAAAAGGACGGCAAGAAGATAGTTGATGTTCTAGATCTCCCCGAGCTCGAGGTTGAGATGGAGAGGGCCATCTGGCAGATCGAACGAGCCAAAGAGGCAGAACAAGAGGCGCAAAAACAAAACGCCCCAGACCAGACGCCAACCCAGCACGAAAACTCCAAAGCAACCCAGACGAAAAAAGAGAAGAAGAAGTAAGCAAAGGCAGGTGCGCTGCTTTTCGACAGCATGCAGTGACCGCTGCTTGCGTCGAGTGTTTCGATAGATGGTGTGAGTACACAAGTGTACAGAGACGATATAGAAGGATGATGGCGAAGCATGCGTTGGAGATTCCGAGGTCGAATCCACTCTCCTCTCCCCCTTTCACATACACGATTGCGCCGCGTCGTCCGCCGTGCCACTATGTGGCATTTCCTTCCGTCACAGACCCTCGTGCACGGCTATGCGCTCGCCGCCTGAGTGCTCGACTTTCCAAGAGACCACACCCCGCCTGGTGAACTTGCCGATGACAGAAGCGCAAAAATCGGGAGGCAACCGCCGAGGCATGTGAGGCCGAACATGAGCAACGCCCTTCGTGCCGTGTCGCGTAGGAGCCGCGACCGCATCACCGTTAGGCCGCCCGCCCACGCCTTGGTCTCACCGCCGTCGTCGTCATAGTCGTATTCGCCAGCGTCGCTGTAAAACGCGTCCACGTCGTCGTTGTCTTCGTCCCAGTGCGCCGGGTATTTTCGTAACGGCGCTTTGACTACTGTTCCTCCGCGCCCGTATTCGACCCGCGGCCGCGATTTCTCTCTGCGGGACCCAGCACCGTCCTGGGTCGACTTCCACGCCAATGCAGCCTTTGACCGCAGTAAGCGCTCCGTAGGGCTGAGATCGCCGCGCATCTGGCTCGAGCGTCGCTTTCCTGGTGTTGACGGCGCATGCGCCGGCACTGTATATGGTTGCTTCGGGTTCAAGGGTGAAGAGATGAGGGGGATGTATTCCCGACTTGCGTGTGGCGACATGATGAACAGGATCTCTCAGATGAGCGTGGTAATAAGAACGAATGAAGAACACTCCAACTCATCAGATTTGCCCGTGCTACAGGGAACGACAGGTGAAGAAAGTCCAATACGAAAACTTCCTTGGTCCCTTTCGGCGAGTGGCCTTCCCCAACGAATTCGGCAGGCTTGTTGATAAGTTTCGTCCCAGCCTGGGGGCACAGCACGTCGATCGCGCGGGGGGGGGGCCCAGCCAAGCTTTTGGGGATGTCGTGCGCGTCGATGGGTGTGGGCGAGTTTTCATGTCTCACCCGCGATGCCTGCGTTCGACCGTGTTGGAATGCGGTGGTCTATATCCCTTCGAGGCTTGTCGGCGCTGAGTCCCTCAATCCATGGGACACTAAGGACAATAGACCACGGCTTGTCCCCGATTCGCGATCGGATGGATGGATGGGGTGGCGCTACCCTGCATTCCGACAAATCCCTCCCTCACATCCTTCAAGCCGCGGATTGGCGAAGCTAGTTGGTCGGCGGCCATTGGAGATTCGGATACTGTTTACCTGATCTCACCTGTGAAAAAGGGTTTTTGGAGGGGGTCGGGACCTTGAGCTTCGCCTGGCACGATACGGGAGCGAGCATCGGGTTGTTACCACCACCCCTGTACTAGAGTACTTGTAAAGGTCGCGCGCCGGGGTCCCCAGGTTTGGATTCTTTGGGCACCCTCGTCCGATCGACATGTGAATGCGACTCGTCCCTCTCTGACGTTCAAACTGGGGAAAATCAAGACGCCACACCATTCATTGCCAACCAGGATTTGTTTGTTGTTGTGTCGCCCCCTCTCCCACAGTGACTTGGTGCAGTACGCTTCTCTACGGACAGCATCCGGCGGCGGCGGCGGCGGCGCCCGCCGTTCTCAGCGATTGCTTGCAACAGCCCGGTTTGGTACCGTGAAGAGCTAAAATGCGGGTTCCCTTATCAGTTCACTTGGATGCGACCCGCTGGATTCGGCGAAAGCATGCGACTCTATCTCTACTGCTTACTCGCTGCACCACCCAAAGTACGGCACTCAACGGTGGCAATGCCGCCGGTTGCCGAGGACCAGAATGTAGACTGAAAAGAGTCCAGCCCCATGGAGACCACAGCCCGTCGGCATCACCTACTCACATCGTCCAATAAACATGTGCATCGGGAAGGCGTGCTTTTCGCGCGCATGTTACGAAGAATAATCAACTTTTAGGTATCCCTCGCTGACAGGGGCATGGGGGTATGGTCTCGCGTTTTCCCACCTACTCCGGCAGGGAAATAAAAAAAGAAAAGAAAAGAAAAAGCTCCGTGATCCTGCTTTCGGTCCGCCCCTTTTGTCATGCCAGATCGTAGCTTCAGTTGGCTTCCGTGAATCTTTCTCCAAACGCATGTGCTGTCTGCTTTTCGAGTAATAAACTCAAACCACCATGGCGGGGAATGTGCCCAGCTTCCTTACATTACGCGCCTCCTACACGCCCATGGAGACCGCAACGCCATCTTCAGAACACCCAATCTCCTTCCCTTCGTGAAATTAAAAATGGAAAAGCAAAGATGATGCCGACGACCATTTGGCGACGGAACCACGGTGATGTTACAGGTCATTCGTAATACTGCCGATACGCAGCTTCTTCCGTTATTTGGCAGCAGCTGGGCATAGTAGCGCTCGAGATGATCTCAAAGCACGCCTGGTCGGCCGTCCCCAGGAACGATATTATGCAGTAGCGGTTGCGGGCTCGTCAACGACAGGTTCAGCCGGTGCCGCCTCTGCAACAGGCTCGGACTTGGCGACAACGGCTACGGCAGCGGCCGCGGCTGCGGCTGCTGCAGCCTCTTCGGCGTCGGCCAAATCGGCGGCAGCAGCAACGTCAGCAGCGGCAGAGTCGTCCACATCGGCGGAATCAGTTTGCATGACTGGCTCATCGTCGGGGATATCAAATCTGGCTTCTGGCTCGTCGGCCTGCTCCACAGGCTCCGAGAGGCGTGGCTTCTTGTGGACGAGTTCGTCGTCAGGGCTGGCGTCAACGATGCCGGTCTTGATGTTGGCAAGCTCCTGTTCCAGCACGTCTAGACGGTGTTTGAGACTGTTTTCTCGGCGATGACTTTCTTCCAGCTGGCCACGCAGCTGTGTCTCTGCCTGACCGCTGATTTCCTGACCACGTCTAGCAGTCGCCTCGTCCTGTTCAAGCTGACCCAGTCGTCCGCGGAAAAGCTCGTTGATGAGCTCTAGCTCGCGTACTCTGGGGCTGAGCGCTGAATTGGCAGCAATCAATTGCTCGTGCGTCTGAGGGGCATCGATAGGGCGGTCTCCATTAAGGGGCGATCCAGTGCGATTGGGCGGCGTGCCGGACATGTTGAAGGCAGAGAGCGCGGTCGACTGCAGCTGCGCCTCGTCGAAGCCATGGAATACGGGGCATGGCGGGCCGGGTTGTACAGCGGCGTATCGCCGCCCGAACCGGGGGAAGGGCCCTCCCCCGTCCTGTGCCTCCGGCCGGGGCCCCGCCAGGTTATGCCCCCCGTCTGTGAAATCCTGTCCAAACCCTTGTGATTCCCCCCCAAGTAGGCATGATGTTGCCCCTGCTGCTGGGCTTGTTGCTGCCGCTACGCGAATGATGTCAGCTGTGATGTTAGCGGGTCAAAGGGAGGGGCCTTGGCTAGATGGGGTCTGAGCACTGTACATCCCTTCTTTTTTGTCGCAAGATCAGGGCGCATTGTCTTGACTCGGTTGCGACTCTTGATGACATCGGTCTTCAGGGAAATGGGCCGCGCGCGTCCATGCAGCTTCAGGAAGAGACCGCAGGCGTTGCACAGAACCTTGCCCTCATCGTCGCGACGCCACAAGGGTGTGGTGGAGGTTTCGCAGTTGAAGCATACAGGCTTTGTCGACTCACGGTCGTGGTTAGCAGGTGTTGCCATCATTTCGGCGATTCAAATGATGTGAGGAGGACAAGAGCGTTCGCGACAGTGGACACAGTCGGTACTGATGGTCGTGATCTTGGGCCGGGAGCGCAACCAGATAAGGAGAGAAAATCTTATCTTCAGAATCATGATTTGGGATGGGGCCAGGCGATAGATTAGTGTGGGGTGTCCTCGACTTCGAGGCGCCTTCCCAAAAGGAGCACTAGTGCCTGATAAGGGTGGACCAAGCATGGTACGTACACGCAATGAGTACAACAGAAGGGATTAGGTCATCCTTTGGGTTAGGGAAAGTTGGGGGTGCATTTGTGTCAGGAGGAAAGGAGGAAAGGAGGAAAGGAGGAAAGAAGCAAAGGAGGGGGGAAATCGTCCAGTACGAATGCCAATGTGATATTGGGAGTACAAGAAGGAGAAGAGGCGAGCTCACCAGGCCGGCATCATTCTTGGCTCGAACAGCAGGGGACTGAATGGGATGTGAAGCAGGGGCAGCGTGAGAGAAGCCCCGATCCAATTGCTGATGTGGCAGCGGCTGTTGCTGTTGCTGTTGATGTTGCTGCTGCTGCTGCTGCTGCTGTTGTTGTTGTTGGGCTTGCTGTTGATCCTGCTGATGTTGCACTTGCTGTTGAGGCGGTTGCTGTTGTGGTTGCGGTTGCTGCTCGTGTTGCTCATGTTGCTGCATGTTGTGTGGCGGTTGAGTGAGGTGCTCAGCGCTGAGGTGGATGATCAGCCTCAAGAAGGGGAAGGGAGTGAGCGTCAAAGTACAAAGGTTGGTGGCAGGCATGCAATAATAAAGAAGAAAAAAGCTGCCATCTCAATGCGACAGACACACATACCTGGCTTGGGGTGAACCATCCAGCGCTGCAACACCGTCGGCGGTGGCGAGGGCGGAAATACTCGACAGATGGGCGAGGGAGGCCAGTGAAGAGGTCGAATCTGGGCGCGACAAGGGCTCAGGCTCCGGGCCGCCGAGAGGCGGGTACATGCTGATCTCGTCGTCCATGATGGGAGACGGAGACGCGATGGGGGACGGGCCGTGGAGCTGGATGAGCTTTATCGGGAGAGGCGTTCAATCTGATTGCAGTGATTGCGACACGATAAGGAGAAACGTTGATGGTACTCGACGTGGCGGCCGGCAGAGAGCGTCGCGTCCTACAGACAGGAAAGAAACATGTGAGAAGACGAGAGCCTGGGAATGAGCGAGGTTTCGCGATGTTGTTGGGCGCGATGGCGTTGCTGAAAAGGTCGCGTCAAGGTTGGATATGGGAGTGAAGAGTTTGGCTGAACTTGTAGCGACGCGACCGACCGATGATGAGTTTGGGTCTAGGTCCCGGTTCCCTTTCGCGACTTGGGCAACTACGACACTGTGGGACTCGGAGGGGAGGTTTGGGTAAGAAAGGAGTACCTCAGCATGAACACCAGACGCGCAAAGCGTGCAAGCCAATAGACGGCTGATCATTGGCTTATGGGCTTTCAGCATGCCCATCCTGACGATAAGATAACAAATATTCAGCCTCCGGATGCCCCACGCTCGGTGTGCCTGCTTGTGCTTCTCACCGAGAAAAAAAGTTGGCCCGCGTCGCTTGCTGGGACTTCTGCTACATCCAACCCAGAACTTCTGCTGCGTATCCGCCTTCTACGAAAACCGCCGTACGAATCACGACAGGCGGATCACGTCAGTGCCACAAGCCAAGGAACGCGCATCGATTCCTTCTACGACTACTAAAATGCCGTCACACGAAAAGGACAAGCCGTGGGACACAGAAGACATCGACAAGTGGAAGGTCGAGACCTTCAAACCCACAGACAATGTCGGCGGCTCCTTCGTCGAAGAGTCCAGCTTCTCCGTCCTCTTCCCCAAATACCGCGAAGTATACCTGAAGGAAGCATGGCCACTCGTCACCAAGTCCCTAGAGAAGTATGGCATCGCCTGCAGTCTCGACTTGATTGAGGGCTCCATGACTGTGAAGACCAGTACGTACAAACGAAATCTCCAGACCCCGCGAGACCTGGCAGCTACACCTTCCCGTGTGTAAAGTCCCCTCGCTGACGTGTCCCTTTTGCCAGCGCGAAAGACATATGACCCCGCTGCCGTGCTCAACGCCCGCGATCTCATCAAGCTCCTCGCCCGAAGCGTTCCTGCGCCGCAGGCCGTCAAGATTCTCGAGGACGGAGTAGCATGCGACATCATCAAGATCCGAAACCTGGTCGGCAACAAGGACAGGTTCGTCAAGCGCCGGCAGAGGCTTCTCGGACCCAACGGCTCGACGCTGAAGGCGCTGGAGCTGCTCACCGAGACGTACATCCTCGTGCACGGCAACACCGTGTCGGCCATGGGGCCGTACAAGGGCCTCAAGGAGGTACGGCGCATCGCCATCCAGACCATGGACAACATCCACCCCATCTACGCCATTAAGCAGGTATGTTTATGGTTGTTCCTTGTCCTCGCCCTAAATGCAGAGATCAAGTGAAAGCGTGCACGTGCTGACGCCGCCCACAGCTCATGATCAAGCGTGAGCTCGCGAAGGACCCGGAACTCGCCAACGAGAGCTGGGACAGGTTCCTGCCCGACTTTGGCAAGAAGACGCTCAGCCACCGCCGCGTGCCGCACAAGGTGTCGGACAAGAGCAAGAAGGTGTACACGCCCTTCCCGCCGGCGCCGGAGAAGAGCAAGGTCGACAAGCAGATTGAGAGCGGCGAGTACTTCCTCGGCAAGGAGGCCAAGGCGCGGGCGGTGGCGCAGGAGCGCGTCGAGTCACAGAAGCAGAAGAAGGAGGAGAAGCTGCAGAAGCGGGAGCGCGAGTACGTGGCGCCCGAAGAGGGGGAGAAGAAGAAGAAGCGCAAGAAGACCGAGGCGTAAGGTGGGGGCCAGCGTGGGGAGGCGAACAGGAAACGCGCGAACAGATGAAACGGTTGGAGATACCCTGATCATGGGACTTACCTTGAGTGGTGGGCTAGCGACCTCGATATGATGGGAGGTGAAGACGTAGGAGAGGCCCGGAGGAGCCACGCGTCACGGAGCCCCGAGGAGGAGAGGGGTTGTGTGTAGGCGGACAGTTTGAGAACAAAAGGACTCGGGGACAGCTGGGCACAAGGAGTTCGGTGTATATGAACAATGATTAAGGTCTTTCTTCTCAACTCGAAATGTACGGTAACTACCGGCTACAGCTTGGCAGAGGGTTCGTCGTCAAAATCAATGACCAGCTTTCCAAACTGCTTTCCCTCGTCCATGTCTTTGAACAGGCTCTCGATGCCCTCGATGTTGGTCAGCCCCTTGACGACGCGGCTCACGACTGGGGTCACCTTCTTCTCGCCCACAAATGCAATCATGTCCCTGAACTCCAGGCGCGAGCCCATCGTCGACCCCTTGAGGTCAATGTTCTTCAGGACGGCCTGCATATTCCACTCCATCTTGGGGGCAACCGTCATGCCGTACTGGCTGATGACGCCGCCGGCCTTTAACAGCCGCACGGACCGGGCGACGATGTCTCCGCCGGCACCGTCGATGACAGCATCCAGATAGGGGCGGTCGGCGGGGAGTTGTGTGGCGAGAGTCTTTTCCCAGCGGCCGTCCGTCTTGTAGTTGACGCCGCCGGCGGCGCCCAGCTTCTTTGCCCGCTCAATCTTGGTATTGTCGCCCGACGTGACGTAGACGTTGCACCCGTGCGCGACGGCGAACTGCAGTACCGACAGGGCCACGCCGCCGCCGATGCCGGTGACGAGGATGTTGCGGCCGGGGAGGGCGTTGCCAGACTTTGTCACGAAGGCGCGCCAGGCGGTTAGGCCGACGACGGGCAGCGCGGCACCCTCGGCCGGCGAGAGGTGTGATGGAGCAGGCTCGACCTCGTCGGCGGCGACGACGATGTAGTCCTGCGCCATGCCGGCCGGAGTCACAACTGAGCCACCATTGACAGCGAAGCGAGAAGGGTCTTCTGGTCCGTCGGGATTGGCAGCCCAGCCACGACAGGGGGTCAGTATGACAGGCTTGTGCAGGAGAGTGGTAGGGGCGCCGGGCCCAGCAGCGACGACGGTACCGTACCCATCGGCGAGGAGGGGATGCTCAAAGGAGATACCGGGGTAGAGATGACGGCGGATGAAGAGATCACGGTGGTTGAGGGCGGCGGCAGAGAGCTTAACGAGGAGCTCGTTGGGGCCAGGTGTCGGTTTGGCAATCTGGTTGACTTGAAGGCTAATGGAGCAGCCGGTCAGATGAGCTACCAAGACTCGTGGGAGAGAATGAAATCTTACGGATAATAGACCTTCCCAGGCTTGCCGTCTATTTTCTTGACAGTAAGTGAGTGCGGCATGATGTTGAGAGTGGCGATGTCAGGGGCCTTCAGGTAGATATCACAGTGCTTGCGCAGGAGCGTCTCGGAGCCAATGATCTAAGACGATTATTTTGAAACGGCAAAAGTAATGTGAGGTGGGCAATTCTGTTTCTGAGATGAGGACCACAAAGGCTGCAATCATACGTCGATCGATGTTGATGATACAAGTCTGGAGGCGCAACATGTGAGTGATGGCCGACAGTAGACACCTCACCCCGCGGATGTGTGGGGAAGAACCTCGGCAACACGCATGCGGGGGCCAGGGGGTGCTTCATGTCCCACCGGGAGCCGGAGGCCCTCCTTAACGGACCGGCCGGGCCGTTGCACGTCCGATCAGCCGTTGTGCTGTGTTCCTGTTGTTGTGGTGTGTCGATTGGCGATGTGGAAGAGTATCTTGTGTCCTCTAAGGTAGGTAGGTAGGCAGGCAGGTGGGTAGGTGGGTAGGTGGGTAAGGTAGCTAAGGTAGGTAGCTAAGGTAGGTACCTCAGGTGCGTACCTCAGGTGCGTAAAGTACCTACCTTACCTTTCAAGGCACGCACCTAGGTAGGCACGCACCTAGGTAGGCACGCACCTAGATACCAGGTAGAGAGGTTTTGTGCAGTTGGGCCAACAAGTTGCAGACTGACCCTTGCCTTCACTGCATCATCCCAAAGTTAAAATACACAAAAGTCTATAAGGACCTTGCCGATGGCACGTCTCCAGAGGCAAGCCGTCAGCACCTTATCGCCTCAAACTCGAAAGGCGGCTGACAGATTGCGTGTTGCAAGGAATCTTTCGGTCAAGCAGGGACATCGCCCCCTCTCCACGTCTCCCCACGTCAAGTTCAAATGCCGAGACATTGCTGAATTGTCAGCTCGCCGACAATGGTCCCCGACGGCGATCTGCTAGACAGGCTTCGGGGGGTTGATCTGCAGCTAGACCATCCGGCTCGTTGTCCCTACCTAGTATCAGGTCGCCGACAAAGCCTTCCCCACAGCATTTGAGTGCTCGAGAGCCATCTCTATGAAGCAAAAACCAACCTCGTTTCCACGTCTTTGTCATGTCTTCGACCCCCAAGGGTTCAGGCAGCCGACGCCTCGAAGCGGGAACCAAACGCCGCGATGCCCACTCCAGCGCTAGCGCCTATGTCGCAATGGAAATAAAGCAATCCGCCCGCCCTCATCCGTCCCCCAGCTTTTTTGTATTGTATCCCTATAGCTGCACGCAGGTTCATCGCGGACACACTGCCGAGTCACGCTCCAGCCATCCTCCTCAAGACACGCGTCAACCCGACCATGGCAACTACAGCCCTCTCCGGGGTGGCCTTTGGTGCCGGCCTCGCTGCCGCCGGTGTCTACCACCCAGCCGTCATCACGAGCCAGCTCAAGTTTGAGAACTGGCATATGATCCAGGCCTTCCTCGCCGCCGCGGCCTCCAGCGGGTAAGGTGACCTTGCTTGGCTCTGCCCCACGCCCGAGCCAGAAGAACTACAAAAAAGAGAAAGAGATAGACATATCTGACACGCACCAGTATTGCTGTCCTGCTCCTCGACCGCCTGGGCTACTATCACTCCAAGCCACGCTCCGCCTCGCGGCTGGGGCTCTTCGGCCCTTACGACGGCAACATTCTTGGCGGCGCCCTCCAGGGTCTCGGCATGGCCCTCGCCGGCGCCTGCCCCGGCACCGTCATTCCCCAGGCCGCTGTTGGTGTCCCCCTCAGGCCTCTACGCCCTCTTCGGCACCCTCATCGGTGGCATCGCCTGGTCCGGCTTCATCTCCTCCCTCGCCGCCCGCGCCGCGTCTCGCGCCCCCGCTGAGAACCCCAAACTCACCGTCCAGGAACGCCTCGGTATCTCATCGACCGCCATCTTCACCATCTTCGAGGCCGTTTGCGCCGTCGCACTCTACGGCGCCGGCACTGCTCACGCCCAGCCGCTACGCAGCCATCAA
>NW_003315034.1:114475-116336 GCF_000150825.1 Verticillium alfalfae VaMs.102
CCTCGCCCCGGCGCCAAGAACATCCTCTTCGCCGCCGGCGTCGGTGCCGGGGCGCGTCTGCTGACGAGCTGGGATCCCGCCTTCAAGGCTGGCGTCAGCGATATCACCGTGGACCCTCTGCTCGCCGTTGCTGGTGGCGTCTGCCTCGCGTTGGCTCGAGGCTGGCCGGCGGGTGCACTTCTGGCCACGGCATCAGCGGCATGTCCATGTTCTCGACCTCGAGCTTCGTCACGATAGCGTCCATGTTTGGCGCCGGTGCCCTGTTCATGCCTCTTTTCATTTAATCGTGTTTCATGAAGGATTACTTGATGTGGCGACTGAGCGATACTATTCATTTTTATAGACCTGATCTTTGCATACTGTAGCAGTCGCAAACGTACTTTTTTTTTTCCAGTTCCTGTGTGGAGTAAAGTTCGGCGACTCAATGACGGGCTTGTCCATCATCTGCACCCACCCGTCGACACGTCTCAGATGTGCCGTGTCGTAAGCGCTTGAAGTCACACCAAGAACCGCAGAACGTTTAGTATTCGATAGCCTGCCTGAATGCTTACGTCGAGGACTGGACTATTCCAGCAGTTATCTTGCTGGGCTCGGCCTTCACACAAAGTCTGGCACATTCCTACGCTCCGGCAAAACACTCGTCCCAGTTCGCCTCGCCGTGACCTCAATCTCAATCTTCATCTCGTCCTTCATGAGGCCGGCCTGCACCATCGTTGCCGCAGGCCTCACCTCGCCAAACCACTCACGCAGCACGGGCCACGTCTTGGGGAAGTCGTCGCGGTCTGGCAGGGTATACTGGACGCGGACAACGTCGGCCATGGACGCTCCCGGCCTGGGCCAGTGCCGACGCAATGTGCGCAGTGTTTGCGCTGTCTGCTCGGCAACATCGCTCGAAATGACGCCCGTATCGTAGTTGTAACTGAGAGGTCAGCCCTAGGCTCGAGCATGTACGGGACGAGGCAGATCCAATTACCCAGTGGTGCCGGAGACGAGGATCCAGTCACCCGTCACAACTGCTCGCGAGTAGGCAATCTCGGCCTCGAACTTGGACCCGGAACTAATGTTGGTTCTTGACATGGTGATGGAGGTACGCGCAGAAAATCGTTGTTCAATTAATGGTTTGCTGCGATACAAAGTACGCCCGAATTGGCCAGCTATTTGGCTCTGGGTGTAAGTGACTCACGTTTGACTTCGGCACGGGCGGTCTTTCACCGCACGTGCGAGGATGACTGATGACACCCCGCCGTCGTCACCGAGAGGAGGATCGGTGAAGCTTTGGGTACAGAGAAGCACCACGACATCTCATGGTAAGGTATGCCCATGCTCTATTGTGACGATGACCTCACGAGAGTCAGTGCGAGATGCCCACAGGTTGCGCTTATGTCGTCAAAGGCCTGAAATTGAATGTTCGGGCAAGTTGTGCGTCCGGTTGGTCTTTGGCTGGTCACTCCATCCTTTGCTCGTCATTGTTACCTACCTAGTTTGGACAGCCGAATTTTCCTGGACGCGAGACTCATGGGAGGCAACAAAAAGCCTATAGGAATAGAAAGAGAAGACAACACCCCGATCGCACCTTCCTGACAACTACCTGCCTTGGTCTTTTCTCACAGTACTGTACCCGCCAAAGGTGCTCAGGCAGCACCTTCCAACTGCGTTATGTTCTGGTTTTTATCGAAATTAAGGTGGGATATATCTTGTCCTTCTACATCCTGAGCAACGCTTTGTCTACATCCTACGTTCCGGTCCGCGTGCCAAACACAAACAAGCTTCCATCAATCTTCCCTCCGTCCATTCGATCGTGTTTATCCCCACACATACTTCGATCATGAGTGTTGAGAACACATGAGGAGAATATTCATGG
>NW_003315034.1:116436-134174 GCF_000150825.1 Verticillium alfalfae VaMs.102
GAACCATCCTCACCTACCCAAGGTGGGACCAACCGACCTGCACACATCAGCTGCCGTGTCGCTCGGTAACGCCTCTGCAAAGCGGCCTAGGACATACTTTCTCAGCCAGGAGGAGCCCTCCGATGGCAGCCCTCCTGTCAAGAAGAAGAGAAATACTCGCGAGACTCAATCTACCAAAAGCTATCCCCAAGATATTGCCCGCCTCACCCGCTTCGGCAAGGGTACCTTTGCCATTGGCCACGGTCCGCTCCCTGACGATATCGACTGGACACAGATACCGGTGCCCGTAATCAAGGAACAGCTGTTCATGCGGGACGTCTCCAGGATGGGTAGAAAGGCTGAATTGCTCGAAAGAATCCAGAACTAGAAGAGCTGGGAAGCACCTGCCGAGGCAGAGCTCGGTCTCACACACGAGGCCGCAATCGAGGTCGGTGGTGGAATCGCCGCCCAGCAGCGCCCAGGTGGCTTTCGTAAGGGCGCCAACGAGAAGACTCATGAATCTACGAAGAAGGCCCTCACACAGCGCATGATCTTGGTCAAGCGTCAGGACGCCATTGAGTGGGATGACTGGGGCTCTTATGACCCCGCGAATACCAACTCTGCCGACTTCTACATTCGCGGTTCTGATAAGACGTACTGCATCACCATTAACAATTCGCCCAAGTGCGACTGTCCTGCCAAGTAGGCCAGTCGTTTTCACGTTCGTGCTTTGATGCGACGGGCTGATCTCTTGCAGAAATACAACCCCCAAAACCACTGCAAGCACATCATATGTGAGTACCAATTCATTGCTTGGAGTGAGGCTGCCTCAAGCATCTGCCCTTGCAAACCCCAAGAACGAGGCGTTGACAGTTTTCAGATGTCCTGGTTCACATTCTACGAGCGCCTGAGGCTCTCATATATCAAAAGACACTCATTGACGACGAAATCCGGGCACTCCTGACGCAAGGCCCAAACCTCCGTCCTACCTTGGACCAGATCAACAACGATTCAACCATGAAGGACGGCATTGCCAAGGACATAATCGCACAAGATTGTCCCATCTGCTACCAGTCCCTCGGTGACGAGGCCCCCGTTACCTGTGTCACTTGTGGCCGCCATGCTCACGAGTCTTGTCATAAGAAGTGGGAGCACGAGAACAGTGGCTGGGGTCCTCTCAAATGCCTCACCTGCCAAGGTATCTGGAAATAGTTTACCGAAGAGTCAGACCACCGAGGGTGTCCTGAACCTCCAATGCAGAGAGATGGCCGGAATCTGACCGCCTTGTGTTCCTTCTGGAGGCGTTATTTTGCTCTTTGAACTTGAAACATCGGAGTCAGCGCCAGATAGCGCAAGGATTTACTATTGCTGGTCAACTAAGAAAGGCTCAAAATGTTTTGCGTTCCGAAGGACAGACATGTCACTACAGGCCCGTGAACTATATTATCCGATGTAGCACTCCCCCGAAAACTATATATCACGGAGCCAAGCTCTGTTCACATAGCAACGTAGCACATCCAAGGTGGGGAGCCTGAGAAAGAACGAATATCGTGATAATACAACTGACGTGTATTAACAGATAGTTGCAGCAACTCATGGGAGCTCAGTGGCATCATGTCAGGATATCTTTTTGTGGAGCGCTAAACGATCTCCATGTTACTCACTTGTCAACGGCCACTTACCACCGTAATTTCTGATTTATCGAGAGACTGCGTTCTCGACCCGGAACGATGTGACACCGGAAGCGTTGCTCTCAGCTGAGCCCCCCCGCCCCCTCCAGGGTGTGGATTGACTTTCTCACCATGCGCCCCATCATGCCAGACATCAACCAGCGAGCGAAGCCTGGGCCTCCCGAGCCCGAAAAAGTTGAACGCCTCGAGGGGCAAAGACTTTTACCCCCCCCTCAGCTGCACAGCGCCTGTCTCAGAGCGCCGAGGGCGGCGTTGAAACATTGCAGCCACCGCAGGCAGCGTGACTTCGGGAGATGATCAGACCTTCCATGAAGTCGAACCCCTCCTTTTGTGTTCTACGAGACAGATCGAGAAGTGCCAGTCCGGGAAGTGATCCGCCCTCTCGGGTCCAGGGAGACAAGCAGGTCACTGCACTCACTCGTTGAAGACCCGGGGAAGAGGCGGCGGTGGTGGCCCAAGGATGAACCTACAAATCCCGGCTGCAGGGTTGACTCGAGAGAGAAAATCTCCGCGTCGGGCGCCGTTTTCAGAATTTCGGCGCATGTCTCCCCAGGCCCGTCGACCCGTAAACAACAACAAAAGCATATCGTTTTCGCGTTTGGATGAGCTCGTCTCGGCGAGGCTGAAATTTGCGTTTCGTTAAGCTAAAGAGGGGCGCCTCGGCGCGTGTTGCTGACGAAAGTCAACCCGCAAAGTGCCCAGTTTGCAGGACGAGGGTTCGGCGCGATGAGGTCATTGCATCCGAACCGGTTTGCCGCAAACAGAACTGCAGCCGAGCAAATGACATGAGACCATTAACGTATCGGGCTACCCAAGAGGATCGGCTTGTGCACGTATTGGTTTGGAAGACCAGTGACTAGTCCAGGTACAGTTTGAACGGGTCAAAATGGCATCGCTGTTGATGCTCATTTCGTCGTGTCGTGAATTCGTGAAGGGAGAGAAAACTGGATACAAACAAACAAATGAAGACGTCTCCTTGTCAAATTGATGCTCTTCGTCGAGGTCCCTGGCCCCCGGTCCCTTAAGCCCCCCGGTCCCATCGACTCTCCTCCCCGGCATGTATGACAGGGATCAATCGGTAGGATCCCGGATGCAAGCACTTTGAATTGGCTCGTGCAACGCGGCGAAGGTTGATGAGCCACTTTGTGGGGTTTCGTGAACCCTGGACATTCCACTTGCGCCCCTTCTCGCTCGTCAGTTCTAGGCACAGCGGGGACCAGACACTGTCGACAGAAGGCCAGATGCTTCGGATTGATGGCTATTGTCCGGGTTGATTGATGGAGTACAACCCCGTGCTTCAGCCTTTGATGTCACGGGATGGCGCAAGTGAGAGGCATGGACCCCTTTCTTTCGCGCAGCTCGAGCGTCTCGATCATCCTTCCTACAGGCCCAAGAACTCTTTTGTCTCAGAGGTGGTACTGCCGCACGAGACAGAGTTCACAAGGTGTGGAGGCTCGTTAACGGAAAGACCAAATGGGTATCTATCTGGCTTGACGAATGGGGGACTGCGCTGGCGGAAACGAGCGAGGGAGAGAGATGGTTGGTGACGACGACCCAAAACTAGTGGCGTGCCGCGGAATGGTTCCTTTTTCTTGCGGGCAGTCCGAGACGCGGATGAACGCTGACTGAGAGGGCAATTTGCTCAGCTGGGGCCAGAGGGGGAATGTCCGACAGCCAGCCGGCGGTCGGCAGTCCTCTAGAAAACGCCCGTAGGCCCAATGTAAGAGTTATACTGCCATGGGAGGAGCAGCCTCCCCGCATTTGACGGGTGTCGACATGAATGGGGCACATCGACATTTTGCGCTCAGTCTCCGTAATCTTCGTGTGTTACCTGGGAGGACCGAGGCCGGACGGCACCGCCTGTGGTTGTGGAATGTTGCTCATTGAGCTGTCACAGCGGCGGGTGGTATTCGGGCATCTCACCACTTTGTCACCTGTACAATGCAGGAAGGGGGTTAGGGGCGATCGTGGAGTGGTCTGATGTGCAGCGAGGCCAGGTCGAAAAGAGGCAAGACAATGGCTGACGGCGTCGGAAGCATGCCAGTACAGGGCCACCAGCGCCGGCTCGTCTGCCGGTCTTTCCATAAAAGGAAAAGCAATAATCTCACAACGAAGATGGGTTGATCAGTAAATCTCTTCGGCTGGCCGGTCGACTAGCGCATTGCTTCTCTTGCGCCATTTGCCTTTCCACAGGGGCGCTCATCAATCAGTGGGTAAGACCGAAGTGTCGGGGAATATTTGACCACACAGCTGCGGGCCGGCGATTGCATATGGAACACAGGTCTCCGATGGACCAGAGGGGAAAAGATTCGACGACGACGACATCAGGCTGTGACGAAAACACGACTGCTAGCCAGGTACCGCGAGAAACATGTGCCACATGGGGCACACCTTCATGCTCGTCCCCACACTGAAAAGACTATTGGAAATCTCGACGGCGACGTTGACAAATATCGTGCTGCTTGCCTTCTGACCGTCACAGGAGCGCTGCGTTCCGGCAGGTCTTTGACAGCGGAAGGTCTTTGCCTGGAACTGTTTCGGCGCCCATGCTAGTGATCTGCGCCAGAATGTGGGTTGCCTATGGAATTCAGTTGAGGCTGAAGTCGACCTCGATCTCTTTGACTCAAGTTAGGGTCGAAACGTTGTATGGGAGATTGGGAATGCTTTTCCTTGCTTCCATACATCACCCTGTCTCACGGATCGGTGACGGGGTCTGTTGGGCCTGTTGGTCGTTTCTTTGTCGGCGAGCTCAGATGAAAATTCTCTGTCCTTTTCGAAGCCGTGGCCAACCTGTCATGAATCAACCATCCCATCCTTGAGTGGGTAATTGGTGTGCCGCCATCGGTCAAGTGGACAGCCGATTCGGTCGGAGGAGACGGAACTGGTGCCAAAGACCAACGCTTGTCATGGCTGGCAGCGGACTAGGCGTGTCGACACGTGGAGGGCAGTGCACTCGGCAGTCTCTAAGTTGGTTGAGTTGGGGGTGAGGGGGCATGGGGGGATACTCGCTGGCGAAGAGGCGGGAAAGCTTGCTTGTTTGGCTTCATTCTGACGGGCGTGTGAGTACCTACCTAGATTCCTCCTGTAGACTTGACGGCCGACAGACATCACGTCGTCGTCGTTCTCCTCAGTGGCTGGGGCAAGCCCGAACCCCCCCCTTGTTTGGCCTGTCTTGCCGTCCTGACTGCACCTGCACTTGCGACAAAGGCAGCCACGCACAGCACGCTACGCTGCAGGCCCCGTGACGACAGGTGTGGTGGTGGTGCTACAGTATGGCCTCTGCCCCCCTCCCCCCCAATCCGCTGCCGGATATGATGTCCTAGGGCGCTCAGGGTGCCAAACGTGCAGTGACTGATGGTGCTGTCGAGAAATGTGTGTCGCCCCAAGCGCCCTGAACGAGGCCTAAGCTCGCCGCCGCCCCCTGCACGCCCCCTTGCACGCCCACCCTTGTCGCCTTGGCCCCGCTCTTCGTACCTTGCTGCGCATGGATCCCTGACCTGTTGCCCCCGACTTGGGACCGCTGGAGCTCTGGGCTGCAGCTGCCTGCAAGGTCTGCTGGCTCGTCTGCCTGCTAGTCTGCGAAGTTTGCGCCGCGCTGCTCTGTCATTGCGTCTTGTTGACCAAAGTAAGAATGACCAGCACAAAACCAAGGATCCGCTGGTGACCCTGCTTCTTTCGTCAGGCTTGCCAGGCCATGCAAGTCCACCTGGTCCATCCCCATCCGTCGTCTACTTACCCTACCTTACACCTACACATCGCGTCTCACGCAACCAACGGACTGCTGCCGGGTTCTTCCCGACATCCTCGAGTCTCTTTCCCTTCGCCAAGCAAATAAACCAGACCGTCAGCTGGAGTCCCAACTCAAGCCAGCTCGAATTGACGCCGTTTCCGCCGGTTGCTGCTGCTCATCGACATAAGCGCTCTCATTGAAGACTGACCTACCTGCCTGCCTACCTATCTACCCCAGAACCAGGACCCAGGCCCAAGTCTTTGCTTTTGTTCCTTCGCTTCCTTTTCTCCCTCCCCTCCCCCAGTTTCGCTGTACCGTGCCGCAGTCAGCCTCTGTCGTCCAGCCAAGATATTCGACATTGCCGAGCTATGCTGCGCTGTCGGTGCGGAGGAGACAGGCTCGCTATCTCTTCCTACCATTGTCTCTCGACCTAAAGCAAAGGCCCAGCCCAAAGGCCCAACCCTGACCCTCCCCCGGACTCGCCGTCCGCCGTCTCCCATCCTCAACCTCTCCCCTCTTGGCGATTCTGCCTGCAGAGACGACGCTGGTGTTGCCGACTAAAACCACACATCGACTGCATCGTTTGGACGCCGGCTGGGCGACCGCAGTGCTGAGATCATGCAGCGCGTGTCTGCTTTGTTACCTTCTTGGGGGGATCGGAGAAAATCCAATACCAGCACATCGGCCAAGGCTTCCATAGAGAGACTGTCCAGCTCATCCGACAAACGACCCAAACCCCTGCAGCGCTTGTCAACGACTTCACGGATCGCTCGCGAGGACTTTTGGCCAGCCACCCTCGATCATGAGTGTGATCGGTCTGCGAGGATACTCAAGTCCTTCTGCTGTAAGTTGTGATACACTGGCAAAGCGAGGCATGCCTGCCGCTACTGAACTTCGCTGACAAGTTTCCTAGCCGACGGATACCTCGCGCCTCTGCAGGACGACAACCATTCCATCACTTCCGCCAATTCCGCCAGCTCTGCCGAACCGCAAACCCCCATACAGGTGTTCCAGAAGATCCCGACGCGCATCATACAAAATGCTGCTGGTATCGCCATCTTCACATGCATGCGCTCCGGTCTTTGGATGACTGGCTCGGGAGGCTCGGGCATCCTGATTGCGCGGAAGGCTGACGGCACCTGGTCGCCGCCCTCGGGCATTTTACTCCACACCCCCATCCTTAGCTTCATCATGGGAGTCGATATATATGACTGCGTCCTTGTCATCAACAACATGGCGGCCCTGGAATCGCTAATCACAAGGCCAAATGTTACACTTGGAGAAGACATTGGTCTCACTCGCGGACCTCTCGTCTCACTCGAGTCGACCGGCGACGATATGCGATGGCGAGACTTTGACGGTACCGTTCTGACCTACCTCAAGGCCAGAGGTCAAGCCCAAACCGTCGACCTCAGTGGCTGCATCCTGAGGGAGAGGGGCAATGAGAATGAGAGATTCTATGGGAGCGAAGTGACGCCTCTGCAGATTCTTGCAGGCAACGTCGCGCGACAGGTGGAAGAAACCCTACCTCTAACCGAGGTTCTGAAGGCCGCCGAAGGCCGCATCGATGCAGACCTCGCGATCATCAACCAGCTCTCAAGCCAGCCGGCCCCTGGTGACGCCATGATTGCCACACCCCGCGATTCACCCGTATCGCCCACCGCGGCATTTGGCATGCCCAACGCCGCTGACCCAGACCCATTCGGCATCCTTGCCCTGGAGATGGCAGGATTGGAAATCCGCGAGGCCGGCACGCGCCTCAGACCAGGAAGCCGCCAGTTCGATTATTCACCCAGCCCGACTAGCCCTGCCTTTTCTAAATTCAGCCGGCAGAGTGTACAAGCATCCGTCACTGAGAGCAACAGGGGCAGCTACATGTCAACAAGGACAGAGACGACGAAGATGTCTGATGCTCATACACAGACTGATCTGGGCCAAACCCCCAGCACGACACCAACTCACAGCCAGAGTGAGGATGGACGGATGCAGCGGCTGGTAACCCAGATACCCCACATAAGGAACCTGATGAGATCGACTACACCAAGATTGATCTTACACCGATCAGGAAGATTAGCGGCAGCCACTCGATCGAGAGCTGTACCATGACGGACAGCGCCACGAGTACCGATGAACAATCGAGGACAGACGGTAGCACACTCGATGATGCAGCCACCAAGGCGTCGAGCATCTATGAGAAGGAGGAGATGGAGTCCCAGATGGGGAACGATGAGATTGACGACGACGCAGACGATGAGGATGATGAGAGCGAGGATGAGGAGGAGCCCATCATCTATGAAGTGGCGTCTCTGCAGCCGACAGCCCGCACAGCTATGATTGCGTCTCCCATTCAGGTCAAAGGTTCTCTTGTGACGATTCCCAAGCGGATTCCCCCGCCCCTTCCCACCAGAAGTCCCGCGCGGGCTTCGCGAGCGAGCAAGAGCGAGCTGGGCGATGTCAGCCACCTCGCAAGCCCACTGCACTCCAACTTCACCACCTCGCCGAGGCAATCCTACGACGCTGGTTGTGCGGGCAGCGAAGGCCGCGAGATTCCTTCCATCCTTGAAACTCCGGCGGTGGACGAACCTGCAGCGGCGACCCCATCCAGGGAGCAGGTCGATGTGGCCGTCGAGGTTGACAAGAGCCCATTGTCCACTAAGACCTCACAAGAATTCCACGAGGCTAAGGAAGACCTCAGTCCTCAACCTGCGGCGCCTGGTGCCTTTCCCTCGGATGACGAGGTCGACGCTTTATTCCCACCCGTCAGGAACCCCAGGCGACAGTCAAAACCGGAGAAGGCGGCAGAGACCCAAGCCGTATCGCCCCGACCGGTTTCTGTGGCATGAGCACAGCCAGTGTACCTGGATGATGATGTAATCTTTTTCTTTTCTTTTTTTTTCTTCCTTTCTTCTCACCATTTCTTCGATGAAACATATCGGTACCCAGTTTTGCTGGTGCTGTTGGTGGGATATGAATACTTCTGCATATATGGGCAGGAAGGAGTTTGGCATGTCCCATGTACGGATGGGCCATTGATGAGGCGTTTTTGGGCTTGGTATCCAGGGCACATGTCCGGATGAATTGGCGATGTCAGCCAGGACAGAGAACCTGAGCTTGTCGTACGCATTAGTATTGCCAGGATGGCGGCACGTGGCGGGGTAGACGCCCAGGACAGGGCCGTCATGTATTTCACCTCTTTGGCCGCAAGCCACGGGCTTATGATAATGGAATGCTGGGACATTAGCCACGAAGACGACACTGAAAGAGTCTTTAGGAGCAGTACGATATCTACCTAACATAATTTCTTCCTCAACCAGAATTGACTTGGGAGCTCTTATGGCTGAATGACTGGACGAGGTGAGTGTGGTGAGTCGGGAGCTGACCTTCTCCGGCCTAGGTCCATGTAACAAGCTCTTTCATGACAATGCCACCATGTCAACGAGGTATCAACGAGGCACTGTTGACATGCTCATTGAACTTCGCCGCGTGAGTGTTCACATGGTCGCTGTCGTTGTCGTTCTTGTCGTCGTCGTCACGGCGATCTGGCAACGGGGCCTCGGGGGCGCCATGTGGTCACCGCTTGGAGTGTAGACAGAGAGTCTCGTAGGGCAAGCGCCATATGCATAGCAGTCGTCTTTTGCGTTCTTGTCTTCTCCTCCATGCCTATCTCTCGCACCTTTGTCTAGGGTTCTTGTGAGCGAAATCACGAAGCGCCACACTTCCGCACCTTCACAAGCCACTTTAGCGCCTCACAGTGAACTTGGTCCGAGCGTCCAAAACGCCATCCCATTCGCCAATGACCATGCCCAGCAGGAACGCGTCGGGGAGCAGCTTCGACTTCAACACCTTCCTGGCGCCCCTCGCAGACCAGGACCAGGACCCGGATCAGGAACAAGATTGCGACCGAAGCTCCTACGTCCAGCAGCAGCTTCACCACTTCGGCCCTCGCCACATCGCCGAGCCTGGCTTGTACGATCATCGATTTCAATATCCGGATCCCACTGAGCAGAGTTGCGTGGCTGATTCTTTCGGCACCCCAATCCCCGTTCGCGATACACCCTCGCTTGTTGCGACAACACCTGCCGCTTCCTATCCCGGCACTCCCTCGAACGAGAAGAAGCAGACGAAGAAGAGTCAGAGCAAGAAGGAGAGCAAGACAGCTCAGGGCCTCCACAAGGCACAAGACAAGCAGCGGCAGAAGCGCCAGGCGTCACAGCCCACCACCCCCGCTCCCAAGAAGCCGCCTTCCACCCCGGCGAAGAAGACCGTCACCATGTCGGGTCAGACGGGCAAGTTCCGGGATGACCAGATCCTCGTCATCTGCCCCGGAAGTCACACGACCATGGCCCAGCTCGGCTGCGGCGAGCTCACACCTCCGGCGCATCGCATCCCCACGCGCATGTTCAAGGACAGCGACAGCGACGAGTGGCGTCCTTACCACACCTACAAGCGCAAGAAGTCCCGTACCGACAACGCGCCTGCCTCTGGGGCCGAAGATGAGTACGAGTGGGTCGAGGACACGGATTCTGACGAGGGCGCAGTTTATCCCATTGTTGGTAAGTCTATCTATGCCGTCCGTTCGCCTTGCGTTGCGCATCGCGGCGCGCCGCTCCTGCCTGACTTCCAGCGCGCGCGCCTGCCTGCCCTCTCTGGCTCGGGCCCGCCGAGGAACGAAAGACACAATGTGCTGACACGCCGAACCCGGCAGCTGGTCGCATTGTTAACATGAATGCGTTCCTCGCCTTCCTCGACCATGTTCACGGTCTGCTGACGACCACGTACCATAACACCCCGATTGTGCTCATGGTGTCCCCTCAGTGGGCTCGCCCCCATACCGAGATGATTGCCCGCTATATTTTCGAGAACACGCGCACGCCCGCTCTCTGCATGATCCACAGTGGCCTCGCAACAACCTATGGTGTTAGATGGACCAATGCTACCGTTGTCGACATTGGCTTCGAAAAGGTCGATGTGTCCTGCATCTACGAGGGTCGCGTAGTTGCTCACCGAATGCTGGGCAACTTCAACCCCGAACGGATCATTGCTGGCGGCGAGGCCTTCACCCGCAAGCTTCAAAGTTTGCTCAAAGACAAGGGCTTCACGTATGACATGGCTGAGCAGCTGAAGAAGAGTCCCATCGCCGAAGCTCTTCCCTACAACCCCGAGGCTGAAGCACGTATGGATCTTCCTACCGCCTCTACGGTTGGCGTCGCTGCAAATGCTGTCGTTGGTGATGCCGCTGCGGCAGCTATACCCGACGCCCCCAAGATTGATCCCTCCAAGCCCGTCGTCGAGGGTGGCGTTGATGATGATGCTGCTGCTGCCACTACGACCGGCGATAATGACGGCGTTCTCGATATTACTAGCATCGTCACCAGCGGCCAGACTCGCGAGTTCCTCGCCAAGAAGGAAAAGGAAAAGACCACCACCGGACCCGGCAAAGGGCGGAAGGGAAAGGCTCAGGAGGCCGAAACTGCCCGGCTGACCCGGCTCCCAAACTCGAAGCGAACCCACAACATCTTCCACTACGAGGAGGTCATCCAGGAGGGGCCACAGCAGGAGCCAAAGCCCAACGGCGCATCCCAAGAAACCAATGCTCCCGTTGACGGCAACAGCAACGGCAATGACAAAGATGTCGACATGACTGACGAGCCCAAGACCGGCAGCGCCGCCGCCCCGTTTCCGCCGACGAAGCCAAGCCCTCTGATCCCACCTCTGAGCCCACCTCTGAGACGGCCGAGTCCAAGACGGACGCCAACGCGTTTGAGGTCAAGGTTGAAGCGACCCCTGCCCCGCCGGCTCCCGAGTCTGTCGCTGCTGTGGCCCCCGAGATTCCTGAGACCGACACTACGGTGGCCCTGAACGCGCAGCCTGTGAACAAACGCGTCCGTCGCGATATTGAGGTCGGCCTCGAGCGTTTCCTCTTTTGTTAACCGCGACGGGGTTGACCGCATCGTCGGCCCGATCTACCGCACCATTCAGGAGAGTGTCTACGAAATGTATATGCCCCCCGCCTGCTGGAACAACATTTGGCATTGTTGGAGGCGGCGCCCGTCTGCGCGGCCTCCGCGTGAATATTTACCAGACCCTGCGGGCGCGTCACCTCGTCTCGCCCAGCACTGCCACCATGTTCACCTCGGAGCTTCCCTCCAACATGGCCACGCCTACCGGTACCGGATCGCAGAGGCCCACCGGGTCCTTCACAGTTGCTCCCCATCAGCTCGGCTCTTCCGGCACCACGTCGTCCGGCGTCAACCCCCTGCTGCAGGCTGCAACCCACCGCCTCCTCGTTCCGGCCTCCCGCCTGGTGGACCCTCGACTCCGGGCGCCCCTGGCAGTGCCGCCGGCGATCCCAACAGCACCTCGGGCGGCCACTCGTACCACTTCCACAGCCAGACGCCCACGAGCATCAAGCTGGCACCCATGCCCAGCTACCTGACGCAGTGGACCAAGCACGGCTTCGAGGATGCCATGTTCCTCGGCTGCCTGGTGGCCGGTCGGCTCGCCTTCACCGTCCACAACCTGGACATGGCCAGCCTCGACGCCCAGCGCATGATGAGCCTGAATCGTATCGAGTACAAGTAAGTGATCTCCCACCGTCTCTCTTCTGTCTCCCTCACGCTTCCTCTTGCCCTCAGTTGAACTGACCTGTCCGCAGCGAAATGGGCCCCAAGGGCATCCGCACCCACTCGATGCTCCAGTAAAGCGACGGATAGGGAAACGGAAGGAGACCGCCGGGGCAGGCTTGGTTTTATTCGGGTTCCTTCTGAGGAAGTTCAGGGGATGAAAAATGGAAGGGGGTATTCCGAGACGACGCCTCCGGGCGTTGAACGTTTGACGTTTTGCTTTTGTTGTTTCATGTAGGGAACTTTTTTTTCTTTGCAATGAACCTAACTTGAAAAAGAAGGGTATCGTCATGGCCCGTGATGGAGCGGTGATGATGCCCAAGACACAAGTGAAGACAGCAGCAGCAACTCATGGAGGCAGATCATGCTTCATGGTTATGCGATGAATTTGTTTTGGTTTTGGCCCGGGTTTCTCCTACGAAGGGTCATTTGTGCCATATGTGTGCCCATGTTCCATGATGAGAATGTCATCGAGAGAAACATGGAGCGCGTCAGAGGCATTGACGCTGCTGGATCCAGAAGCCAATCCGCAGCGCCAGCGTCGCACAGAGCCTTGCGTTCTCTCCCCCCGTGACTGTTAGCAATCCCCTCGGCAGACGGACGTTGGATGAGTGACAGAAGTCTTTCGACTGTTCGACAGGCATCGTGATCGTGCAGCGCTGATCCCAACCAGCCTTCATCTTGAACTTTGGTGGTCGAAGTCGTGGACAGCGTGTTCGCGCCAGAGGCGGCATATGATCAGAGTGGAGTCTGGCCCGGAATCTTAGGCACACACACACACACACAGTGGCAGGCAGTTAACCTCCCCCAATTGAAGGACATGGTTACTTTTCAAACTTCCATCTCTCCCGCGCCATTCAGTTCTCGGCTTCACAGCATCTCTCAATCCCTCTCCATCGCCCACGCGCTCGACGTCAGCCCGACCTTGTGCCGCCAGGGCCAAGGACCTCAAGAGCACCTCGCCCCGTCCATTCGTTCGTGCGCGTAGGCGCTGTTCAGCAGAACATCCCCCCCCCCTGACGTTGCGATGTTCCAGTAGGCCCCTCCTCGCCCATCGTGAATCCCCTGCCTCTCTAGGCCCAGTCGGCTGACGATGCTGGCAGGACGTTCAGGAATCTCTCCGCTAGAACGCGCATCGGCGTGGGCATTGGCATCATCGGCTGGGGCCTCGCGGGCCACTACCTTGCCGACCGCGCAGAGGAGACGTACAAGGCCCCTGCCGAGGACAAGGCCGTCGTCGATCGCTACGTGCCGCGTGTGACGGTCGTCGACAGGCGTGAAGGGCAGTGAGTGAGTAGGCGCTGGCCGCAAACATATCTGGGGCCCGGGGCGTTCTCATTTTGGCGGCCTCTGATACAATACATACATGTTCATTCATCACACTCGCGCCAAGGGTACTCGGATGTTGGGGATGATCATAGTTAACGCGAGTTGGATGCTCCTCGTCGTGGTTCTAACATCTACAACATAATCTATGCCGCCTGGATGCCTGCTGTTCTGCATTCTGAATGCGGCCCGCAACTGGTCAAATCCTGCCCCTTCCCCTTTTCTGACGTATTTTTCTCATGCGCGCGTAACAAGTGAACCGAATAACAAGAATCAGAAAAACAACAATGCCTCCCTCACCGTGTCTGCTTCAGACGTATGACAATGACCATCTGACACCAGACCGCACCAGCCGAGTTCCGTTGCTCTGCGCATACCTGCGCCCAAGTTTCGTAATCAGGGAAGGCCCCCGAGTATCGTGACAATCTCCCGAGCTACCGTTGCGGCCGCCCAGAGAGCCTCCCCAGTTTCTATCTGCAAGAAGTCTAATGCGGTGCCAACTCCACTCCCCTTCTATCATTGCGTGGTACCGCCCTCGGAGAAAAATGCATAGCAGGACCAAACCACCGCGTTCCCGGGCTTCTGATGCAAAACAACTCAGTTCGCTGAGTACTGTGTACGACGGCCCGCGAGTCGTGTCAATTCGGGCCGTGACAACCCGTGGTGGCGCGTGAACGGCACAGAACAGGAGCATGAGATGGGAAGAGGGGAAAAGGAAAAGAAAAAGAAATAGGAAAACAGAAAAAGACAAAACGCCGCCGAACAATGCAGTGAAATGGACAAAGCTGCCCATTATCAAATCATACCTCCGCCGATGCCGCCGATGTTTGTTTGAACAGAAGGTATCCCTGGAGTGGCCACGACCTCTGGCACGGGCTTGAAAAGCCCGGCCATGTCGAGCGTCAAATCCATGGCCCCAAAATCCTTGTCAATATCGCCGACCGAACCCAATTCTTCACCTCGCGAGGCTCCATCTGACATGACCCAAGCCCTGACAGACTTTAATAGCTTGATGACGTTCGTAAACCGAGAATCAGGCGCCTGCTGAAGGTGCGCGGGCTGCGTATGCTTGAGCAGAAACTTGGCCATCCAATAAAAATGGACGCCATCCCGCGAGAACCCATATCGTCTCGCGCTGCCCGGGCCAAGGTTGGGCGGAAATTGAGTGACCATGTCAGCGTCCCAATTCGACTTGAACTTGTCCAGAGCAACGCGAAACAGCGCGAGCACCTCCGGTGCCATGTGACAACCACCCTCAACAGGTGTACTGCGTCCCGAAACGGTGCTTGGATCGAAGCGGCCCGCCACCATCCAGTCAGACAAGGGAGGTGTCCCGCAATTGACTAGGAAAGACGCATTGCCAGTCAGCTGCACCTTTCGCATCGACGACAAGATGCCGTGGATCAAGATGAATTTGCCGTAGAGATTGGTGCTGCCCGGTTGAACCTGGTAGGAGCTATGAAACAGAGTTCGCAAGACCTGGGCCATGATTGGCTGGGTACTGCGCTGCGTTCCGTCCATGTTGCTTTCTCGTGCGAGGAGTGGGCCGTGAAGCCCAAGAGCAACCTCGCAATCTCGACTAGTTCGGGAGTCCCAGGCAGCATCATCTGATGGCAGAGGAATCTGCATGTCAAAGCTGTCCAGCTGCGAGTCCAGGTTGAAATAGAGTTCCAATGCCGCATGACAAAGAAAGATAATGTGCATCAAGCGAATCCGCTTCTCTTGCGCAACCCACATGTCCCAGTTGAAAGCAGAGACATCAAAGTTAAGCGGAGAAGAGTTGGTCTGGTGAAGTGAACTGACGAGGGGCGCTCCTGTGGACACCTGGAGCAAACCAAGATTGCGAGCACGATCCAGGACAACAGGAAAAGACTGGAAGCCGGTCTGACGCTGCGTCGGTGTGCCGTGCCACAGAAAGACAATTTGCATCAGCATGGCGGCCTGAAGCTCCTCGGTCGCTCTCTTGTCAAAGACCGTGCGTTCGTACGTCTCGGCGCCGGCGTGGGGGATCCCGAACGCTTCCGACATGAACTGAATGTCACGGATGAGAGCAGACCGCAGGAAATCCATCATTTGCCTAACGTGGTCGGCAGACACGCGATCCGAATAGCAAGCGCCAATGCAGCACATTCCTGCGAGTAAGCCGGTGTACGAGTGAGCCACATTGAAGGTGGCGATGTGGAGGATGGGAAAATGCACGTGGAAGTGTGTGTACTTTTCCAAGAAATCTTTGATGTTGTCGGGAGAGAAGGTCAGGTTCAGGCCAGCGCTTTCGTGAGTAATGGAGGAGCCGTCAGGATAGAAGAAATTGAGAATTTGGTTGGATATGTAGGAAAAGGGATCAGAGACCGATGCCGGTAAGCCCCAAGACGTGAAAGTTGCTTCGGTCGGTTTCACGCCAGGAAAGGCTTCTGTTCTCGAAACGTCGGGATTAGGCTCTAGTTTGACTCCGATCTGCGTCTGACGATTATTAGGGGGGGGATTGTCATATGGGTGATTGGGTTGCGCACCGGGAGGGAACATCTGAGTCCAGTCAAGGCCTGGCTGCTGGTTCTGGTTGTTGCCGCCATACATGGGCATGCCGTTCTGGCCAGGAGGCATGTTGTAGTTGGGCAACTGCTGGCCGAGACCAGGCTGCATCGGGTTCTGGACATCGCCACCGTAGCCCTGCTCGAAGTTGCCTCCGCGGGGGTTACCGGGCATGCCAGGGATGCCGCGCCTGTCCTGGCCGTTGCCATTCTCCATCCTGTTAAGACTGCTGGCGCGGGACAGCTGGTTCTGGTCGTTGGCGAGGTTGGCCATGCCCTCCGGCACCGTGGGCATCATGCCGAAAGGCTGCACGATGCCATCAGCCGACATGTTGTTCATGCCATTGAGGTGGTTCAGGTCCCCGTTGTCCTGGCCAAGAGCGGCCGCCTTCTGCTGGGCGGCGGCATTCTTCTTGACATGAGCCTGGGGGTGAGACAAGTGGGTGGCACCGCTGGGGTTTCCGCGGCGGATAGAGCACTTCTGGAAGTGACGCTTGAGAATGTCGCTTCGGGAGAACGTATCGCGGCACAGAACACACATGTAAGGGCGGTCGCCCGTGTCTGGACGCGCCATGTCAGCATGGGGGACTCAAGAAGGTCGAGAGTCACTCGATTGAGGGATTCGCGAGGGTGGGGGTGTCCACTTACGACGCAGGAGGTGACGCTTCAGGTGCTTCGCGTGAAGGTACGTCTTGGTGCAGTGAGGGCACGGGAATTTGCCGTCGGCGTCCTTCTGGGGGATGACGGTGCTCTTGGCAGTTCCTGAGCCAGCTTGAGGCGCCGTGGGACGGCCAGGCGCGCTAGGCAGAATGCCGCGGCGACCTTGCGAGCCGACAACGTGAGTGGGCTGGTCGCCATCAGGCAGAGACTGCTGCATCATACCGCCAGGACCGTAGGGAGACTGCACACCGGGTTGCGGCATCACGCCTCCGGGAGGCATGGGACGCAGGTTGGGGGGCACTCGGCCGCCAATGGGGGCGGGTGCAATGGGCTGAGGGTGCGAGTGCGCCATGGTGCTCTGCGGCATCATGCCCGAGCTCGTCGCGTAGCCTTGAGGCGGAGGAGGATAGTTGGCCTGCATCTGGTAAGGAGCACCGCGACCGGCATGAGCGGCCTGATTGGGATAACTGGCCATGCTGTTGCCGTTGGTGTTGCCGCCAGCGTTGGACGTGGGCGTGTTCGGTGTGGCGGGCGTACGCGGAGTGTGCGGGTTGCTGCCGTACATCTGGTTCATGGCGGCGGAGGGGTGAGGTTGAAGGGGCGGCAGAGTGTGATGGGGCATGGGAGAGTTCTGCTGCGAGTTGTGCTGGGAGAGTTGATGAGGCGTGACGGCAGGTGGGGGAGATGGGTACGATCCTCCATTTCCTGTACCGGACGAGTTTATACCATTGGTCGAGTACTGCGACGCGTCCATGGTTCCAACTTTTTGCGTTGCCGGCGGGAAAGTGGGTATGGTAGGGTTAAAGAAGAGAGACGCGTTCTGTTTTCGAACGTGGGTGCGCGGGGAGGGGAGAGGGGGGGCTCTCTCCAAGTGTTACGGCGGCGGCGCGGAATAGACAATAGTCAAGATCTGCCTTTTGGTTCTTTGATCTCGGTTGTGTGCCGATGGAGAAGAAGAAAAAAACAAGCAACTCGGCAAAAATAGTCGCGTAGTCGAGTGGAATCGAGTCGAGTCCAAATCGAAGCCGAAGGGAAAGAGGAGAAACGACGGAGCCGCAAGAAAGATGCAAGGGCAGGTCGGCGCGTGGGAATGTTTGTGTGTTCTGCGGTGGGAGCTTTTGTGGGATGAGGATCCAGTTGATCCCGTTCGGAAGAGGTTTTGGAGAGGGTCAAGAGTGGAGTCGATGGGGCGGGATTCGAA
>NW_003315034.1:134274-135155 GCF_000150825.1 Verticillium alfalfae VaMs.102
ATTCGGGGCCTGTTCACACAAAAAACAGGTGGGCAGGGAAAGGTGGTGTACGTGCGCCAGGGAAGGGAGACGGGGGGCGCAACAGGTACTTGGTCGGTAGACGAGATGGATGGGCAGGCAGGCTCACACAAGGTCAACTCAACGGCAGGCAGACACTGACCAGGACAAGATAGGAAACAGGTATGGATCACTTAACCCCAAAGAAGTAAAGCAATCACCAACTTCGCATTCCGAGTACCCAATACCTGAGTCAGTGCGAGGATGCAGTGCTATGAGCACGTACCGCGGTACGGTCTAGCGCCGCCGGGTTTTTGCTTTCTTTTGCTGTCACTCCCTCCCCCCTCCCGTTTTCCGAGGCAGGCAGGTGCGAGGACAGACAAAGCGAGGCCAGGCAGGCATTATAATACCTGTCTGTGTAGGTAGGTCAGTACAAGAGGCTCTTTCATTACCTAGACACGCTCCCTGCCCGTTTGCGGCAGAGAGTGACCTTCAGCGCATGCCAGACTTGAACTCTGATCGAGATGCATTGGTGAGTGGGCGACCAAGGTGGCCACCCGTGAACCATCCCGACAGAGCAACCGATTCGTCATCATAGATGAACCACAATCTCCGTACTCGTCCAGCAAACAACGCGACTGGATATGCACGGAAAACAAGAGTCGCGAGCTGGGTCTCGCCCGAGATACCGTCGCCTTCATCATTTGTGACGACGCCCATGTCGACACCCCCAGCAGCAAAGATAGACGTATCACATCGACAAGAGCGTGTCAAGGTGAATGGACTTACCAAGTACACCACGTCTCGTAGCTAGCTGCACGTAGGCCCAAGCCCGAACGTACCATTTCGACAGGCTGGTCGGGGTCCGGCACCGGCTCCCAATG
>NW_003315034.1:136213-138671 GCF_000150825.1 Verticillium alfalfae VaMs.102
TGAGTCCTTTGGAGGTGTGAAGGCTGCTGCTTAGAGCAAACCCCACGAATCGAGGATGCCCGCCCAATGCACACTCTCCTGTACACATACAGCAGGAGAAACCTTGGTCAAATTGACTGAAGCCCAGCGTGCTCGATCTTGGAGAGCGCAGTCAGGGAGAGCATCCATTTCCTAAAAGCGTAACGGGATGGCTGCAAGACCAACGTTTCGAATACGTCATCCTGGCAGCACTCAAACATGACATGTGCTCTCTTCCGAACATCAAAGCAGGTCAATGAACACTCACCTCCTCCAAAGTCCCTGGGCCCATCCATCGGGATTCTTTGCAGGAGCACAAGCCAGGATATCCTAGCCATCCAACGAATCCTGGTCGTGGTCGTGCTCATTCGTTCGTTCGTTCGCCCACCCTCCCACACCACAATGGCGCCGAAGGTACAAAACATGGGCGACACATAGTGCTCAATGCCTTGAGGCTACGCGACGTAACATAATGCACCGTCGGAGATCAATGCAGTCGAAGCCTGAACCAACGATTTGACGAGGTCCTGCTTTGCAAGTACCATGTAGCAAGGAAGGGGATAATCCACCGAAACCCTCGACAAGATGAAGCAAGTAAGAGCTTGAATGCCATGGGTGTCGTAGTTGGTATGCACAGCATTACGCACTGGCACGACAGTACCTTTTGCAGGAACGCGAGTTGATCGGGCAATCAAGCGCGGCCAGACCGAGTCAAGCAAAACACGGTACCTTGCTTCCGATATATTCTCGAGCTCACTCGCGTCCAGTAGCGCCGCTTTGCCGTCTTCCCGCACTTCCGTCTTGCTGACCGCGACACGCGTGCCTACTCTACCGTCTGAATATTAAGCAGTGGCTGGCAAATTGGAGGGGAAGGGACTGGGTGCGCGTGTTCAACAGGCTTGATGGTTGCATCTGGTCTGATGCTACCTCACAGGCAACCTTGCTGCCAGCGTGACAGGGTATGTTGGCCAGGGGCTTGCGGATGGTCCCTGGTGAGGAGCAGGCCCCCAAGAAATGCCCCCCACGAACGCGCGCTGGATCGATCGAAGTCGGGCACTCTGTACATGTATATGGCACGAGTCTCTTCAAGACGCAATCCAGTATGAATGATGCTCATGACATTTGCATTCTGACTACACGCAGGGACGCCGTTTAGGCTGCTTCGCTAACAACGCCGATATCCCATCCACACAACACTTCGCGAATACTTGTACTAGGCCAGCGAAACTAAACGCGTTTCCGCGTTACGAACTGTGAATCCGTTTGCGGGTGCTAACCCCCACCGACAGCCGCCGACATCCTGGTCTGGTGGCGCCGAACCACTGCAGGGCTTCGAACGGCAGTGCGAGGGCAAGGAGGGGTCGATGCGTTTTTGACGGGAGACCCTCCTGTTAACGCCAACTGTTGTGGGACGATGATGGTCCAACGGGTGTACCTGCAATTGGGGGGGGGAGGGGGGGGGCCAATACTCCATCGAACCCTTTTGCGGGATCAGTCGACTCCATTATTTCTATTCTAGAAGGCTGCGATAGAAGATGTGGCCCTTTTGAAGCTATGGCCAGCCTGGACCACCGCGTTCTCTGACGAACACAACAATTCGTGACACAGTTGCCTCCGCACAACCTCGTGATGGACCACCTCGCGTTCAATTCGAGAGGCGGTTTACGTTGGCAGGTAGACATGATTGACACAAATCACCCGCCGTTGCCGAGCTTCGGCCAAGCAAGAAATACGCAACGTACCGTTTTCGCAGGTCAGGTCAGACCAGGTGCCTCGCAGTCGAGGCATGACTGACCCTTCTCGGCGCAGGCGAGAGAACGGCCGAGCCAAGGATGAAAGTACCTGTACCAGGCTGACGACTGACCCACCCTGTTGTAACTCGCTCTACACCATGTCAAAATGCGCCCACGATCAGCGGTCGACCACACATCGAACGAGCGAACGAGAGACATCTCATCATGTCATGGAAGCGTCACTTAAGAAGCTTATTCGATTTTACGACTCACCCGACCGAATGAGATTTAGGTCTTTTCTGCCATCAGAAAAAGCATTGAAGGAAGGCAGAGTTTGCCACAAAGCCCTTGCCGGTATGATCCCCCTCGTGGCATTCGCGGCATACCACGTACAAGTACAGCCTTGAGATTTTGGTGGATGCCCGACGCTACCGAACCGCTGAGCATGTGTCGTGGGTACCACAACATTTCGCCCGCTCCTCGTGGCAGATCCTTGGCTGCGAGAGAAAAAGCGGACTTCTGCTTGAGGATATCCGACGGCTTGGCTGGCGATCTGGGCAGGGGTATACACTCGGTGCCTCGGTCTGATGGAGATGTCTGATCGAAGAGATCCGTTCACACCATTGGTCTGTGGTGGGAGTTCTGGCACCGGCCTTGGCGAGTGATAGCGTCCCAGTAAGTCGAGCTAGCAAGCGCCGTGTTGTTGG
>NW_003315034.1:138839-151886 GCF_000150825.1 Verticillium alfalfae VaMs.102
ATTCAAAAAGACTCCCTGTTACTCTAGGTCGCGTTGACAAGACCCCGCCCCCCCCCCGTCCCATGGATCTGAGGGCTGAGGGCCAGGCTATTATTCTGCCTGCCGCATGGCACGGGCACCGCACATTGCCTAGACGGAGAAACACCCCTGACCTGTTGCGGCACGCTTTTTACCGGATGGTCTGTCACGCCCGAGGCCAGCCTGGAAGTCAGTGCCATACGGAGCATTACGATTACCACATCGCCGACAAATATCGTGACAATGCGGACTTACTGACCGCTCTGAGACGGATTCCACTATGAATCGGTCATTGGACCGCATCCGACCGTGGCTGACGAGTCAGGTGCATCGAAAATTCTCACGATATCAAGTTTTGCTTGGAGATTGACAGGATGCCGATACGCTTGGCACATGGCTACGCCTGCAGTTCTTTGGCCAGGGTGCGCGTTAGCCTGCCCATAGCCTTCCTGCCACCGTTATCCAAATACTTTCTTGACTCGCCAGCGACACCATTGAAGACTGCCCAGCCGCACGCTTTGTTCGTTTTATCTTCAAGTATACCAACCGCCACAGCCTGTCGATCGTCGGCAAAGTACCGACGACCGACTGGCGGTGGGGGTGTGCCCCCCAGGATTGCGAATCACACGCCAGCTGCGACATCGCTGAAATGCCTCGAAGACCAAGGCGAGATTGCTAGCTGGTATCCTCGGGCGCGCTGGAACGAACGGGCTTGGCCCTTCTCTCCCGTGACGTTGTACATTATTCATGTTCATTCTGCCAACAACATGTTGACTCTTGCGTTGTGCTCCTATGAATTTGCGCATGAGCGGTAGATCACCCCTGTCCGATTGGGATCAATGCGCGCTGTTCAGTTGTTGTGATTGCGTCGCGCCCTGTCGCACCAGTATGGCAGTTCGTGGTCATGTGGCCGAGCAGAGAATGGACAGTCGGATGCAACCCGCTGCCTAGTGAGCTCATCAACATGCAATGCAAGGGATCTGACGTCCATTTAGGGCGACAATTTCAACCGACAGGAAGCGACAGCGGGCGGTGTGCACACCAAGTCCTTCAGCCCTCCTGCTGTTGCGTGTTTTGCGACGCAGTACAGGCCACGAAGTCTGTTTTGAGGTGTTCCTGCACACGACCATCAGGTGTTCCCTCACGTATTCCCACGGTCACCAAGAAGACACACTTCTCCTCAAGCTGTGCTCCTGCACTGTAAGCTTTGCGCTACGAGGTTAACGATGCGAGCATGGTTAACGGCGCGTGTGACCGAATTGTGATATTGAAGACGGCATTTCCTCCTCATCATGAAAATCGGTGATCAGCTGCCTCAGGTGTGCAAACTTTCCGAATACGTTCAGACGCCCGCATTAGACGGCCTGCATGGGTGGGCGGTATGCACGCAATTGCGGCGGTTGGTGGCCGGCGTCCCATTCAGCCTGAAGGTCCCATGCAGACGAGTTCGTCGCCTGAGCAGGTGCGCAGACAAGGAGTGCTTAAGTCGCTCATGGCCTCGGCGGCGGGATATAAGGTGCCGGTCACGTATGCCGGGGAAAGACCACAGGAGACAAGACAGATTACCTAGCTGCCTGCATGTTGGCATGCACACCGGCACGCCATTAACATGCGCACCTGTGTATGTTCAGATAGGCTCGCGCGGCGATGCCGGAGAGCTGACGAGGAAGGTTGAAGAATCGGCTTCGAGGTGTGTTCCGAGGCCACCCACATGGCCATGGACAAAGCTGCGGTCGAATTGATGCATCGCGCCGAGAGCTGTCTCTGGTGTCATGCTCGTCCGCTGAGCAGGCAACATTCAGATGTCGTCGTGATGCCGTCCCCATCAATGTCCCACCTGTCACTGAAAGCGGGCCCGCGCAAGGGACGCTGTTGAGCCGCATCAACGTCCCACTCACGGGTGTCGCCGTGGTCATGACCACCATGTCGGCGGATCTATGAAGTCTTGAGGTGTGGTGGACCGGTGGACTGGTTCCTCTTCGGGGGCGGGCTGCACCCAGGGTGCCTCCTCACCACCTCCACCCCCTATTCCCTCCCGCCCCCCCAGACGGGGCACTGTTCTCCGCATGGATGCGACCCGGGGCGTTGGGTCAAGATCAAGACCCAGATGACCTCCACGACAGCTAGCTAGAGGCGGACAAGATACAGCGGGACGCGTGTGGTGGACGACTCCATCCTGAGATCCGCCGATCTGACAACGGCATGCCCCAGTGAAGGAAGGACAGGAGGGGCCTGGCGGATCACCTCCAAGGCCGCCCAGATGTCAGCCCCGTTTGGGGGCCAACCTTCGTATGGTGCGAATGGAGACATTGGGGCACGACCGTGCTTTCGTCCAAGTGCGGAAGGCGAATTTTGAGTTTTGCCAAGGCCCTCACGGGCACGAAGCCGGAGCCGACACGCTCGTCCAGCATCGTGCGGTTGTCCCTTTCTTGGAAGGCTGCTGGATTGGCTCAGCAGCGCAGGCAGAAATGGCGCCTGGCCTTCACCTCATTGTGAACGATGTTGCCGACACCGATGCAATGAGTGATTGCACGGCGGCAAAATCTTGTGACATATCTGCGTTGATACACATATCTAGCTCATCGTTGCCTCTACACATGAAATCAGTAAGGCTGAGCCAAGTGCAAAGAAATTCGACTGTCGATGTAGCAAGTCGTTGACCTGATTGACCTGGTGTCATCCAGCCAGTACGTGTGGCAAGACCGCTGAGGCTGGGGTGTGGCGCAGTAATCGGTACATTGTAGGCCCGGGACAAGATCAGGCTGACGCGTGATTGGTTATGAAAAATCCCAAGCTCAATTCGTAGCCTTCAGTTTCGTGAGATATTGTTAAGTCCTCCTAACGGCGCAGCTCGAACCTCGACCACAGAGAATTAGCCATTGTTCAATATGGCAAATGCCAACACACTGCGGCCTTCCATAGGCCGTCTCGCCACCCGCGTAACCATCACGCCCACACGAGCCGTCACGGCGCAGTTCCTCTCCTCCACCGCCGCCCCCTTCTCGACTTCAACGGCACAATGCAAACGCAAGACTCGCGATAACAACCGCCTCCGTGGCGTCAGCGCCCTTCGACGTACAGGGCCCCGCGAGCCCCTGTCTGTGTCGTGGGACGAGCTCCCCAAGCCGGTGGACTTCAAACCCAGGATCGACACGGACGCGGACCATGGGCTTTGGGGTTTCTTCTCGGCCGAGGGCAAGCTCATGAACCAGCCAAAGGAGGACGAGGCACATGGGCGCGCGTGGACAGTGAAGGAGCTGCGTGAAAAGGGCTGGGAGGATCTGCACGCCCTGTGGTGGTCTTGTTGCCGTGAGCGGAACAGGATCGCGACGCCAACGCGGAGCGCATCCGCGCCCGTATGGCTTGGAGGAGCCACGAGGCGAACGAGAGGGACCAGGTGTGAGTCTCACGCTTTCTGAAGCAAGAAGAAACGTGCGTGGCATTGTGAGCTGACATGTTGCGACGCGGGCCAGCAAACGATGCAAGGCATCAAGCACGTCCTGACCGAACGGTACTACCTATGGGAGGACGCCCGCGAGCTGGCGAAGACCGACCCCGAGATCGACCTGTCAGGGAATGGCGAGGCGTACCAGCCTTCGTACGAGCGTGGCGAAGACCACCTCGTCGCTGAGCCGAGCGAGGCCACACTCGAGGATGCTACACGGAAGACCGATGCAGCTGCCTCCACCGCCAACGTCGAGGGCGTCCATGTCGACCCCTCCACATTGCCAGCCGGCGACAAGGCGCCGGTGCAGTCGCAGAAACTATAAAAATACTTTGGGTAACACGATCAGTCAGAGCAGAAGGTCACACTCGGTCAGTTCCGGCCGGGACCATGTAAGAAGTACCTGTACTAGTGTATACAGAAATGATGTACGATACGAAGAGGGAATCGCGCGAAGGAAGCCGAGTTCATCATGTTTTTAAACAAGCCATGATGCTTGAACGTGCATTGTGACTGCATGCCCAGTTATCCCGGCTGATGGCAGTCACGAGGCTGTCCTCGAGTGATGTGCGATCCAAGGCCAATACAGTGCATTGTCCAGGATGTTATAAAGTACTACCTACCTAGGGCAGTCATGGATCACTGCCTTAAGACTGCTGGCCCTGCTGTCCACTGCCGAGCAGACCGGGAAAATCGACCCAGCAGCGATGCAATGCTGATCCAAGTCGTCTCGGATGCCTTCGAACTTGATAGGAGCTCATTCAGACGAGAACTGCTGCGAGGGCAGGCATCCCACCCACCGCCTCGTGAGCCCCCCCCCCAGCGCAGACCAGGAGTGTGCACAGTGGTGCATTTGCACTGCTGCACCGCTGCATGACCCCTCCAAAACCTCGACCCCAATGGCCCACCTGAAGGCCCGACCGCTTCTCCAGTCCTTCCCATTCATCATACCCAGACGCTGGCCACTCCGCTTCAACCAAACCCAAAACCCCCCCTCAACCCAAACCAGCTCATCCCGACACATCTCGAAGCCACTCCTTTCCAGGCACGCAATAGAAATCAACCGAAAACAGCTCCCACACCGCAATCATGGACGAGATTGCTAAGGAGTACGATGTTATTGTCCTCGGCACTGGTACGTCTACGTCTCGTTCCCCTCGTGGCCTTGCCCCGCATCGCCCTGGCGTGGGGTTCTTCACCTATGCTTCCTAGCTGACCGCTCTACCGCCGTATAGGCCTGACCGAGTGTATTCTGTCCGGGTACGATTCCATTTCGAACAAGCCATCGTATCTAATGTCCGGCGAAGTGATGCTGACTTTCATGACCCCACAGTGTCCTCAGTGTGAAGGGCAAGAAGGTCCTCCATATTGACCGCAACGACCACTACGGCGGGTAAGCTTCCTCCTCTGACAGCGGCCCGCTCGCCACCGTGATTCAAGGCAACAAAGCTAATGCATCACCAGTGAGGCTGCTTCTGTCAACCTTGAGACGGTATATCTCCCGAACCTTGCAAACACTGCTTCCGAGTCCGAATCTGACATGATACACTATAGCTCTTCAAGAAGCACGGCAACTACCAGAAGGGCGAGGAGCCATGGACCAAATACGGCCGCCTCAATGATTGGAACATCGACCTTGTCCCCAAGTTCCTCATGTCCTCTGGCGAGCTGACCAACATTCTCATCTCCACCGATGTCACGAGGTACCTCGAGTTCAAGCAGGTCGCTGGCAGCTACGTCCAGCAGGGCCAGGGCTCCAAGGCTACCGTTGCCAAGGTCCCTTCCGATGCCGCTGAGGCGTTGCGCTCCCCCCTGATGGGCATCTTTGAGAAGCGTCGCATGAAGAGCTTCATCGAGTGGGTTGGCACCTTCGACCTGAAGAACCCAGCTCCACAAGGGTAAGTCAAAGCTCTCCAATGCCCCTGAGCTGTCGACTCGTGTCACACATCCAGCTAACACAAAACGAACAGGCCTGGACCTTAACACCGCCACCATGAAAGAGGTATATGACAAGTTCAGCCTCGAGACCGGCACCCGCGACTTCATCGGCCACGCCATGGCTCTCTATACCGATGACGACTACCTCACCACACCCGGTGCCGCTCCGGAGGCCATTGAGCGCATCCGCCTCTACGGCAACTCGGTCGCTCGCTACGGCAAGTCTCCGTACATCTACCCGCTGTACGGCCTGGGAGAGCTTCCTCAGGGCTTCGCCCGCCTCTCCGCCATCTATGGTGGCACTTACATGCTCAACACCCAGATTGACGAGATCCTTTACGAGGATGGCAAGGCTTCCGGCATCAAGGCCACCATGACTGGCGCGGACGAGATGAAGTTCGAGACCAAGGCCAAGACTATCCTCGGAGACCCCAGCTACTTCCCTAACAAGGTCAAGGTCGTTGGCCAGGTTCTCCGCGCCATCTGTATCCTCAAGCATCCCCTGTCTGGCACCAACGATGCCGACTCGGCTCAGCTCATCATCCCCCAGAGCCAGGTTGGCCGCAAGAATGGTAAGTGGCAAAGCATCAACGAATCATGAACACTGCTGACCTGACTAGATATCTACATTGCCACCGTGTCCTCTGCTCACAACGTCTGCCCCAAGGGCTACTGGATCGCAATCGTCTCCACCATTGCCGAGACGACAGCGAACCACCACCTCGAGCTCCAGCCCGGTCTCGAGCGCCTTGGCAAGATTGAGGAGCAGTTCATGGTGAGGCGCAGATTCTTGAGAGGGCAACGACGTGGGCTAACTGAACCAGGGCGCTCCTATCCCCATCTACGAGCCCACTGATAATGGCTCCAAGGATAACGTATTCGTTTCCAAGAGCTACGACGCCAGCAGCCACTTCGAGACCACCACGGACGACGTCAAAAACATCTACCGCCGCGCCGCCGGCGAGGCGCTCGTCGTCGAGGGCCTCAGGGAGGGTATCAATGTCGCTGACGAGTAAGCGACACAGGAAAGGAAGACCAGCAGGATACGTATCACATAACCAGGCACATATACCAAACCAGTACAGTACAGCGGAGGAAACAAACCGGGGGCGGAACCTTGATGGATGCTTTGGCGATAGCTTCTCCGTAGACGAGTCATTTATCTGATCTTTGGCGGGCAACTATCAAATTTACGTTAGTAGCGTTGTGAACGAAAAGGTTGAATTCTTGAATTGATACAAATGCATCTTCACACCAATCCCGCGGTGGTATCTCCGTGAGTATCATCTAGTCATCCCCAGGAATTCAATGACTGCTTGTATCGCTCACAAGAGCACACTTTCTCCGGTAGAATCACGCCAGATCCCGATGGACGACAGCAAGACCAGCCTGCCAACGCTCTGATCATGAGCCGGTCTTTGTCAAGCCCTGTAGCAAGCGTATGCGGCCCGCGTGCGTGTTCCAGCAGGGTTGAAAACAGTAGAGGTTTGTAACCGCAAAACGACAGCTGATTTCGCATTCTCGTCCATGGAACGTTTCAATCACGACAGTGCAGAGTTGCTGATGTCGTCATCGTCAAACCAGTGCAGGATTCTCGGGTCGCAGGATAATGGGATGTGCCAAGCATCAACAAGATTGCAGCCCATGGCATCAACGTCATTGTTGAGCTATCGCGGTTGCGTTCATGGCAGGCATTTGTATAGCCTTCGCTGTCCCTCACTGCCACCCTTGTCGGCCTGGAGACCCTCTTGTGGAAGCACAGTCTTCCATGCTGGCAACGGTTTGATTCACTTGAGAATATTGCACCGGGCGCTTGCTTTGGAGTTTTCAAGGAGAGCCCAATTGCATTAATAGTCTTCTCTAGGCCTAGGATACTAGAAGCGCTAGAAAGCCATAGAAACATGGCGCAAGCAGCAAAGCAGCTCGAGAAAGAGAGGTCTCCGCAGGAGGCTCAGGTGGCTCTCGCTACGGATGGACGATGGGGCCTGAGAGTGAATTTGTGCGAAATGGATGTTGTTTTGGTCGAGGAACATGCTGTACTCACACATGCGTCAATCATCTAACAAAGGGCATGTTCTAGCTACAGGTGTAAATATGCACCAGTTATCGGACGAGTCGACAAGTCCGTCAGACCGAAGGCTCAAAGGAACAGACGCATTCACAACGCAAGAACTAGACCCTTACCTCTGCACGAGCACTATCGGCTCGGAAGATTGCATGCTCACAGAAAACGTCGACTGGCTGGCGGTGGCAGGATCTCTTCTCACGTGGAAAGGTGCTCAGCCCAAAGACGGAGGCGGCTCGTACAAGGACACAAGTTGTCATATTACGGAAAGCATGGCAATGTCAGGGTGAGATGATGAAACAAAAGTCAATTTCCTTGCCAAAGGTCGTAAATAACATGATCATTTTTATGTCCGGCCACGAGCTCCTCAGAGCCGGCAGCCATTGGAACGGTAACGTCCCGAGAAGAACCACCACGCGCCAAACTCCCCGACGAAACAGATGCCACGAGTGATGATCCATATGCGCGAGAGAAAGACCACCAGCTTCGAGAAGAAGCAGGAGAGAATGCCGCTTAACGACTCCTCGTGGAGCCCATGCCACGCTTGCCGGCGAGCTGCGTCTTGTGTTAGTAAACGGAAGGAGACGGAAGATCGGGCGTGAGTCACTTACCAGATGCCTCTGCAGCGAAGCCGTAGTGTGACGATCGGCCTCACCCTGCCTGGCCATGCGATTCATCTTCTTCTGGCCCAGCTTGGCCATGCGCTCAGCCGTGGTGCGCTTGCCCTCATCCTCGACACCGTCCTCGCGACGGTTGACAGCAGCCTGGCTGCGAGACCGGGCGCGGCTCTGCGACCGGAGGCGCTCGCGCGGCGTGGCGTCGAGGTCCATGGCGTCGGCGTCCTCGGTGCCGGCACGGCTGCGTCCGAGCGAGCGGCCACGGGGACGAGACTGGGAGCGCGCGCGCGACACAATGTCGGTCGTGTCGACACCGAGCTGGTCGAGAGCGTCGTCCATCTTGGACAGGGGAATGGGAACCTTCTTGCGGGGGATGATGGCCTGGTTCTTGAGACGCTTCTTCATGCGCGCCTCGTTGCGGATCTGTCCCTGCTTCTCGCGGATCAGCTCCGCCTGGGCGAGCACGGTGGCCTCCTCCTCGTCATCGATCTCCTCGTCCGAGTCATAGTAGCCCTCGGCCTCGAGCTTCTCCTCCTCCTCCTCGAGGGCGGCGAGCTTGGCCTCGATATCGGGGTCGATAAAGTCGGCGACGTTCTTGCCGTCGAAGATCTCGGGGATCTTGTCGTACTTCCACTCGGGGTTTGCGAGGATGTAGTCGGCGCGGAGGTCGACGTTGAACACGCCAGCACCGCCCTGCTCTTCCTCGACATCCCGCGCAAGCCTCCTGCGCTCGGGGTCAGTCTTGTCGTACTTCTTGAGGTTCTTGACGCCCTCGGGGATGAAAGTCTGGAGCGTCTGGCCGCCCATCGGAGTCGCGACGTGAATGCGCGACATGACGTCAGCCAGGCGGCCGCCGATGGCGCCGCTGCTGGTGGTACCGGCGTTCAGCTTCTGCGAGACGCGCTCAGCAATGAGGCGCTCGCAGACGGCGTTCTTGACGTCCTGAACGCCCTCCTGAGTGTTGCAAGACAGCTGCAGCATCTCGACCTCGCCCGACTTGAGCAGGCCCTGAAGCTTCTCCTGCGTCTCGGCATCGAGGTCCTCAACCTTGGTGATGTCGATCTTGTTGATGACGAGGAAGACGAGCTTGTTGGAGAAGAGGGGCTTGATCGAGGCGAAGAGGTTGATCTGGGCTTCGACGGAGTAGCCGCACTGCTCACTGAGATCCATGACTGTGATCCATTAGAAAATGGCCATCAAAGCAAGACGTGACGCATGTACTCACAATACATGACCGCTGAGCGCAAATGAGCAAGGGCTGTGATGGACTGCATCTCGATCGTGGACCTGCACATAATGAGTTGGAGTTTCCCAAGTTTGGTTTGCGGCAGACGTACATCTCCTCAAGAGGGTGGTCCAAGATTCCGGGGGTATCAATGCACTGGAAACGTAGGTACTTGTAGTCAAAGTGACCACAGAAGAGGGACTTGGTCGTGAAGGCGTACGGCTGAACATCGACGTCGGCGCGAGACACGGCTGCAAATGCACGTTAGTCTAGTTTCCTAGCCGCGAGGACTTCACGGGGCAGCTTACACTTCAAGAAAGAACTCTTTCCAACATTGGGGAAGCCGCAAATGACGAGCGTCCTAGTGTTGGGGTCGATGGAGGGCAGACGGCCAAGATGCTGGCGGACCTGCTCGAGGTACAGGAAGGTGTCTTTGAGTCTCTTAATGAGTGTAGCCATGCGACCAAGGGCAGCGCGCTTCAACTGCTTGCACTGGTACAGAGACTGGCCGTACTTCAGAAGACGGACGTAGTCACGACCCACACTCTCAATGAGCGACTTGCAGGTCGAGATCTGGCCAAGAGCGATTTTGAGGTGGTCGGCATCGTACAGGGTGTTCATGAGATCGCGATGGAACGGGTGGATGTCGTTGAGGCGGGGGAAAGACTCGATAATCTGGCCAAGCTTGTCCGAGCAGGTCTCCTGAGTGAACTTGACCTTACGGGTGTAGAAGCCCTGACAACATGTTAGCAGGTTGTTCCTGATGGTGGAGGCAGCCAGGCCGAGACAGGAGAACATTGAGGCCGCAACCCGCGTAGATCTCCTCGTCATGCCGTAGTCATGCCCGCGCCTCGACTTTGCGCACGTCCACGTACTCTGATTCTGCTGATCTTGAAACCGGCGCGAATCTGCGTCGGCAGTTTCCTCTGGGTGGACGACAGAATAATGTCGGTCATCTGCGAGTAGTTGGGAATGACTGGGATATCCTTCCATCTGATACACGGTCAGCGAGTGGTCAGAAGACCAAGCCTATGCGGTTTCTGCTAACTGTGTCTTCATGGTGAGCGGCAGGTGAGCGCTGACGCGAGCTCAAGCGATCGAAAATTGGCGGTGGGAAATGTGGAGGCGGTCGGGCGCAGGCAGAGAAGGAGGGTCGAGAAACTCGGTGAGTTCGGATTCGATCCTGAGGAGTTTGCAGCCGGGTGACAATCTCGACGACAACTGCGGACCACCTAAGTGACGAAGACGAAGAAGGGAGACGACCAGGCGTGTTTTGAGGGCTCGGTGGTCGGTTCGATCGTTCCGCTCAGGGTGGGCGGTAAGAACTGAAGTGCGGTCGGCATCGAGCCTCATGATTTTTTTTTCCCATGGCCCAGCAGAAAAAAAGTGGCGACTTGGCGCTATCTTATCTTATCTAGTTCGATGCTACCTGCAATTTGACATGGCCCTCTCACGACAAGCCTGCGGTGTGATGCGATACACCAGAGCCAGCTATGGTTCTCTTAATGCTGGAATGAATTCAAGGCTCGGATACACCACTGTCTTACCATTACCTTGTGATCCAAATCTTGGCAGAGCCTTGGTGGTTCATTCAACATGAACTCTGCATGGCATCCTCACTTTCTGTCAAGGCTGCGAGCGCCCCACACAGAAATTTTCCAATCGTGGTGGGGTGCGGGGCAGCGACGCCCAGCACCGTATCAGTGAAGGAGGGGTCATTTCTTCAGAGGATGAAGCCGTAGTCGGATGAGATTCGATTAAGCTTTTCTTGTGAAGACGACCTGGAAGAAGACTTGACATGATTTGATTCTTGCACACGAACCACTACTGTGCTTTACCTCTTCAACACCTCACAATTGTCATCATCTGCTTCATAGGCCCGGCGCATCTTAGTACCCCGCCATCCATCCCCTCGCGACAACCACCACACATCCACCATGGCCGGCCAACTCCCACAGTGGAAGCAGGATTTCCTCCAGGCTGCCATCGCAGGCAAAATTCTCAAGTTCGGCTCTTTCGAGCTCAAGTCCAAGCGCATCAGCCCCTACTTCTTCAACGCTGGCGACTTCTACCGGGCCGACCTCTTGCGCGCCATCTCCCTCGCCTACGCCCACGCCATCATCGAGGCGACCAAGGACGCCGCCAACCCGCTGCGCTTCGACATTGTCTTCGGGCCTGCCTACAAGGGCATCCCCCTCGCCACCGCCGCTGTAGACAAGCTCGCCGAGCTCGACTCGGCCACCTTTGGCCACACCTGCTACTCCTTCGACCGCAAGGAGGCCAAGGACCACGGCGAGGGCGGCAACATTGTCGGCGCCCCCCTCAAGGGCAAGCGAGTCCTCATCGTCGACGACGTCATCACTGCAGGAACTGCCAAGCGCGAGGCCATTGCCAAGATTCGCGCCGAGGGCGGCGAGGTTGCTGGCATTGTTGTCGCGCTTGATCGCATGGAGAAGCTGCCATCACCCGATGGTGATGACTCCAAGCCCATGCCCAGCGCCATGGGCGAGATCAAAAAGGAGTACGGTATCCCCATCTACGCCATCCTGACGTTGGACGACATCATCGAGGGCATGAAGGGTTTCGCTTCGGAGGAGGACACGAAGCGCACTCAGGAGTACCGGGCCAAGTACAAGGCCAGCGATTGAGTTGAGTCTCTAGTTGATCACTGCAGATGTGGGCAGGGAGGAGGACGAGTACTGCTTTTGCGCTCAAAGTTCCACCCAGGCGTCACGAGTAGCTAGCAAAAGGTAGTCAAGGCTTCTGAATAGACTAAACTGGCTACCTGTCTAGCAGAGGGAGGCGGTACTCTTGTAGAATAGGTAGGCGTCATATGAGGGTCAACATCTCACAGCCCCGCTCGAACGCCCCTATACGATGGAAATTGCTCAATGCCAGGGGGCTATTTCAGCCCTTCTGAGCCGGGCCATCAAGGTCGAGAACCTTCGTAGAGGAGGTCAGCGAGTTTGCTCCGGTGTCTGCATCTTTAGACGAAGCAACGGGAGGCGCTCTCACCATATCGTACCAGCCGCCGCCTCCGAAGGTCACTTGACTCGCGCCCAGTTCCCTGAACCCGAACTTCTTGTAAAACCCCACGAGATGCTAGATCATGCCCGTCAGCACAGAGTACAGACATCGACATGGAGCAGCACATCGAAACCTACATCCTCGCAGATCAAGGCGATCCGGTCAGCAACGCCTGAGTCGTTTATGATCTGGATATACGAGGTCAATGTAATTTTGCCTATGCCAGTGCCGTGCAGTTTCGGGGAAACAGCAAGCGAATGCAGACAGACGGTCCTGCCATCTTGCTGGTGTCCGACCTTGGCTGACTTGGCTGCATCGGCATCACGCCAGTTCTGCGGGTATCTCAGGTCGTCATCAGTCACGACGGGGCTCTTGCCCATGGTCGCGACGGCATGGGCACAGAGGACGAGGACCTCGCCGTCCTCTCTGTTCGTCTCGACGGGATTTGCCGTCGCGAGGGTTTCCAGACCAAAGTCTTTTGCCTCGGATGGCTTGACGCTGCAGAAGAGGCCGAAGCAGATGTCTGAGCATTGGGAAAGACGGTATTGGAACTAAGACGTGTTAGGGAGAGCAAGGGTGGGAAAAGTGTGGTACTATGGGGCGGGCGGGAAGTGGCCTAGGTGTGTCACCTGTTCGGGATGGCATCGGTGATTCGGATTCGTAAACGCGGCATCCTCCAGAGCCTGGCACGAGCTGACGCTCGACACGGTGA
>NW_003315034.1:152433-155470 GCF_000150825.1 Verticillium alfalfae VaMs.102
AGCCACTGGTTCGTGGCGGCTGCGTGCCAGACAGTACCGGTCGATCACTCATTTTGAGCTGTCTCATCCGGTTTCCTACCAAGACAACTTTTGTCCTGCCTTGGAAGAATTTACCTTTGAGCAGTTTGTCTCTCTAGCTACCGCGAGCAGATTTGCCCGTCAACTCACACAACGTCGTGCCACCCACATGCAGACTCGGGCGCCGGGCTCAATGGCACCGAGTCAAAAGTTGGCTGGTAGCGGGTATGTGCTGGCTCACTGGCATAACTGTTTTCCCCTTTGCATATGGCTATCCAACATTGGCATGGCGGGGGGGGGGTTGGTTTGACGGACTTGCCATGCAGGCTGCATGAAGTGGGCGTCAAGTTATTAAAGAGCATCTGGATACCCGGGAACCGCCTCCGGGAAAATGACCCTGCATGGAGGCCGGAGCTTGGTGCTTGGTGCTTTAGCGAAGGGGGCATAGCAATATTGAAACGTCGTCGGCGTCGGATGTGGTGCAGAGGCGATTCGGCCGACAGGGCCGGGTCATGGGCTACAGAATGAAGCTCATGTCGATGGGAGAGAGAGAGAGAGCATGAAATGCTGAATTCTGTGCTGTGCCTATGCGCCTGAGCAGCTGGGCAGCTGGGGTAGGCGAGCATTGCCTTATGCAAGACATGCGTGCTGGCCAACAACGGCTTCCTCGTCCTGATGAGTGCACCGCAAGGCAACCAGGAGTACACGGCGACCGGCATGATGAGAAAAAAACTCTCCGAATGGGAGCGAGGTGTGATTGCTTCTCCCTGTCTTCCCTGCTGGTCCCTTCTCGTCACTTGCCTTGATGCTACCCTGCTTGTGACCTTGTTTGGTTGAACCTCAACTTGACGCCGTCTATCATGCTCGACCACTGTATGGTGAGCGCCAGTCAGCAATTTCAACGACGCTGCATGCAAGCTGCGCTGCCAGTCGCCGCAAGTGCAATGTTCTCATGTCACACACCCAAACTTTGTTCCGTCATCGCATCAGGCCTCAGGCATTATGCGGTGGCAAGTGGCATTGAGTGCAGATAATGCTGGCGTAAACCTAGGGGCGAAGCGACATCAAACAAGCATCGTGACCGACCTTGCCTTGGCTAGGGTACCTAGCTGGCCAGGCACCCCGTTTTCTGGCAGCTCCCGACAGACGTTTGGGGCCTGGGCCCATTCATTGCATTTCTTCTCCGAGGCAGGTAGACAGGTACCTACCTACCTCCTAAACTATGTCTCTCCTCTCCACAATTTCTTACCCCCCCTGCCTGTTTGTCCCCCCGCCGCCGTCACCGTCACTCTTGTTGCGCCTGCATTTCGTTTCCCTCTGGCCTGCCACTCAGTACAAATGTCCAGGCCAGAGCCTTGTTCCCCATTCCACACGCTTCCACAGGCCTCTCTTATGGAACCGATGCTCATCACCCTGGCACGCTCTCCTGCAGCCCCCCCCCCGATCCATCTCACCAAGGAGACTCCCCCATCTGCCAAATGAAACAATCGACGAATGAGCGGCTAACCTGCCCCTGTTCCTTTCGAAACACAACCTCTGCGGGAGCTTGACTCGTTGGGATTTGCAGATTCCAGCTACACCACACTAAATTTCGACTGTCCTCGAGACAGCAAACGTCACGTCACTGCCTGCCTGGTTCCATCGCCCAGGGTCACTAACTTGACTTCACCAACAACCCAACCCTGGTGACCGTACCGTGGCCCTCTCTTTTTGGACTTCACTCTGATTGCTTTCGCCGGGTGAAGGGTACTTTCCACTGCACCTGCCTACCTTTACCTACCTAGGTACCGACCTAGCCCGGTGCCTCTACTTGACCTTGAATTTACCCCTCCATCAGCACCTTCCAGACACCGCCGTCGCGTTAGGCCGCCAGCTGCATCCCATCACCATCCGGTGGGCCCCTCGGTTTGACCGTCCCACCACGGCTTCTTCCCCACGACCTCCCCACGGCCATTCCAGGGCCAGCCTGTCTAGGGATCCTCTTTCTTTCTTCGCAACTTAATAACCATCCGTCCGGCCTTCCAAGTCCGAATCTCACCATCCTCCCAACCTCCAACCTCCAAGCCTGGCCCCGCCCCCCGGTTCACTGACCCGCATCGACTGCCTCAAGTGTTTCGTCCCCGTCCAAACTCTTGCTCACCACAAGCACTCTCTCCTTCCAGTTCCTATACTCGGTCGTCACCTACAGCTACGTACGATACGAACGTCTTGTACAGCTGCCAGAGTAGCCGACCGCCATCATGTAAGTTCTCTCAGTCCTTTCATACATCCACTGTAGACGACGCCGTTAACCATTTTGCGCTAGGCGCGTCACTCTCAACATTACGAACCCGGAGGCTGCTCAGAATGACGACATCATAACACTCGAGATCTTTCCCGAAATGCCCCTCTCGACTCTGCGTGAGTCGATTCAGGCAGAGACCGGCATTCTACCGACTTCCCAACACCTCTACCACAACGGCAATCTGCTACCTTCTGATGACGGATCCAAGACCATGACCGACCTCGGAATTGCAGACAACGATATGATGGCTGTCCATGTAAGGGACATGCGCGTGCGGGGTTCACAAGGCCGCACCGCGCAAGCTACAGCGAGTTCTGCTACCGGCCAAGACCCTGAGCTCATCAGGCTGCAAATCCTGGGCGACCCGCGGTTGCGCGCTCAGGCTCAACAACAGCAGCCGCAGCTCGCTGCCGTCCTGGAAGATCCTCAGAGGTTCGCTCAGATGTTCAACGAGAACTACTTGCGCGAGCAGAGGGAGCGGGCAGAGCGGCAGAGAGAGATACAGCGCCTGAACGACGATCCCTTTGACGAAGCTTCCCAAGCTCGGATAGCTGAAATGATCCGCCAGGAGCGTGTTATGGAGAACCTGCAGAATGCCATGGAGCACAACCCTGAAGGTAGGTCGATCGTGCTACGAGACTGAGGGTACAGACCCGCTGACACGCTGCCCTTCCTCGCAGTATTCGGCCGCGTTCATATGCTCTATGTGATGTTGAAGTCAACGGCCACGAGTGA
>NW_003315034.1:156042-159571 GCF_000150825.1 Verticillium alfalfae VaMs.102
GGATTCGAACGTGGGCCTGCAATCGCCGCGGCTCCAGGCAACGGGAAACAACGTCGAGTATGCGGCGGGACTTCTCTTCGAGAATCAGCGCTAAAAGTGGTGGCAATTGCGGACAAGAAATAATAGATGGATGAAGCATATCCGAGGCAAGACAAAAACTTAGCGGTGTGTAATGGAGCACTTACCTTTTAGACGTTGCACCAACGACTCCTCTCACGATGAAAAGACGGAACGGACACAGCCACTTGCCTGGACCGCGAGACACTGTAGTAGCGAACGGGACTGATGAAAAGAATATCGTCGCTTCTCGAAAGCGCGTACATGGTCTACTGTGCTTTTCCGTGGTGCCACACCAAGTTCCCTCGTGTCTATGTACAGTCTCAGAAGGCCCCCCATATGCATGCCGAGTCGTTGGGTATCCGTCTATGTTTACCGCAGCTTGTAAACGCAAGGCTTAAGGATAGGCGACTCATCCACCTCCTCCTCGATCTCTTTGTTCTCCCACTGGAAGCGTTTCTGCTTCTTCTGCTTCTCGACGACCTCTTTCGGCGTCTTCTCCACACACTTGCCCTTCACTGGTGCCATTCCCTTGGTGAATCGCATCCGAACGAACATCTTGTTCGACAGGTCAGCCTTGCCCTGCAGAACGAATCCCCGCTTTTGCAGTGCCTCGACAAAGGCCGAGACGTCCGTCTCGCCCCGTTTGTCATCATTGCCGTCAACCTCGACAGCCAGCTCCTCGCCGTCGGCGGCAGCCTGGGCACTAGCGATCTCGGCCTTGTCCTTCTTGCCGACCTTTTCTGTCTTCTTCCTGTTCCCAACGCTGTGCTCGACAACACCGCCGCCAGACCGTCCCTTGGCACCGGCATGTCGCGCAGCGGGCCCGAAGCGGGACTTGATCTCAGCGACCCAAAGCTCGCCCTTCCAGCGGAGGATGCGATAGGCCTCCTCGATGAAGTCGAGCCAGTTCGTTCCCATGAGCGCCAGACAGAAGATGGCGACGTCGGCGGCGCCGTCCGCCAGAGGGAGGTTGGCAATATCGGCACGTGTGACGTGTGGGCTCGGGCTGTGGAGGTCGTAGCTGTGGATGGCAAGATGGAGCTTGCGTGCGAGGGGCTGGAGGGTCTCGGCGAGGCGGGCGTCGCCGCAGCCGAGGTCGGCAATGGTGGCGGTGCCGTTGAAGTTGCGAGGCAGGGGGATGACGGCATCCGGCGCAGGCACGGGCGCGGGCTTGCGGCTGTTGCGGTCCGGGTAGCGGGCCTTGGCGCGGGCCTTGATGTCGGCGATGTAGCCGTCCACCGGGTTCTCGGGCCAGACCTCCACCTGGCGGCGGAAGCCCTCGTGGTACTCGCTGAACATGTCGGGTGAGTCTGTGAAGAGAGAGAGGGCCTCTGCCGAAGGGCGCGTGTAGAGCGTCTCGTTGAGGTGGCGGAAGCGGGCCGAGACGAGCTTTGCGCGCATCGAGGCCTGGAGGGGCGTGAGCTTAACGGCTGGGGGAAGAGGCGGCGCGGCAGCCGGCTTTGACGACGTTGACTCGGGTCTCGCCGCCTTGTCGGCCTTGGCCTTTTCCTTCTTGTCCTTCTTTGACTGCGTTGCGGGCTGTTCCTGCTCGAGATCCAGCTGGGGCTCTTGCTGGGGCTCCTCAACGTCATCGGCTTCGGCCATCTCAGCATCCTCTGCAGGCTTTTCACTGTCCAGCTCCATAGCATTCCGAGTCTCTTCCGCCAGCTTGAGAGCAGCTTTCTTCTCTCTCATCTTTTCCTTCTTCGTCTTCTTCCTCGGAGGCTCCTGGCCGTCCTTTACCGGCGCGCCGTCGCGCTCAGGCTCATCCTTGGTAACGGCGTTGCCGTCTTCGGCCTTCTGACGCTTAGATGCCGGCTGAGAGATGTCCTTCTCCTGCTTGCCGTTTTGCTTGGCAGCCGCCTTCTTGCCGCCCTTGTCGGCCTTTTTTCTCTGCGGTGCAGGCTTGCCCTCGATGACACGCTCCCACAGGTTGGCGACGTTGTCCGTGGTCACCTCTTGCTTCGCGCCGCCGCCGCCGGCCCTCTTCCGCTTGCTGGGTTTGGAAGCCGACTCCTTGACCTGCGTCTCAGGCTTGAGAGCGTCGGCCGAGACGGACCAACCGGGCACGGCGAACATGATGGGTGTTCACGTGATGAGAGACGGTGGACGTGGCTGGGTTGTGTCTGAGAGGTGTAGTGATGAGATTTGTTGCGCTGATTGAAAAGTCTCACCACGGCCGCTGAGGTATGTGAGGCAACCAAGATACGTCAGTTAGTCCAGATTTGGCTGAGAGGTGGTGATCTCTCAATGTTAGGTGCCTGTGGTGAGGTTTGCCGTCGTCTTGCCTGCCAACCAGAGCTCGACTACTTTTGGTCTTGGACTGTTGAAGAGTTTTTTTTCCCACCACAGACCCCATGCTGGGGAAATGCACCCCTCAACAGCACCCCCACCCCCTGCGCCAGGATGCCACTTCAGGACCGCTGCCACTTGTTCACCCCCAGCCGGAAACAGACCCCCCATTGGGCAGGTCAGTGGCAGGCAGGAGGTGGTCAGTGCAGTAATCTCTCTGCAGCAAGAACAATGCGGAAGTGCACACCTCCCCTGTTGCATCCAGGAAGAGCCTTGTAAAAGCTACTGAACCCACAGCGACCGACGAGCTCGAGCTTGGTGGCTCCGTTATTCCAACACCTCGAGCTCAAGGGAATGTCCCATCTGTGCCTCACCCCATCTGCACTTAAGACTTAAGCTCTCAGCATGCATGCCTCCATGTAACTACCAGCTGCTACGGCCTGTTTCTCCACGTCACCTCGCCGCCGTAGGACAACTCTACGAAGAAGGGGAGATGGATGGCAAAAGCCTCGCCGAGGAAGAGACGCAGAAACGCCGTCGGCTCTGGTTCCCTCAGTCCAATAGGAGAAATGGAACACCCCTACCTCCTTCAACCAGAAGATGAGCAATGTGAAAATCCGACCGAAGCAGGACGAGGCGCGGAGGTAGATCTGCCTAGCCTAGCAAGCGCCCTTAGTCCTGCATCTATCTCCCTGTTCACTGGTAAGGCGCGCACACATCCGTATCCAGAACGTCCTTTTTTTGTTTTAACAATCACGATGCAGCACCGCAAATTCATCCGAACAATATAACGACATTGCCCAGCCGACCGTTGCCCAGCCTCATCTCGGCACACATCACTGTTTGCCCCTCATCTCTTCCTCTGCAGATCCCAGACCGCCTGAAAATCCTGGCCCATGGCGCCTGTTGTGGCTTTGTATGCGCTTTCGAACGAGGCCACTAACATCATCATTCGTCCACTGACCTCACGAGGCGCTTTATGCGTCCCGGAACCTCTCAGAACCGTGGCGATGATCCAGCCCACCACCCACCACCCACCACCCACCACGCCAGGGGCAGAAGAACCCGGGGACCCGCCTGCTGGCTGCCATTTCTCTCCACATCTACCTCATTACAGGCTGGGCTGGCGCTACCTGACATCAGCCCAAGGGTCCTTCTCCCGCCCTGTCAGGCTCAT
>NW_003315034.1:159671-180174 GCF_000150825.1 Verticillium alfalfae VaMs.102
AGCACGCTGAAGTTGCTACCATACCAAGTCCTAAGACGGCCCACCGCTCTTTACACGGTCTCGGGAGAGATGCGGACAATGCCTTGCCCTAAGAGATCGAGGGTCCGTATTGGGGTACGCCGCCAAGGTCTATAAAGTCATGCAGCTGTCGAGGACGCCCAGCCCAGCGAAATCATCTCGTGCGAGAGACACACGACTCGCGGAAATGCACCCCCTTGAGCTTGTCCTTCTCGTATTGCTGCATGTCAAGACCGAACTTCGGCTTTGCGTTTCCAAGTACAGGCCAAGGCAAGCAGGCACCCGTCCTGAACAGCACCGACCGCCTCTCACTCTGTGCCTTGTCGCCGTACCTCCGCTTGCTTGCGGGATACCAGGTCAGTTTGCTCATGGCGCCGGGAGCCTGGGCGTCCGCAGCATCTGTTGTTGACAAGTCGGGCCCAACACCAAAGACACAGATTTTGTTCCGAGCCTGTGGTTGTGGATGCATCTTGTGTCCCATTCATACATCCTATGATGGATGGTGAGACATCAGGTACCTACCTCTTTGCTTGTCTTCCTGCCTCATGTTTCTGAGGTACGACAAGACTGTGCCACATAGCGCTCAACATGAGCCTTGAGCAGAGTAGGCATGGCGCAATCCACGTCATTAGGTAGCTGCTGAATCAGTCGAAGCCTGCCGCTCCAGCAGCATCGAGGCTGGTGTGCCGTGTTCTGGTTGCCTTCAGTTCAAGCTAGGTAAGTAAGATGATGGGTGTCAATACTTGGGTTACACTGGGGAATCTAACCCGCTGGCCCTTGTCCCCCACTACAACGGCCGGCCCTTGCAGTCAGTCTGCCATGCTTAGAGAGGCAACCAGAATCTGATTCCATCGAGACAGGGTGGGGTGCCTCGGTACATGCAAATTCCGATCGAGCTGTGCATCCATGTCAACAACTTTGAATCAATCGCCTGGATCACCTCTCTTCGGTTTGAGCAATGGCTGTGTGTGGAGGAGTCGTGGACGTGTTCCACGTCATGACGCGATTCTACACGAGCCTCCCCCAGTTGCGAACAACAAAGAAACCTCCTTTGACTGCGGTGAAGACACCCCGTCATTCGTCCCCGACTGGTGCTTGTCATGCCTGACAATCAAGAAGGTGTGTGGGGACAACAGATGGTCCACGGCGCCCAGATCGCAGGTCGTATTCGTGGATGCACTGGTCCAACAGCTTTTCGCAGTGTCCGCCCCTGCGCAACGCTGTGGTGGTTTGTGTTGCACGGGAAAGCCGAAACCACCTGACGACTCCACGCCTGGCATGCCCACTGTTTTGCGACCACTGCTGGCTCAACCACTGACTGTCTGGGAAGCTCCCTTGCACGGATGCTCAACGGTCAAGCCTTCAGACGACTGGAGGGGACCGAAGCAGCCGAGGAGGGTGTAGGTGAGATAAGGCCATTCCCACAACTACCGACCCAGCCCAGATCAGGCCTAACCACGTAACAAATCAGCGCCGCGCGCTGGAGACAAGACACAGTTGTATGCGAGAAGGTGTGCCTGTCGGCAGCTGATGCCGGTGGCCTGTCTCCTGGTCTACCGGTAGTGTCTTCTCCCTACTTGGCCTTTTCAGGGTACCATCGCGTACCGCACCACACCGTATGTAGACAAGTCGAGCTGTCGGTTTCCCCATGAACCGAAGCTAAGACGGTAGGCGTCTGCCATGTTCTTCACCACCCTGGACCATTATGACGGCAATTATTTTTTCCCCCAAGGGTGGAGGGGGGCCACAATGGCGTCGCAAAAGCAGTGCGATCAGTAACCCGTGCCTACCTACAATCATAGACTATCGACTGCCGAGAACAAGCTCGAGTGCCACCAATTAGTCTGTTTCGCACCACGAAAAGCTTATGTACTGGACTGGGAGAAGTGAGCGCGGCCAGACCGGGAGCTGCTCCTTGCCCTAGGCAAGTCGCAGATCTTCTTGTTCTGTATCCCGCACCTGGACGTGCGCTCTGATCCACTATAGCTTTCCTTAGACCGGGACACAGATGGCGAGAAATCTGTGACCGAACCTCTTTCGGATGATCATCAACCCATTTAGCCCCAAAGCCACTCTGAGGTCCAGGCCACATCGCTGCGGGTCGTTTGCCAGCGAAAGCACATGCCAAGACATGCCGGCCGAACAGTGACCATCCGAGGAACCACTTGGGAAGGCAGCGACGAAGGAGAGAGAAGCGAGGGGATTCTTCAACTCAGAGTGACACGACAGGACAGGACATGGGCGCCGTACTGCTCAGCAGCCCACCTACGTGCTTACAGTAGAGGTGAATCATTGAGAGACAAGAGTCCGCATCCCTGTTCTGGAGAACGCTGAACTGGCAAAACCCTCCGGCACAAGCCTTGCAAGACCCCCTCCATCACGGGATTAATCCCTGGGCAAACAACCCCCCCCCACAAAACGAATCCCCTGGCCCAACCTCATTAATGGAAGTCAACGCCGTCGTTGGTTCTCCGGCTCAGGGTACACCCACTGGCGCAACTACCTTACGGCGAGGGGAGGTACCTCTGTTCAAACGTTGTACCGAAGAGGCAAAGTCTAAGGCAGCCCCACTCACTCTAAATCCTTCCATCATCTTCAGAGCTTCATCTTCTGGCTGGTCTCCAATCGCCCCTTTACCCTTTTCTCGTGCTTCTTCTTCTCGCCAAGTCTGCCTGTCCCTGTCCGTCGCCCCTCTCTATTCCTCGGCTCCTGCTTCATGCAGGCCGCCAACGCGAATACCCATGTCCGCTCTGCATCACACAAGAATCACCGAGTATCTAAAGGATTGAGCGCCAGCTGGACGGACACACGCGATCCATCCCTCTCCGATGCCAGCTTGACAGACGGGTCCAAAATCGCCGCGCTCTCATCAGTCGACTTCCGTCTCTTACCCAACAATCCGGACAGAACTCGGGCGGTCAGAATTTCAAGGAGCAAGTGAGCCTCGTCAGGCCGCGCCCTTCTTCTTTCGCATTCCTCCATCGCAGACAGTTTTCACCTACATCCCGAAGACTGACCCAGGCCTGGTCCAATTACCCCTCAAGCCCTCTTGTCCTGAACCTGAATGGAGCACGAGCCCACGCTGCTTGTCCAACCGCATCCACAATCATAACGAGCCCTATCCCCAATATCCCAGGTTACACCGGCATGTTTCGGTTGCTTCCATTACATATAGCATAGAAGCGCTCGTCCTCCCGGAAGCCCGCCCGTACCTTTCCAGGGTGCTTTCTCACGCCCGTCGACTTGTGTGTGCACTTACAGGCGCGACGGCGGCCTCAGTCAACGGATTGCTGCTGGCGCCTTGACATTGAAGTAACGGCTATGTCAAGTGGCTCCTCCGACCTGACTCTCAATTTCGTGGAATGCGACTCCTCTTGAGCCAGCCCACGTCGCTAGCAGACTAGCATCTACGCAGATGGATTCGTCAGCATCGCCTGCTGCCCAGGAGGCAAAGGAAACCCCGATCAAGCCTCCAGTGGATGACAGGGACAACGACGACCAGGATGAGGCAGCTCGCAAGAAGGCTGCTGTTCGGAAGAGGACGAAGACGGGCTGTTTAAGTATGTTGTCCTCTGGGGCCCCTAGTGCACAAAGGGTCGCCCTTCTTGCCCCCCCCCCCCACCTTGCTCTTAGCCTCTGACATATCATGAAGCCTGGCGAAAGCGCCGCATCAAGTGCGATGAGGGCAGGCCCATCTGCATAATTGTACCAAGTCGAAGAGGAACTGCGAAGGTTACAACCAACGCGTCATCTTCAAGGACCCTCTCGGAGCCTTCCAGAATGGCTCCTTTGGCCCCGTTGTCTATCCTCCAGAGTCGACGCAGCAGCAAAATTTTGTCTCTCACGGAAATCAGCAGTCGAAACCCTCATCGCACGCCCCTCCACTGGCTGCCATTGCCCCCAAGCCCCCAATGACACTCGATTTCCAGAACTACCCACCGGTTCCCTATGGGGAATCTTATCAGGCACACCAACAACATCAGCCAAGCGCTGCGGCGTCGTCGACGTATAGCTTCAACCAGGGCTCCTACGAGCAACCTCCGGTGCCAGCGAATACGGCGTACATATCGCCTGCTGCGTCCGTGCATCAACAGCGGAAGCACAGCGAGGGCCAACAGTATCTTCCATCGCCCGCAAAGGAAGAGGATGGATTTCATGGTTTCGGGGATTCGAGCCATACTCAGACGAAAAGCTACGCCGCGCACAATGAGATTGCGGCAAGCGGTCCCGGGTTTCAGGAGACTGAGGTTGCGATGGACGAGGTGCAAGAACGAACCCAATGGGAGCATGTGTATTCAGACGAGGACGCCTCGATGGGTGAGTCGGAGGATGAGTTCGAGGCTCTCCCGCGTGAGAGCACATACGGAACTTTGGTGCAAAGCCACATGGATGGCCCTCTGGACGGGTTCGGCACGGAGATGCGAACTTTCACGGCATTTGCGAACGACGAAACCCTCACATCATACATTCCGCAGGCGATTAATTCGCCTTTGAACGACAGTAAGACGGCTGCGCTTTTCTGGCACTTCGTCAACGTTACCGGGCCGAGTATGTCTCTTTACGAACGACATCCTTTCGATCACAAGGAAAAGATGATGGGTAACCACCAAGCCCCCAACTCCAATCATAGCATCTGGACATGTAAGTGAAGTCTTGTAGCATCTTCGGGGCATGGGGCATGAACTCACAATTCTAGACACCTTCCCCATCGTTGCCTTCCATCACCCCGCACTCCTGCAATCCATGCTAGCCATCGGGTCATTACAGATCGCAAGGCTCAAGGCGTTGCCCCCGACGGCAGCCATGAAGCACTACCACCTGGCTATCAGACGAATTGCCCGCAACGTTCGCAGCCATACCAAGAGGACCCAGCCTGCAACGCTGGCTTCGACGCTGCTCTTGGCTTTCTTCGAGGTCTGGAATTCGGACCATTCAAATTGGTGTCAACATCTTCTCGGAGCGAGATTGTTGTTTAAGGAGATACCATTCCGAGACATGACCAGAAACATACTACCGCTGAAAAGAGCGAGACGAGCTATGTTTGAGCAAGAACGAAACCAACCCCTAGACCCCTTTTTCATGGGTCACGATAATGGCGAGGCTGACAAGATTGACCTTGATGACCTCGATTTGGGGTTTTTGAGCGAGATCACAGGCCAAAATGTGGATTACGACGAGGGCACCACGCTCTCGGGGCTGTACTACACGGACCGCGATATCGAGCAGTATGAGCACCTACGAGACCTCTTTTGGTGGTACTCTAAGATGGATGTCTACCAAGGACTTCTCTCAGGTGGCAAGCCCTTGTACGTTTCTTCAACCACATCTTCATCGATCCAACCCGGCTGACAGAGCACTTAGTATGGAGTACGAGCACTGGACACAGTGCCCTCCGCGAGCACCGATGGGAAGATTGGAGGCAATGTGAGTAGAACCGCGTGCGTTGCGGGTGTCGGATTGTTTGCTGACTATACTAGCTACGGCACCTATGATCATCTCGTGCTGGTGATGGCGCGCCTCATGACCTTCGCCGCGAAAGATCTGCCTCGTAAGAGAAAGTCGCTGAAGACCTTTGGCATGATGGGTGGTCCGCCAGGAGCTGGGAGGGGCAGAGGCCAAGGTGGTCCTCCGGGGCCGCCCGGAGGCCCGCCAGGGGGGCCACCGGGGGGACCGCCTGGTGGGTTCCCGATGGGCCCACCCGGAGCGCTTCCCGGTATGATACCTCCCGGTGGCATGCCAAACATGTCTGGGCCGCCTTCTGGAGGCTTCCCAGGCGGCATGCCGCCAGGGATGTTCGGGCCAGGGGGTCCTCCTGGTGGGCCACCTGGGGGTATGGCCCCAGGCATGTTTGGAGCCCTCCCCGGAGACGGCCCTGCAAGAGGCATGCCGCCAGGAATGTTCGGTGCGCCCCCCGGGGGACCGCCCGGAGGACCGCCCGGAGGACCACCAGGAGGACCGCCCGGAGGGTTTTCCTCGGGCCCTCCAGGTATGGCTGGCGGCCCTCCCAGAGGGCCACCAGGCGGTCCCCCGGGTGGCTCACCCCCCATGTTCCCCGGCATGCTCCCCAATGTTGGAAAGACCTCCCTCCCCATGGGTTTCAGCCCACCGCGTGAGGGATCACCGCCAAAAGAGAATCCGGATGAAATTGATCTCGAAAGCGGCACGGCAGAGGCCATGCGCGAATGGGAGGCCATTCGGGCTGCATTTGAGACTCTGCGGGCGAGGTTCGGACCAGAGTTTGAACCCCTCGGCCCAGAGTATGCCGACCGCAGAGATTCGCCGTTCGGGCCAACATTGCAATATCGCACCTTCTCTGTCGCTGGAGTCTGGCTCAACTACTACATGTGTCTGATCCACTTGTACCGGACACACCCCATGATGCCGCCCGCAGCTATGATCGCCCAGGGCATTCAGGCGCGGCACACGGCGCATTTTGCGCAAGAAATTGGGCGAATCGCGGCAGGCCTCTGCGACGACCTGAGAGATGTGACTGAGATCAGTACGCTGGTTGGTGCGGCCCTCGTCGAGTGCTCCCTGCCTCTTTTCGTATCTGGCATTCAGGTAAGGAACAAAACCAGCTGCTCCCCTATGCCCGGATTCCCAGATGACTGACAGCTGGTTTATAGTTCCAAGATGACGTTCAACGAAAATGGATCATCAAGCGGCTGCACGATATCGCGCGATTGACAGGTTGGCAGTCGGCAAGAATGATTGCTGAAGGATGCGAGTCTGGATGGCGCAAGGCGGCTGAGATGGGGCGGGGGCCGCCATACACGAGGGATCCCAATCTCATGAATGAGATCCCCAAGTCGATGATCAGGGGCCCCCCAAAGATCATGGCGCGCATCGAGAAACTTGACGGTGACGACGCCAAGCTGGCGGTGGCTCGGTCAGAGAGGGCGGCATATGCCATTGGTCTGATTGGTATTGAACAGGAGTTGAGCAGGCTAGATCTGAAGGAAGGTAACTAAATGCTGTAGATAGTCGCACATCAGGCACTCTGACTGGGAGACGAGCTTCGTTGCTCCATTGATCCAGGAATCTGACCCCTGTTCCCCCATTGACGGGACCCGCGCCCTTTTGAAACGACTTCACTGACAAGGACGGAATTGTCTCTTGCACACATCACGACAGGCTTGGCGGCGCAGGCATCTACATGCATACATGTCGTTCAATACACCCCTAATGGTACACAGGCAGATTTTCTGAAGGCGGCCTGCCTGATTGTGTGGGACATGCCTCCTACCCACCTGTCTGTCTTCTTGCTGCTGCTGCTGCTGCTGCTGTACCAGACTGCCTTGGCTGGTTCTATTTAATTCGTGATACGATTCAATCATCAGTTCGCCGGAAGTCGCTCGACGACGGCGGCCATCTCTTCGTCAGTGTATATTCTGAAACCCTTCTCCTTCGTCACGCTCGCCAACTGGACGTTCTTCGAGTCAAGCTTCTCCTCCATCACCTGCTTCAGCGTCTTGAGGACGAGGGTCTCGGCATCCTCGATGGTGAGGGACTAGGGGGAAGACACGGTGGTGTTAGCGGAGCACACTGCGAGGATTACGCGCGAGGTGATGTGAGAGTCCGACCAACCTTGTGGTATTCATTCTGCAGCTCGGCCTGCGCACCCTCGGAGCCAGAACCGATGGCCTTGGCGTCATAGCGGTAAAAGGTGGCGCTGGGCTCGGCGTGGTACAGCTGGGGGCCGTCCTCGTCGTAGCCGGCGATGAGCAGCGCGACGCCGAAAGGCCGGCTCATGATGGTCTCCTCGCCGTCGGCGCCCTCGCCGAAGCGCAGGGCGAGGTCGCAGATGGCCTGGGTGGCCGACTCGACGCGCAGGGGTTCGGCATAGTTGAACGTGTGGGACTGGGACTCGACGCGGGCGTGCTCGACCATGGAGCGGGCGTCGGCCTGGAGGCCGGACATGGCGCAGCCGATGTGGCGGTCGATCTCGACAATCTTCTCGACCGACGAGGTCTCGAGGAGGGTCGACGTGACGCGCTTCTCGACGCCGAGGATGACGCCGTCGGCCGTGGCGACGCCGATGGCCGTGCTGCCGAGCTTGATGGCCTCGAGGGAGTATTCGACTTGGAACAGGCGGCCTTCGGGGGAGAAGGTGTTGATACCTCGATCTGTTTGCGTCAGCACGGAGCAGGGGATGGGATGGGGGGGGGGGGGTAAAAGGGCAAGGCGGTCATGGCTGAATGGCATGAAATCGGCGTACCATATTCGGATCTTGCCATAAACATCTTGGCGGTGTTCTGGGAGTGTTTCGCAGAGGTAGGATTGTTGGTGCTTTGAAAGGTGGGAAAGGAGGGTATCGTCTGGTCGTGAGGTCGTAGGTTGAGGTGGTCGTATCGCTGGAGATCTTGAAGGCGACGGGGAGCTCCAGCTGGAGGTTTCTTAGGCAAGCAGCCAGCCTACGCAGCCGCAGCCGCAGCCGCAAGCTCTTGGTCACTTAGGGAGCAGTAGACCCCCCCTCATCCCCCTGCAGGGATCCGAGCTTCCGATTGGCGATTGCGAGGCAGAGGGCGGCAGGCGTGGGGAGGGCTGTTGACGCTAACGCCGGATCAATTCACCTGCCACACCGACGCGAGGATGTTCCGGCCAAGACGCGACTCTCCTGTGGCGGACGACCCCAAAGCACTTCAGGTACCTGCCCAGGTACCGATCCAGGTAGCTACAGGTGCTGGGCCGTACCTTGCCTTGCCCGACTGACCCTGGGCCTGACGCGCGACAACCCAATGAGCCCCGCCTAAACACGCCCACGCTCACATTCACGATCACATACTCTTGAGCGCCGACAAGGCTCGCATGGTCCTCACGCCAGCAAACGACTACCTCGCAGCTTCCTCAATGTCAATGCAGCCTGCGACATGTCGTCCAGGGTACCAGCCCACGACCGCCGCGCAAATGGAGCCCCAGCCGACCAGGACAGGCCGCCGAGACCCCGCATGAGCAACGCCCAAGGGAGCTTCACCAGCAGCAACAGGCATGAGCGACCCGATTCCCGCCAGGCCCAGCCTCAGCCTGATGGGCGCTTCGAGAGCACGTCGCATAAGAGAACGGCGTCTGGAAACCCTCGCCCGTCGAGCAGGACACACGAGGATCGGCGCATCGAGGAGCGCCGCACAGAACGAACCTTCGTCACCCAGCTCGAGCGCCTGACACAGAGAACGAGGAGTCCGCAGCGCGCAGAGCGGCCGTCCACAACGAGTGCAAAGGCCAAGGCCTCAGAATCCCACAAGACCGCTGAATCGCAACCTAAGGAAGCGAGGATCGAGCCGCTAGGTATGCTGAGTATTCTGCGAAGCGACCGCGTTCCGCCCGACTGACTGGAGCCATAGCAGAGCCATGGCGCCCCGAGGCGTTCCTGCTACCACACACATCCGCCCCTCTGGCGTCACGAATATCTGTGCCCCCGCTGGCATCCGAGGCGCCTCCAGCTGTTCAACCGAAACCCCTGAACGAGCTATCCCTCGAGGCCCAAGAAGCTGCCATCCTGGAGGATTTACTATTCGTCTTCATGGGCTATGAAGGACAGTATATCCGGTTCGCGAAGAGCTATAACCAACACGAGGAGCGCGATCGCCTGTCTGGTCCAACATTTAGGATCCTCCCTGGCCTTGACCCCAGTCTGCAGGACCTGACCATGTCGATGCTGAAAATGGCCAGCTATTACTCGGCGCTGGAGATGTTTGTCGATGTGCAGAGTCGGGAGGAGTTTGGCGCCGTGAACCACGCATTGTGCGCCTCTGTGCGCAAGTTTCTCCAGGACTACCTCGTCATGATTGCTCAGCTGGAAACCCAATTTCTTACCAACGACACGTTTACGCTCCATGTCCTCAATATCCACATCCTGCCGACGAACCAAATGATGGCGCAGCTTCATTCTTTGGCCCTTGAGCTTCTCAAACGGAACGCACTCCTGGACGACGATGACGAGGAATCAAGCGACAGTGGCGATGACTTTGAGAACATCCTCGAAACCCTTCGAGAAGGTGGCGACTTGGGCGCTGGAAACATGACGGGGAAGAAGATATGCAAGGGCGGCGTCGTGCTAGGTCTCATCACCAAAAGACTCGAAGCCATGTCGGGCGACCCCGCAGCGCGCGCCTTGCTTACGTCCTTATTACGAGATGCCAGTAGGCCGTACATGGTCATGCTGAACGAGTGGCTTCACCACGGTGGCATCAATGATACCCATGCGGAGTTCCTGGTCAAGGAACAAAAGAGCATTCGGAGGGAACGGCTCGAGCAGGATTACACAGATGAGTACTGGGAACGACGATACACAATCCGAGAGCATGACGTCCCACCACAGCTCGAAGGCGTCAAGGAAAAGGTTCTTCTGGCCGGCAAATATCTCAACGTTGTGAGAGAATGTGGCGGTGTAGACGTCAGCAAGGTCGTCAAGGATGTGCCGCTGTCATTTGACGACAGCCGATTCTTGGAGAACGTCAATATTGCCTACGCGCACGCCAATGAGTCGCTCATGCAGCTTCTTCTGACGACGCACTCTCTGCCGCTGCGATTACGATCCCTGAAGCACTACTTCTTCTTGGATCCTTCGGACTACTTCTCGTACTTCCTGGAACTCGGCGCCTCGGAACTCCGAAAGCCCGTCAAGTCTGTTAATACCGGCAAGCTGCAATCGTTGCTCGACCTCGTGCTGCGCCAACCAGGCAGCATTGTGTCGTTGGATCCTTTCAAAGAGGATGTGAAGGTGGAGATGAATGAGATTACTCTCACCAAGTCTCTGCAGAGAGTCGTCAATATCACAGGCATTGAGCAGGGCGAGACGCTGCAGCCGTTGGCTCATCAGCCGTCAGACCACGACAAGAACGCTTTAGGCTTCACTTCCCTGCAGCTGGACTATGCAGTGCCGTTCCCTGTCTCACTGGTTATTAGTCGCAAGACAGTGTGGCGGTATCAGGCCTTGTTCCGATATCTACTCTCGCTGAGGTACCTCGAATCGCAACTGTCGACCACATGGCATACCCATACTTCGGGAGTCACTTGGGCCCATAAAAGCACGTCAAGGAGCTTGGAAATTTGGAAACGCAGAGTCTGGACACTACGCGCCCGCATGCTCGTGTTCGTCCAGCAATTGCTCTACTTTTGCACGGCAGAAGTCATCGAACCCAACTGGACCAAGTTTATGTCGAGGATCAAGACAAACGAGGAAAACCAGGGCGACTCATCAGAAGGCCCAACGAGGACGGTCGACGAGCTGATGCAAGACCACGTGGATTTCCTGGACACTTGCTTGAAAGAGTGCATGCTAACCAACAGCAAGCTCCTCAGGGTATGTGGATGCTCCCCCATCGCTGTGTCATGATCACGGTTCTAATACGCTCTCTCAGATCCATTCCAAGCTTATGCAAACATGCACCATCTTTGCGACCTACTCCAATTGGCTCTCCCGAGAGCTCGAACGGGCTGATCCTGACCTTAGCGGCACCAGAAAACCGCCCAACATGACAGACGACCAGTGGAAGGTCTTTCAGTCCGTACGGACGCATAAGGGCTCGTCCGGGCATGGTGATTCGACCTCATCAGCCTCAAGCCAGACGGATCAGGAGGCACGCGTCAACAATCTCTTTGAGATAATGAAAAAGTGGGAGGGTAACTTCAGCCGGCACTTACAAATCCTCCTGGATGCTCTGAATCACTATGCTGCCACGGAGACAGTCGTTCTCCTTAGTCTTTGCGCGCGCCTCAGCACCGCGAATCAAGGAACAGAGTACGCGGGGCTGCGGAACGAAGAGGACATCGCCGCCTGAGGCGAGGACATGTCTATTTGATGTTTGGGGCCGCGTGCCGGGCTGGGCCCCGAGCGAGGCGTTTGGGAAGCGAGGGGGAGCAGTCATGTCGATAGATACCAATCTGGTGAAATGATGATCGTTGAAGTGGCGATTCTACGCCACGCGTCGACGTCAACTCTACAAGTCGCTAGCGCGGCCGTCGCCGCTCTTTGTGTGTTTGTATACTACAGTGTTTGTACATTTCTTTCATTCCCACATGTAGGCAGTCACTCACGCCTTGTTGATGGCCTCCTTGACCAGTTCCGAGACTCTCGCCATCTCCACCTCGAGAGCCCGCCCCTTGAGCGCGCCCTGAACACCCTTCATGACGGCGCCCAGCGAAGACTTGCCGTTGGCGCTCGCAGCCTTGACCTCGTCGATCGTACGGCTGATGAGCTCGACGACCTCAGCCTCAGTGACCTGCTTGACGCCGCTGTTCTCGATGTAGTCCTGCAGCACCTTGGCCTGGGCATCCTCCTTCTCGGCGAGGTCCTCGCGCTGGGCGGCGCGGGCCTGCTCGGCGGCGTCGAGGTTGGCGCGCATGTTGCGGCGCAGCAGGGCGATGAGCTGGGCGTCGGTGGCGATGGGGCTGTCAGTCTTGGCGGCGTTGTTGGTCGTGGTTATGATGGCGCGAAGGACGGCGAGGCGCTGGGCGTCTTTGGCGCGCATGGCCGTCTTGAGGTCGGCCTTGAGGGTCGCGAGAAAGGGGGGCGTCGAGGGTGCTGCGTCGGCGACGGAGGCGGAGCGGAGGGGGGCGGTGACATGGTAGGAGCGGAGGGCGGGCTGGAGGCGGATCGGACGGAGGGCCTGAAGCCAGCGGAGGGGGAAGCGCGCAGCCATGACGGGCTTTTGTCGTGGTGGAGGTGGTAGCGTATGTAGTCAGGCGAGACTTGCGTGGGTAGTGGACTGCTGGAAGGAATGGGACGATGCAGGTATCGGGTCTGCAGCTTCTAGAGCTTGGGGTGTTGGCTGTGGTTAATTTGGAGTTGATTGGGTCACTGATGGCGTCGGGCAAGGAACGCCGGATTGAGCATGTTCGCAAAAAGTTGAATAGCTTCATTATCTGGCTTGGAGTGGGGGCAATTGCGTTTTCTGATTGGTTCACCAGCCAAAGCTCTGAGTATGTCCTGGCCCCAGTGAGCTAACTGCCTTGTCAACATCAATAGTCATCGCCTTTGGAAATGGGGAGAAAGTGAGCACGATGGCATCGCCGCACTACTTCATGACGATGGATCAAGATCTCTGGTAGGGCATGGCCCAGCTCCGGATGTTCAAAGGGGAGGCTGACACAACGCTTCCCCATCACGATACTTGCGTCTGTTGTCCAAGCCGTCGAGTTGAGATGACGACCTACCAACATAGCACACACCCAGTGTGGCAGAGAACACTTAGCACTGACTACGTCTGCCTGACCAGAGACTGTGTGTTGCGACTGCCCCCGTCCTGGATCCTTGCTGTCCCGAGGGAATGGTAGCGAGCCTGGCAAGCGCCCTCCACTTTCCCAGCTCCCCCCAATGAAGTGAACAGAAGCCTTGCACAGGAAGGGACGCCTCACGCTCTTCTTTCCCGTTGATGGTTCTGTTTGGTGCTTGCTTTCTTAGTCCCTCATGCATGTAGAGTGTTGTTGTCCGTCTCCCATCAGAGCCACAACGAAACGGCGACGCGCAGTCGTTGCAAGCCAAGAAAGGTAAGTGCAACCAGGAGACCGCTGCCCAGTACCTTCTCACGGCGTGGCAGCACCGGGTTAGAGTCGTACACTTCTGGAATGTATTCCCAATCGTCACAGTCTTGTGTTGTTCTGTATGTACCCTTGGCACACGTCTGGCGCCTGTCACTTCCCCTCCCACACACACATCCGCCGCTTTCTCGCTACACTCCACGCCTCAGAATGACCTGCGTGCCCGTCTATATTTCATCGTGATCATCATACCGTCCGCCTGACCGGCCCTTTCCAGTGGACGCGCAAATCTTGCCTACCGTGGCTTTTGGCCTGTACAGACGTACCTAAATCGGAGCTCGTCAGCACAGCAATAGCCCGGACGGCATGGTAGCATGGACTCACAACGAGAAGTATGCCTAAGGATCACAGAGATTAACACATCGTCAGCAAATATGATCGCGTTCCGCGTCAAGAACGTCGAGACCAGAACGAATATCAACAGCACCATTCACGCACCTTGAACCTCGGATTGTCGGCCTCGTTTCTCGCTTGTGCCACCAAAAGCTCGAAATCCGCAGAGGCCATGCTGGGAGAGCAGGTTAGCAGTTGACGCTGATCCCAACGAATGTCCATGGCCGTTCATGGCATCCAGGCCTCAACATGGCTTACCCCTGAAATACCGTCATCGGGTACGCTGCCATTGATGACAACAAGCTGCGCACGTTCTCCCTATTGGCCACACCAATCTCGCGCTGAGCGGAACCTGGACGCTCGTCAGCCAGCTGTTCCTTACCGAGGCCATCCCCACGAACGTACTTCGAGGCCAGCCGCATGTTGCCAGAGGTATCGGCCTGGGCTCTTGCGACACGATGAAGCCTGCTTCGCGCATCCAGTTTGCCATTTTAAGCGGCGATCGAGGGTCTTTATGCGGTTGCACGCTTTCCATATAAGTCCTCGACCACCTTCGAAGTCCGTGGTCTGCGCTCACTTTCCGTTAGTCCGCCTGCACCAACAATCAGAGATACAAGCGTGGTGGACCAACCATCTGTCAACGTTCCATTGTCCGATTGCGCATTGAAGTATATCTCCACCATCTGACACCAGCCCCCTCTGCGAAGCGTCTGGAATATATCTCGAATATAGCTTGGCCACCGTCCCGTATCGATGACACCTGCCATCATCTGGCTGTGGATGAGGTCGAAATCACCTCTGGGCCACGTGAATCTGGTTCATCGCGTCAGCTGGAGCACGCCAAAGACATTTGCTCCTCACACCTCTCGTTGACGTTATCAACTTGCAGGTTTAGATTGCCTGGTAGCTCGTCTTGCGGCCACATGTGTGGGCAGATGTCGACTGCAACCACCTGCCAAATCGGTTAGAACCAATGCTCCGGCTGATCAAAGCGTGTTGGAGAAGGGGGCGAGCACTGAGAAGTGGCCACCGCGGGCTGACCCATCTATCTCGATGCGCGGTGTAAGGTTTTGACTCAACGGTAATTCGAGTGTCTACGCGCTTCACATCGTATTTTCTTTCACCAAAATATCCTTCGGAGCCCAGACCCTGGTGCAGACTATGATAACGGAATCGCGTACCTCGCAGTTTGGGTAGGCCTTGGCAACATCTATAGCCCAATCGCCCGCTCCAAAGCCGCACTCGAGGACCCTTCGTGGTCGACTAAGCTGCGATGGAAGCAAGCGATTGTCAAGCGCCTGGAGCAGCACCCAGTGCAGGATGTGCAGTCGATCAACCTCGTCCTGGAATCAACCATGTCAACGTGGCACGATACGGCAGGAAGCTGGCCAGTGCCATGCGTATGCGCACCTCATCTATCGGCTCGAAATAATGATAGTTGTCGACAGCAAATTGTTGATATTCTCGACCGTGGTGCATGACAGTTGGCAGATAGGCCTCGTCAAGGGGGACTGTATCCTCGCTTCGTCAAGGTCAGGATTCGAAGGCAAGGATTTCGAGATTATCTGGCTTACTTGGCCATTTCTGTATTCCGAGTCGAAATCTCTCCTTCCAAAAGACCGCACGAAGTTCGTTCCCTCAAGTCGAAGGCACGAATATGGCTAATAAAAGAAACAAAAAAAGGGAAGGAATATTCTATGATGGGTGAACCAGCATTGGGCTGCGTAGTACTGGACGGTACGACAAAAAGGCCTCGCGCAATCAGGTCTGGCAGGTAAATACGAACCATGCCAGGGCTCACAAGGGCGTCAGAGAGGACAGGCAGATACCCGAAAACCGCAGAGGCCCAAAGGCACTTGTTAAGGGGACCCTCAAAACTGTCGAGTTAGTCGGATTGGCCAAACATGGTCCCAATACCCCACGATGCATGCCGTTGCTAATCCCGACATGGGCCATGCCGCTGGTTTTCTTCTGTTGCACGGCATCCTCTTTATGCGGCGCCGTTACCTCAATATTAGCATTCTGCAGCTTTGCCCCTCAGGGTACAGCATCCACAAAGATTGAAATGGGGGCGGAAATATGCCGCCGGGTGTTTGTGGACGCACGGGAGATGATGCTGGGGGGCATCCTGAGTAAAAGCACTGCTCGGGGACCTTCTTTACTAGGTGAAGGCTCTAGAACGACGAAGAGCGTGGCATTAGGTGGCTGGGCCCAGTACGACCATACCCTGTTTCCACATCTCTCGCTCGGACGGTTTTCCTTCTGATTGGCGATGAAGGCCACAGTCTACGTGGTCTTCTATCCAAGGGTGGGCTCGAGACCTGGCCACGGCCTGCTAATTTCCATTTTAACGCACGTACTTCTGCTGCGGATCTCTGGCTACCCATAGTTCTTGCTCCCAGAGGGTCCGACTGCAGGCTAGCTGTTGCTGCTGAGTGAAAACGATGACCTCGAGGCGCGCCAACCGAATCTGGCACACACACACACACACACACACACCGCAAGACACCTACTGTCATACAGGGCTCACGGAGGATCGGGGCGAAAAAGGAGTCCTTGGGTATGCGCTGATGTGAGTGGGCAGGCGCTAAGGATGCGGGTTCTGCATGGGGGGAGGGGGGGAAAGATATCTCTGGACTTCTCAGCATGGACAAAGAGTGTGGCCTTCGCTGTAACTAGTGTGCAGCATCTTGAGTCCTTTGCAGACGCAGACAGCTTGGCACCTGGGTTCTGCATCTTTGCGTCGACCTCCTACAATAACCTGTGCTGGAACAGAGACACCGATTTGGGAGTTCTGGCTCAGGTGGTTGTCGGGGCCTGGACATCGTACATGTGTATGCGGTGAACCCAGGCCTGAGCGCAAGGATGAGCAGGGCGGCGGTGGGGGACTGCCAAGTACATCGTACCCGACAGAAAAGATGGGCTATACTTCACAAGCAGGGGTTATCAAACATGCAAAACAGATGTACGGTCTCGTCGTTTCCACTCGCCAGGGAACAGGGCTTCTTGGGATCCGCACTCGATGTGTTTGTTTCCGTTGTGGGACGCTGGCTTATTAAGTCTTGGGCAAACACAAGAAACTAGGTACTGAAAGGTAGTGCCCTGGCGCAACTTGATGGTATAGGCTAGCATATTTTTTTTTGTTTGGCTGCCTTCACACGGCAGAGAACTGACACGACGACATATTCTGTGGCTGGCAGGACGGTATTCTTGGGCAAACACCGCCGACGATACCACAGAAGCGAAGAATGCCCAGAGACGGTTGCCTCGCTTTGCAGATTTGACTCCGCTCAGCATGAGCCAGCAAACATGAAGAAGGATTGAGCTACCTACAAGCCCTTCTGCGATGTCCACCAAGACTGAACGAGGATGGACCAACGACTGAACGTCACGATATGTGTTTGGAACTGGAAGCAGAAGTGGTGAGAAGCTTGTCTGCACGCCAGTCTGTTCAACATGCTTCTATCTGCACACCCTCACCGGGCCGCTGCAGGTCTGAACGAGCATGCTTCACCCGAGGAGGGGGGCCACCCACCCCACCTGTCAACGTCCCTCGGCGAACGTGGTTTCTCGCGCGGTAGCCGATCAACCCATCACAACGATCACGCACCATACGTGACAAGACGACGCCGCACAGAGAGGTCTTGACAAGCAGTGTAACGGCGGTCCCGTTGGCTTGGGCTGTGGGTCCTCCGGGAATCAAATGACGACAGCCACAAATTTCCTGCCGGTACCAACTGGCCGGCGCGCCCCCAACCGCCCAAGATCCTGGGTCGTCCATTTTTGACCTCGGCCTGGTCCATGCTCGCCTCGACACGAGCCGTCGAGTTCAGCAAGAGGAATCGGATGGCGGGTCAGAGAATGACAAAGGAGAGCGGGCAAGGTAAAAGGAGCCGAAATTGGCATCCATTTCAAGATGATGTGTCCACTTGGTCGCAAAGACGCTCGGTCCGAGTCGGCGCAGGTTTTCTTTCCCATCACCAATATGTGCTGGCTGGCTGGTTCCATGTTTACCTGGCTGCCAACACCACATATAGGAGGAACTACGACGATCTCACTCTGTTCATGCACATGGGACATGTGCCCTGCCACCAGTGGCCAAGGTCGACTGGAGTAGCGCCCGTATCGCCGAATATCATACGCTGACGATGTGGGCCGTGGTCCCATGGCCCATTTACATGTATCCGACCAGCTCCAATAATGGATTTGAGAGTTCCTCCCCCCGCCGACGAGGCGTTCGCTGCAAGACACAAAGAGTGGATGGATGGCATGATGATGAGCTGGCAGACGGCCGCAGGAGGTCGTCCCTAAGTAGACCAGGGACCCCGGTCACTGGCACATTGGGGTTTCGTGTACCCCCTCCTCATCCCAGCATTTCCACCAACCCCTCCCATGACCTTACCATTCCTCTGGGTCCAACGCCCTGAACAGACGAGCAACGTAATTGAGTTGGCCTACAGGCCCCAAGTCTCGGGACGCACCCCTTGTCCCGCTTGTCCGTCCCAGGAGCTAGGTTCGCCGCCGAGCTGGTGTGTTTACAGGGGACAGAGAATATTTCTAGAACCTCTTGTGCGCACCCCTTGAGAACTGGAGGCAACAGAGCCCAAGTCCAGGAGAGGTCCTGGGGGCATATGCCCGCTGCTTTGCAGCCACCATTTCGACCCCTCGGACCTCATTACTTTCTACTGCAGCGATCCCTGTTCGAGAAGTCATGTATCTCATCAAATTGTGAGCGGCCGGACAAGCCGGATTGAGGCTGTAGGAGATGAGGTGAAGCCAGTCCAGTAATGGGGCATCCGTCCATCAGCTGGATCAGCCAGGCCAGCGTCTTTGTCCCATTGTGCGACCTGATCAGTCACCTATCGCAAGGCTGGCTGGATGGTTGAAACAACCGTTTTGCTGAGCATCGGATGCTCTCCAGCCGCATTCAGGGATGGCGACCTGAACGCAGATGCCGCCGTCGTACCCTTCTAGGCCAGGGGGTGGAGGCCAGCCACCTCTGCTCCAATGAGACCGCTTAGGCTCACGAATTGACACTTTCGTGCATGTCCGCGAGTCTGACTGCTCCGCTTCCCAAGCATGCAGGTTATAGGAGACCTTCAGGTTGATTATCGGAGGCGGGGCCCCGCAAGGATTTGTCTTTCGTGCATCCGCCGAGCCCAGGCCCCGGGACCTATTAGGGGTTGGGGGGGGGGGGGGGGCAACTGAGCTCTGCGTCGCACGGTTTCACCCAAAAATGTCTTGCCCAAACATGTCGATGATCATCGAGACTGCCAATGGGGTCATTTGAGGAAAAGGAGGAATCTCGCTCTTGAAAACAAGGGAAATGAAGAAGATAACCCTGTTGGTTCTACGTGTTGCCAATGCTGTCTACTATGCATGTCACCCAAGGCCCCTCTCTGCGCCTTTCCTCTCGTGTTCTAAGTAGCCCAAAATCGGAACCACACTGCACTCCTCAGACCGAATGTGTTGGCCATGCATGGCCATTGACATCCCAATGCTGACACAACTCCTTCTTCCACCTGCCTAGTCCTGCATGAACGCATGCAGGCTGAGAAAAGAAAACTCCCGAACGGACTCGGCTCGATGCGTACGTTGTTACGCCTGAGCTGACCTGACAGCACAGCCTGCAGCTTCGGAACGAAGGAACCCGTGTCTGGCCGCTTCTGCTCCAGCGTTGACCCCCTTTTATTTTTGGCCTGGGCGACAACAACGAAGGAACGGACAGTGGCATCCGATTACCAACAGGTAAAGACAGGATTCCGTGCCTTGACAGGCTCGAGCCGCTCCACAATGACCTTGCGATGGTTACCCTCCATGCCCTCGGCTGCGGCATAGCCAAGGTCACCCTCGACGTCATCGCCGTCATACTCGGGATCGTATTCCCTGCTACCGCCACCGTACAGTTGCTGCGCAATGCTGCTGCTGCTGCGGCGCGTGGCGGCTGTCGCGAAGGAGTACCTACGCTGCTGCTTCGGGCCAGATCCTGTGTATGGGCCCTGGCCCTGGCGCTGCGGTGCGTACACGTTGAGCGATCGCGAAGGGCCGTGGTAACTCTCTCGGAAGCCCGGGACGGGGATCCTGGGCCGCTGGGGCGTCGACGTAGAGTGCTGATCAAGGTACCCGGATCCATTCATATGGGAGTCTTCCACCGGCGATTGCGCATCGTCGGCGCCAGGCGACATCGGCATCTCGAACCGGCCGGGATGCGGCATATCAGCTGGGGGGCTAGCGAAGCCGAGGAGATCCTCGGCGTCACTGTCGGGGCCATGAACGGGTGCTGAAGCGGCGGCAACGCCAATGTCGCCCTCGTCGAGGGAGGAGTGTTCCCCACGGCGGCGCAGCTCGGAAGACATGCGCATGGGGAAGGCAACGGGTATGTCGACGAGATCGTCCCAAACGCAGACCTTGGCGCGACGGGTCAGCTCCAGAGGCCCGTGATCGGCGAGCTTGAGCGTCTCGACGACGTTCCAGGCCTGGCCCTTCATGACGGCCATCTGGCGGGCGAACATCTTTTCTTGGAAGTCTGGATCAACTTGGAATACCTTACGTAGGGCCAGGGCTGTCTCACTCCACCACTGGGTAGAGGTCAGAAGGGGTAGGAAGTGGTCAC
>NW_003315034.1:180662-182214 GCF_000150825.1 Verticillium alfalfae VaMs.102
GTCGTCGCTCTCGACATCGTCAAGCGCGGCCGCGCACAGGGCGACAGTTATCAGCCCACCGCCTCTCCTCTGCGGTGGGGGTCATTTGTGCGGAAGCCGGACAGTACTGGTCGGGCCATGGGTGCTCTCGCAGGAAAATGTTCGCGTCCTTGAAGCCTGTCAAAAAGACTTGGAAGCTGCCGGCCTTCTCAGGCAGGGCCTTCTTCTTGCGGGAGAAGCTGCGGCGGTCCCAGAAAGGGTAATGGAACGACTTTGAAGATAGGTTAACCACCTCTGTGTACGGGACCATATGAGTGCGGAGTTGGCAGTCGAGAGTATAGGCGGCGGCCTCGCTGACGTATGAGAGATTGGGGATGAGGCTACGGGTAGATTGTCAGTACTCTCCCTTCTTCCCCTTCTACTCGTTTCCCTCTTCTAGTGAAACATACCAAGCGCGGCCGAAGCAGCAAGGAAACAGGTTGCGGTGGATCCATTTGTTCCATTTGGGATTGCCGGCAGCATAAGGTTCCTCGTCCTTGGGCTTGAAGACACCGACAATCTTGCCATCGGGATTCCGTGCAAAGTAACTCCCCGAGCTGCCCTGTGATATCATGCGTGGATGAACGCCTTGAGCGATAGCGGTGCGCACACTGCCGACAATTTCTTCAAACTCGGCGCGCGACATGACAGGCTGGGGCTCAGCGAGCCCCTCGGCAGTGAGAGGTCGTACGCCCTCCGGGGGCTGGAAGACGGAGTGGTGGATCTCGAGGCGGTCGTCCTCGCCGGGCTGCTTGTTATGGGCGCGGGAGCGCTTGAAGCGTGAAGCGATCTCGTCGGCCCAGCGCTCGAGGCGGGCGTTGATGGCCTTGAGATCGACACCGGAGCCGGAGCCGACGCGGCGGCGGGGACGTGGGCGCGTCTGTGACGAGGGCGCCGTAGGATCTCGGTGGTACCTTTCGGGGTGACCATGCCGGACCCCGGACGCGGCTGGGTTATTGGGGCGAAGCGAGGGGCCGAGGCGGGCTGGAGGGTGGCAGAAGAATGAGAGAGGGGGTCTTCATCTTCCGAGTCGGAGGAGAGAGCATCGGCCTGGGCGAGGCGTTCGTAGCCCGTCGTCGGGGGGCGTGTTGGGGGCATCGTGTGAGAGTCTAGACTGTAGACGTTCGGGGGAGGTGATTTCGTGTATCGACGGTTGTCTCCTGTCCACCGGTTCAGGTGTTGTAGTTGTTGTTGCTGTCGTCGTCGTCTACGTCGTTGTTTGTGGTTGGCGTCGGATGCCCCTTAATTTCAGACGATGCAACTTGAGGACTCCAGGCTGGTTTGGGGAGGGGGGGGGGTAAGATGATCGGAAAGAAGGACGAGAAAGGGAGTATACAGAATGGCAATGGCACAGAGCCGAAAGGGGGCACGAATACAGTGGGCAAGCAAGGAATACGGGCGGCGTGGCCTTGGAAGTAATAGCACTCAGGAGTAGGTCATGGTGTAGAAGATGTGGGTGGACGTGGCATTGGATCGTGACGTGACGTGAACAGCTTAAAGCTGTCAACTAGAAAGTCGATTCGAGGAACAGGTG
>NW_003315034.1:182314-185097 GCF_000150825.1 Verticillium alfalfae VaMs.102
AAGTCGATTCGGAGAAACAGGTGCCCCTTTCCCAGGCTCTGCACATAACACGTGCTAATCCCATATCAGTCTGCACTGGTGCAAGGCAGGCAAGGCAGGCACAGAGCACAGGGGGGCCTCCTTCTTCTTAGGTAAGGAAGTCTGACTAGCGCTGCCTGCTCCCTCCCTCCCTCCCACCCACCACACACCACCTGTGCCTTCCCAAACATTCAACCAAATCCCAAGAGGGAAGCTACTCCAGCTGTCACTCCTACCTGAGAGAAGGTACGTTATCTTGCCTGATGAGAAGGAGATTCAACGATTTCTGCATGAGGCAAATAAGAAAACCGACAGCAAAATGAAAATGGCCAGACCTCACGTCTTCAATGAACAGCAACGCCGTCGATGTACAACCCTGAGCTGGTATCCGAGCACGCAGCTGTCATGTATACATACCAGACACCTGCCCTGCCGTTTGCACTCTGGGGTAGTGTCACGCTGAACGACCGCCATAGGCCTCCTGCGATGGAGCCCGGCTGCAACCCGTAGCCTGCTTCGTCACTGGTCCAGCCCAGAATGGGACCACAACCCCCCGGGTTCCCACTTGCAGCCCGGAAACTCGCAGTCAGCCGCCAGTCGCGGCCCGCCGGGTTGGGGTACAACGTCACGGGCACCGCCACCGCGAAGTTGCGAAACGCCTCGTTGTCGAGGGACACGTAAAGCATGCCAGCGCCAAAGAGGCCCGAAAAGGAACCGTCCGCCGATGTCCGCACGATGCGGCACGGGCTCTGGTCAACGTTGCGGCACCAGTCTCCCGAGCCGTCACCCGACTCGAAGAGGGCGTTTGGCACGTTGGAGCTGCCGGGTGGGCCTGCTACCGTCGGGTCCGTCGCGATGGACGTGACTGTCGTGACGCTCGTCACCGTCGACGTGCTGACCGACACGGGACAGGTCGTCGTCTGTGGCATGGGCGTCGTGGTAGGCGTCACCGTCGTCGTACTCGGTCTCAGGCACGCGCAGGCGCTGGATATCCTAGCTGCGCTACCACCGCACCCCGACGCATAGGTTGGCAGGCCAGTCGTAGCAGGACTCGCCGCGGCGGTGTATGTGCTGCAGAAAGCCACTGCTTGTGAGACGACGGCGCTGTTGCGGAGGCCACGGAGGCAGTTATCAGCGTTGCATGACGCTGCTTGTGACTGTAGCAGCAGCGAAGCCACCGCCATGACTGATACGAATGTCCTCATCTTATTCTGATATGAGTTGTTGATGCGCCTTTTGATTGCTCGGGGTAGGTTTCTGCTTCAAGGCTGCGTGCCAAACTGATAACCTCACGAAGTTGGTTTGGACACGCAGCATATATGCTTTTCTCCATCTGCCCCTGTCTGCTCAAATATACCCTTGACATCGCTCTTATGAACTGTGCCTCCGGCATGCTTCAATAGCTCGCCGTGAACGCCGTGTTGCTTTGTACCAGTCAACGGCGTTGCCGGCACCTGAGGCCCAATGGCGGCGACCACTTGTCATCATTGCTTATTTTCAGCTCGCCCTGGGACTGCATTTGTTTCTCTTTTCAGACGCATGCGAAGCGCCCTGGGGCTAAGACGGTGAACAACGCCGCGCCAATGCATGTCAGACCGACCTCTCTTGCTTACCCCGCCATCATCCCCAAGGCCTTGGGTACTCGCGCAGCAAGACTTGACTAGCCATCAAAATTTTGTCCTGGGCGAGCAAGATTCACCATACCTCGGATCCCAGGCCAACCGTAAGCTCGCCGGAAACATTGGCTCTGGGCCTACGAACAGCCTGTTTTCTGTCTTCCCAAGGTCGGGTTGTGCTTCGAGCCTCGGTGCTGAAATGAAATGACCAGCAATATGTGCACTCGCATGATATGCTTGGCGTCTATTCCTACGGCAAAGGTGTCCGACTGTGGATGATGCTGCCGACAGCAGGTGTTCATCGACTGAGGAACCTCTAGATACTGCAATACGCAGAAGAGATTATGCTGCGGCACGGAACTTTAGGCCTGCATATTCCCATTGGCTATACCGAAGGTTGCGGTTTCACTCGCCCATTGCCTTCAGCAGACCATCAAATGCCATGTTAGGTCAATACGATGTCTGTACCCGAAGTATTGACAACTTCGCTGCCTATTTGCAGCTACGAGACACTCTTGCTGAGCTCCTGTCGAACAACATACATCGTTCCGTGTCTAGGGCTCGCCAGTGTCAGTCAACAGATACTCCTGTCAAGACAAGTGAAGTTGTTTGACAAAGTCCAGCTGGAAGTTTCCAGCAGGCCAATGTTATGAGTATCGATTGAACACTCTATCGCCGACTTGTCGCCGCGGCCTGTGAGAAAGCCGGCCGTTCCTGGCTAGGATTCTGTCTCCGCAATTGCGCAATGTGGGCTAACTTTCCGTTGCAGTGGTCTATAGATTACCCCGAACCGTTGAACATGTGTAGAACGCATTGTTGGGCCCGCGAGGATGGCATATGATGATCATGTGCGGGTTCGTTCAGACGCTGACTGAAATGGGGAACTGATCGCCATGCTGCAATATTGCGAGCCTCACTTTTTCCTTGATGTGAATTGACTGAAATAACAAGACGAGAAGGAGACGCACAGCATCGCATATCACAAAGCGCCAATCCAGATACCCAGACGCTTCGGATCACCATGACACGATTTCCGTTTTCGTCAGAGTAGAAAATCCGCCGATACCAGCCACTACCCCGCGCGTGCTGGCGCACGCTCCGGCGGCCAGGCATGACAGTCGAGCAGCCACGCATGCTGACGATCAGGAG
>NW_003315034.1:185480-186181 GCF_000150825.1 Verticillium alfalfae VaMs.102
AACCTCGGCCTGAACCTGACTTCAGGCAACAACGTATATGTTATGGAGCCGCAGTATAACCCTGCCGCAGAAGCTCAGGCCGTCGACCGTGTGCATCGACTAGGCCAGAAGCGTCCTGTGCAGACTGTACGCTACATTATGCGGAACAGTTTCGAGGAGAAGATGATCGAGTTGCAGGACAAGAAGAAGAAGCTCGCTAGCCTCAGCATGGATGGCAAGGGCAAGGCCCTCGATAGAGGAGATGCAGCGCGGCAGAAGCTGATGGACCTGCGGAGTCTCTTCAAGTGAGTCGGCGTTGGGGAACATGTGCTTGTGGGAGGAGGCACGGCGTTGGATGGGTGTCATTACGTTTTACTCGTTTCACTCTCGGCATGCGATGGCATCCAAAAGACCTGGGGTTTAGGACTTTTTTCTTTCTTTTTTCACGAGGGGATGATACTACGACCCACCCTGGCGGCAGTGCTCTACATTGGGCTATGGGGTGAGACGTTCTCGGGATCGCGAGAGGCGAGAGCGCAGCGAGGCACAATTTTCTGAAGTGGTAACCACGTTTTTCTTCTATGTCTACGCGGCATTATACCGTAGACCTTCAGGGCCTAATTCCTTCTGCATCTAGGTAGATTGCACGGGCAGGTGTCCCGGGAGACATATGAAATGGGCTAATTGCTTGGCGCTACATTTGACTGAGCTTCCTGCAGTTT
>NW_003315034.1:186281-189398 GCF_000150825.1 Verticillium alfalfae VaMs.102
TTCCCACCATGACTGCACATCTCGACGTCGTGCGGGCCTGGCGAGACGACGTGGCAGCTCAACCGCCCGCCCTCGAGCTTGATCACCGCGGCCGCAAGCGACACCGGAGCCTTACTCGGTGCGACGCGGCAGCCAAGTGCGGCACATCAGGCGAATCGAGCACGTTGCGCGGACGACCCCGAAGGCGCTCGACATCGCCGTACGGGGCTGCATCTCGCACCACGTCGCGCAGCGCGATGGACGGCTCGGCCTCGCCGGCGAGAAAACGGTTGCTTCGCGTCGGTGGTCCTCGACCGTCGAAAGAAGCCAGAGCCCCTCGCGTCCCGGTCGCCGAACCGGCGGCAGCAGAACGCGGCGCGGCGGAGACAGCGGACCAGGAGCCGGAGTCGGAGCCACGATGAGAAATCGTACCGACCAGTGGAGCAGGGGGGATGGTTGAGACAGGACGTCCTACGCAAGCAACAGGCCGCCCAGAAGCCTGTGCATGGCAACGGGCATGGACATGGGCATGGTGGCTGAATCGACAAACCCCCCAGATCAGATGAGACGGTTGGGTGGCACAGTCGATCGATTTTCCGATTTCCTTCTTGACATGGGGTGTCCACCAGATCCGGGTTCCAATGTCAAGACTGGACAAAGCGGAAAAGAGGGAGGAGAGAAAAAAGAAGTGCGTGGTTATGCTGATCTGGGACCCTCCACGGAAATCTCGTAAGGTCCCATGACCCCCATTCTCAAGACGATTGGTGTGACGAGGGGAGTAATTACTCTGACACAAGCTGAATGACGGAAGGCTGGGCGGTAAGCGGCCGGCGGGGGTTATGAATTCGACATGTAATCATTAGTGCTGTTAGGTTTGTAGGTTGGCGCACCGCGTACTTATCTACCTACCTACCTAGGTAGATAAGGCTGAGCAGAACAGAAGCATCTACACGAGCTGCACTGCACAGCCGCCGCCTCGGAGCATAATTGTGTACATTTCTCTCTGTACAGTCTTAATATGTCCAAATTTTTCCCTGGATCTTCGAAAGCGCTCCCCTCCCTCCTCCTCGGTGACCAGAATTATTGAGGCATGGGATTCAATGTAGAGCCTAACGGCATCTCCAGTGTCCCTCAGGCGCTGGCATTCGGCTGGTAGGTGGGTGTCAAGTAGCACGGCCCCTCCGTCTCGATTCTGCACTGGGCCACGTGCCTCGAGGAGATTTCTCGCTAGCCGTATATGGCTTAGTCCTGACCCCGCCGGCACCTTCCCCCGCCGTAGGTCGCGCTCTCCAAATGCAAGTGACCATGCCCGGCCGCGCCTGCCTGTCACTGATGAGCATGTGCCGCGTCTAGTCAGCGAAGCCAAGGGCCAAGGCAAATGCAGGAAGGAGTGATGGCAGCAGTCGAGAAGGTATTCAAAGCGACCGCACCTACCCGCATCACGAAGGTCGCTCTCAGCATCACATAGGCCAAGTCAATACATGCTGTTCTTGAAAGAGCGCGTGGCCTGGTACTTCTAGCTTCTGCATCTGCATCTGCATCTGCATCTGTGTCACCGCACGTCGCCGGCCGACCGAAGGGCTCGTCTTCTCCCTTTCCTCTCTCGCCAACGCAAACGCCATGACGCGCGCTGTCTGAGAGGAGCATTCACAGACACTCCCTCCAGTCGCCCCTCTATCACAACCCGCGACCTCGCCCCGAGGAAGCACCCTTTGTTCCACACTACGTCGTCACACACCAGTCTGCCTTTGTCTCTCGATCAACCGCCTGCCGACTTGCTCATCGCCCACCGCGCATACCCCAACAGCGCGACCTCGGCGACTATCTGCTCGCATTTGGGCCGGAGTAGCGCCAACAGCCCGCATCCTTCTTGTCTTGTTCGTGGGCTAACATCGCCCGGTATACTCGTTCGTTCCTGTCCCTCCGGCGACGACACCTTCTTTTGTTCCTACGTCCCGTACATCGAGCCTCGGCAGCCTCGCAGCCTCTTCGGGAAACAGCAGGCTGCCCCCGCCCACAGAGCCTCACGGCATCCAGCGTCTCAACTGCATCGCGCGTTATGACCACTGCCACGCCCGCCCATCGACCTCCCGCGATACAACGTTCTTGACCCGCCTTCGGTGGCAGACATTTCTCCCTTCACCCAGAACCGAACGGCAACTAGACATCGTGCCTGTTTGTCTGCCCGCCTCCTCTGCCCGCCATGGCGTCCGCCAACCGGCATAACGGTAGGTTACATCTTGCCCCTTCGTCCTCCACACGATGCTAACATCGGGTTGCTGTTCAGGCCAGGCTGCTACCGTCCAAGACCCTAGCTGGAACAACCAGACAGCCCCAGCGGCGCAGGCGTGGAATGCGCAGGCCTTGCTTGCCCCGCGCAGCAAGCAAGCCGTTCCTTCCCCAGCTCACGGCTATCCCCAACGCAGCTACCCCATGACAAACCAATTCACCGGCGCACAGCACAATGGCGGCATGGTCTTCGAGTTCACCGGCCCTTCCGACATGTCCAACGACTCACTCCCTTCATCCGTGCCATCTACCTCATCGACACCAGCCACCGACGGCCGATCGACACCAAATGGCCATATGCAGGGTTTAGGCGGCATGATCGAACGCATGAACGGTGTCCAGGACCGCGCATATGCCCCCGCAATAAAGAGACGCAAAGTCGACACGCCCGAGGCTGACGCTGAGATGACTGGAAAGAAAGGTATGACCTCTGGGGGAAGCGGCGTGCTCGGCGCCTACGTGAAAGAAAAGCGAGAGGAGGCGCAACAAAATGGGACCGCAAGGACCACACACACAGTTGATTTAACATTGGGTAGGTCCCTCCCCGTTGCTTGTGGCCTGCCACCACCAACTGCTAACCTCCATTCAGTGGATGATGATGATGTCAAGGTGGTTGAACACCCCGACAATGAAGAGGTATGCTATGGCATGCTTCAAGGCAAGGTTCTCTGTAGCATTGTGCCGTCAGCCAAACCCGGAGCGAAGAGCCTGTTTGGTGACAACTGGTTCCCGCCCGCTAAGGTCGTGGCGAAGCGGATTACTGGAGACAAATCAAAGCGCATCTCACTTTACGACTTCACCCGGGAGATCATTGGCAATATTGACGAAATGACAGCCGGTGCTCTTACG
>NW_003315034.1:189756-196964 GCF_000150825.1 Verticillium alfalfae VaMs.102
ATTCGTGTTCGATCAAATGGGCAAGAACAACGACGTTCCCGAGCTGGAGCCATCGGACCTCATTGTCACACCCCTATTGAAGCACCAGAAGCAGGGCCTGTACTTCATGACGAATAAGGAGGCCGACGCCACGTGGGAGCAGCGAACGACAGACTCATTTTACAAGGCCCGTATAAGCTCGACGGGGCAGCGGGTCTTCCTCAACGTCGTCACCGGTCTGAACGAACGGCAGCTGCCCCCACAAACAAGGGGTGGCATCCTTGCCGACATGATGGGACTTGGCAAAACACTCAGTATTCTCTCTCTCGTCTGCCATACGCTCACCGAAGCACAGACCTGGGCGCAGTCTCCCTTGATACAACCCGAGGAGCCTCCCCAGAAGCCATCGTCCATGTCTGCAGCCCTCAACACACTCGGTCTCACGAAACTGAAAAGAAACGCCAAGACCACTTTGCTGGTATGTCCACTGACGACCATCTTCAACTGGGAGGAGCAGATCAAGCAGCACATACAGCCTGGCAAGTTTAGCTATTATGTGTATCACGGCGCTACCCGCATCCGAGACGTTGAGCAACTGGCACAGTATGACTTGGTCATCACCACATATGGCTCCATCTCCACAGAACTCGGTCTGCGCAACAAGCGGAAGCCGGGCAAGTATCCCATGGAGGAAATTGGCTGGTTCCGTATCGTGCTCGATGAGGCACACATGATCCGCGAAACGTCAACGCAACAGTTCAAGGCCATCGTCCGCCTGCAAGCCAACCGCAGATGGGCTGTGACCGGCACGCCGGTGCAGAACCGGCTCGAGGACCTGGCTGCTCTTCTGGCATTTTTGCGACTCAAGCCGTTCGACGACCGGAACCGCTTCAACCGCTTCATCGTCGACCCGTTTAAAGCCTGCGACCCCGAGATCGTCCCCAAGCTTCGCATCATGGTGGACAGCATCACGATGCGGCGACTGAAAGACAAGATCGACCTTCCTCCTCGTACCGACCATGTCATCAAGCTTGATATGACCCTGGAGGAACGTCAAGTCTACGATCTGTTTGAGAAGAACGCTCAAGATCGAGTACAGGTCTTGTCTGCCAATGCCGAATCGAGCAAGGGGGCCCTCGGTGGCCAGACTTATATTCACATTCTGCGCTCAATCCTGCGTCTGCGTTTGCTTTGTGCGCACGGTGCCGACCTCCTCAACCCAGACGACATGCAAGCTCTGGAGGGCATGACAGCAGACATGGCTATTGACCTTGATAGTGATGACGAAAGCTCCAATAAACCGGCACTGAGCGAACGCCAAGCATACGAGATGTTTGAGCTGATGCTCAATACGAATGCTGACAAGTGCAGTCAGTGCACCAAGAAACTCGGCGCCAGCGATGGCGCTAGTATCGAATCCGAGGGGCAAGAGGAAATTCTTGGGTACATGACGCAGTGCTACCACGTCATTTGCGGCCCTTGTTTCAAGAAGGTGAAGGAGTTAGCCAAAGATCAGCCGGGCCAGTGTCTATTCTGTCCCAACCAAGTCGATATGCAGTACATTGCACTGAAGCGCGCTCGTGCCAACGTCGAGCACGACGGTCACATCAAGGCCAAGGCTGCCAATAACGGCAAGAGGACGTTTGACAGGTACACCGGGCCTCACACTAAAACAAGGGCCCTGCTGGAGGACCTGCTGAAGTCGGAAGCCGAGACTGCTGCAAACCCTACGCTGCCTCCGTTCAAGTCGGTCGTCTTCTCCTCATGGACGACCCACCTTGACCTCATTGAAATGGCGCTTGATAGCGTAGGCATCACTTATTCGCGACTCGACGGTAAGATGAGCCGCAACGCGAGGACCAAGGCTATGGATGAATTCCGTGACAATCCCTCGATTCACGTCATCTTGGTGTCTATCATGGCCGGTAGTCTCGGCCTGAACCTGACTTCAGGCAACAACGTATATGTTATGGAGCCGCAGTATAACCCTGCCGCAGAAGCTCAGGCCGTCGACCGTGTGCATCGACTAGGCCAGAAGCGTCCTGTGCAGACTGTACGCTACATTATGCGGAACAGTTTCGAGGAGAAGATGATCGAGTTGCAGGACAAGAAGAAGAAGCTCGCTAGCCTCAGCATGGATGGCAAGGGCAAGGCCCTCGATAGAGGAGATGCAGCGCGGCAGAAGCTGATGGACCTGCGGAGTCTCTTCAAGTGAGTCGGCGTTGGGGAACATGTGCTTGTGGGAGGAGGCACGGCGTTGGATGGGTGTCATTACGTTTTACTCGTTTCACTCTCGGCATGCGATGGCATCCAAAAGACCTGGGGTTTAGGACTTTTTTCTTTCTTTTTTCACGAGGGGATGATACTACGACCACCCTGGCGGCAGTGCTCTACATTGGGCTATGGGGTGAGACGTTCTCGGTATCGCGAGAGGCGAGAGCGCAGCGAGGCACAATTTCTGAAGTGGTAACCACGTTTTCTTTCTATTCTACGCGCATTATACGGTAGACCTCAGGGCCTATTCCTTCTGCATCTAGGTAGTATTGCACGGGCAGGGTGTCCCGGGTAGACATATGATATGGGCTTAATTGCTTGCGCTACATTTGACTGAGCCTTCCTGCAGTTTTGATCATCCTGATGAATGCATGTGCTTGCAATTCGCCGAACGCTTGGCTTACATGGCAGGACTGGGCAGCACACTACTTTTCCTCCCCCATTCACATGTTCTAGCTCACTCGGAAAGACTCCTAGTAGGACCAGGATGAGAATGTGGTCTTGTTCGGCAAAGTAGACAATGGCGAGCGAGACAGGTCGTTGAACCTCGCAAGGAAACTGAACGCCATTTAACAGAAACGAACAAATGTTGCTGGCCAGAGAGTGGAGATTCTTTCACACGGCTCTTCTGTTGGGGATGTTCATGGCGACCAGCTCAGGTCAACTCAGTCTCAACGTGCAGCAGTCAAAATTTTGGGGGGGGGGGGTATCATCCAAACATTCATCATCATATTACAAAGGGCACACACCCCTCCCAGATCTAGCTTTGTGCGTCTAGTGGCCTCAAATCAAGGGAGGACAAATCATGGCCGTAACCGTATTCCACTCTCCCCGTCTTCCACCATCATCGCCTGTCAGCGGACGGCGGCCAGTCCATCATGCTGGTCAGACCTTGACGCCGTCGGCGGCAGGTGCGCTGCTCACGACCTCGCCCGCCGCTGTGACGACCTCGGGCTCCATCTTTGCTCCTGTCTCTGCCCCTGCCTCTGATTCGAGCTTGGTCCCGTTTGTGTGGGCGTCGGCCGTTGCTGCTGTGCTTGGAACGACGATATCGGCCACGGGCTCACCGGCCGGTGCTGGGGGTGGCCATTTCCTTCTTGCTCACGTACACGACGTCAACCTTTTTCTGGTGGCGGCGTGACCGTCTCACTCTTTCAAGTCAGCCTTATCCACTACTGGCCCTGACGTTGGCGTGGCACCCACAACCTCATCCCTCGATATCCGTGCGGTGCGGGAGCCTTTGGGCTTGTCCTCGGGCCGGCCCATGCGTCACATCTCGCGGGATGAACTCCTCGTGCTTGAAACCCCTGGGGCTTTCCCGGCGCCGAGTCGGTCGTGCCTGCCGAGGAGAAGATGCTTCTCGCTGAACGAGTTGCCCGTCACAGGCCTCTTCTCATCCTGTCCAGCGCCCGCCGTCGTGGCCTGTCCGTGGGCGTTGCGACCCGGAAAAAACGACGATCCGGAGAAGCGGCTCGCGCCCTCCTCCCTCGGCGAGAGCGCACTCGCCGGCGATGACGCGCCAGACTTGTCCGACTTGCGCGCTCCCCAGCCGGAACCCCACCCCTTTCTCTTTTCGCCGGCCCAAGACACCCAGCTGCCGACGTACGTCGTCGATTTGGCGCCGCTCCCGCCGGCCAGCGAGGCCTCATGATCAGTGACGCCATTCTTCTCCGCCGCGGCGGAGTTCGCGGAGGCCGACTGCGCGGCGGCCTGCTCTTCGGCCTTGGCGCGCTGCGCCTCACGGTAAGATTCCATATCGGCGTAGAACTTGTTGAACATGGTAGACGCCTTCTCGCGACCGGCAGCCAGGTTCCGTCCCAACGCTTCGCGGCCGACAGCAAAGCGCTCGTCGAGGTGCATGTCCTGAACCTGCTGCGCGATGCGGCGTTGGACGTCGTCAATGGTGAGGCCGCCAGCGCAGGGGTGCTTTGGTTCGACAACGTCGAAAAGGTGCGAGTCGGTGTGGGTGTTCCACATGCGGTGGTTCTCGGTGCGCTGCCATGCGTCGATGAAGTCGGCGCCAAAGTCGAGCACAGGGTCGCCGTCAATGTGTGGCAACAGCGCCCGAGGGTTGTGCTGGTTGGCCTGGAGGTGCTTGTGGTACTTGAAGGAGGAGATGAGGGAGAGTATGTACTCTTCGAATTGCAGGCGAATGAACTCCTCGGAACCAACATAGCCCATCGTCTTGGGGCGGCCGGGGTTCGCCTCATCCCACGTGTCGTTGACCTCCTGCGTCAGATAGTCAATCCAGCGGCGGTCAGCGGCAGAGAGCGTAAGGGCTTGGCGGAGGGACGTTGAGGTGATATTGACCGTGTTGTCGTCGAGGTGGATGAGAATGTCACTGTAACGGTCCTTTTGCTGTAGGAGCAGTGAGTTGGTGCTGCCCACAATGTACGACTTCGTGCCAAAGTCTGCGAGAATATCAAGTTGCTGAAGGGGGGTGTAGGGCCCAAAGAGGCTGCCCTTGCCAAAGATTTGCAGCGGCAGGCCCATATACGTGAGCAGGGAGCTGCGGTCGCTCGTCCGCAAGGTTGTCGGGGTGGCCAGGCCCTTCTCGTAGTTGTTCATCTCGGGATCCGCGCAGTCTTGCAAATTTCGAATCAGGCCGGGTATCAAAGAAATGAGAGAAAACTGCATCATGCACAGACGTTCGCAGCGCGATCCAAAGAAAAGCATCTTGGGCTGCAAAAGGCAACATTTGAGCAAGACAAGAGTCTGCCAGCGGAACTCGCGGACAAGCTCACGCAAGCTCATACCAAGATACTGGTCGCGGTCCTCATCGGAATTAAGTACGCCGCGGCGCTTCTCGTCAGCGAGGCTGTCTTGAAAACGGCGCAGGATCTCCGTGTCGGAGAAGTCGCGTTGAGCGAACCAGGCCTGCGTGACCACACTGAGTCGCTCGCGCATCATGCCGAAGAACTGGGGACTATCGGCAATAACAACAACGGCTTTCTGTACAGTGGATCGGGTCACATCGGCGGGACGATTGAGCAGTTGGGCGGCATCGAGCTGGCGAGTGCATGATATGCCGAAGAGAGAGGTCGCCGGCACGTTCTCGTCGGGAGTCGAGGGTCGGAGAAGGGTGAAGTAGGAGAAGTCTTCGCTGGAACTAAAATGTAGAAGAGGTGGTCAGCTTCGAGCGTCAACGGATCCCCTCGTGGGAGGAGGGCCAAGGAGGACAGTAGCTTACGCGTGGGCACCATCGCTGAGGGCCATGAAAGGGAGCAGACCCCAGTCGAAATCTGTTGCGGGATCGGATCCCTCAGGAACACCAAACCACTTCTCGCACTCCGGACCCCTGGCATGATGAAAGTCGACGACAGTGACGAGCGGCGTGAACCCAGACGAAGACCTGGAGGAAGACAGGCTTGGTGTGCTGGGCATATTGGGGAGTTGACGGAATGGACGGCGCCGCCGCCGCCGCGACTGACGGCGGTGTGTCAAGGTCAACATCAGTCATGATGTGTTCGGGCAAGCTGCCATTCGCACGAGTCGGCGGTGAATCGGCCATGTTGTCCTGAATGCTATTGAACGTGGGGGCAAAACCCCTATGAGCTTGCCATGTAATTCTCGACCTAGACAGGGAGGCGGCTGGCTCGACTTGTCGGTGTCGTGATATGCCAGCGTCGGTCGATGTATTGGTCTCTGCGCCTGTGGCAGTCGTAGAGACACAGCACTCCGAGCGTAGTTCGTTAATCACGAACTCGGTGCTCTCTGGCTGTCGTCGAAAGAGTTGCGGTAGGGAGGTCGTCAGAACAAAGTCCCGTCCTCACGGCTACGTTGTCAAGCTAGCTCGGTTCGTGGACAGGAATGAATCTCGATGGAAGATTGGGGGGCAACCACCAAAAGATGCAGTACCTAGCAAAGGTTAAATGATGTTGACACCCTTCCGTCTGGGTGATGGCATTGAACCCCTCTGGAAAGGCAAGGCTTGACGATCGTGGGGAGTATTTTCCCAGCTGGCATGAAGCTTACAGATGTTTTGCGATCCCCCAAAAGACCGAAGACCCTCAGATGGAGAGGAAATCAAAACAATGCTGAGTATGGGACTTGCGGTGCTGAAATGGGGTCCGAAGTGGATTTACGCATGGCTGGTAGAGATGGTCAAATCTCCCTCGGTGATGCTGAATTGAAGGGAGGAGACCCCCTTCCTCGTCTAAGAACCCCCTCTGCATTTGGATCTCTCCCTCCAGTTACCCAGGCATTGGCCACCGCCATGAACGCCAATCACGTGGAATAGCAGAGGTCTTTTCGGGGTGGGGAGGGGGGGGGGTTGAGCGGTGTGGGTGCTAGCTGGACGCTAAAAGTTCAAGCCAGCAAGCACGATGACAGGCCAGGTGGGCCGTCCGTTGGCAGGAAAGCAAGTACCTTCGTAGATGATTGAGAGAGCCTTGAGAGGTAGCACCGACTGCCGTACACTGCGCTGATGGCGACATGGGCCAGACAGAGACCACCAGCTCGCAGGTCCATCTCGCAATGCCGGTGCCAAAAGCAATACAGCGTACGGCATTCCTCGTCTGGGGGGCCATTCCCGTGGCTTGTTACCCTCCGACCGTTATCAAGACACAATACGTCACCCCTCCCTCTCCCATATCACCTCCAACCAATACCACATGCTCCTGTCGGGCCATAGGTTATGAGCGATACATCTCAGAGGCGACACGTCGACCACCTCAGCAGCGAGTCACAGGTCTTCCCCCTCCCTCTGCCTGCCAGCGTGTCTTGCATTGCATGCATTCGTGACCGCCCACTTCCTCCACGTAGACTGCCATTTGCCATTTCACAAGAGGGGTTGAGGAAAAGGGGGGTTTTCTTCTACCCCGCCAAGCTGTCACGTGCGGGTTCGCAACAGAACTCGAGTCCCGCCTTTGAAACAATAGGGTTTTTGACTCATCATATATGCCATTTTGCGCCCCCTTCCCCTCAAACGCGTGTATATGTCGCTGGGCCTGCCT
>NW_003315034.1:197064-198545 GCF_000150825.1 Verticillium alfalfae VaMs.102
CGAAGTAGGGGACGAGTTGAGGACTTGAGAAGAAGAAAATAAACGTAAGAAAAGTGAGAAAGGATCCACCCATTCCGTCTCCCCAACACCGGCAGTATGAGAATGTACTGGTAACACCATTCGTGCTTTGCTGCGTCGCGTGGTATCATGCCCCTCCTCCTCCTCTCCCATCAGGGCTGTCGCTGGAAACCCCGTCTCCGTCTTGTCCACCATGGCTGACAACCTCATCGCAATCGCCTGTGACGTCGCTCTATCATTGTTGCGCCGCCTGAGCGTTGAGCTGTTCCTCGAGTTGTGCCACGTTGGCGTCCACATTATGGTAGTCGAGGATCTCGGAGTACCTGTGATAGGTCATTAGTATTGAACAGTAAGCAGTGTACAAGTGAACAGGAAGAAACGCACATCATGATCTTCCACGTGTCAACAGGCAGGTCAGCATCGTTGAAGCTCCAGTCGAACTTCTCCTCGGCGACGGGCTCGTCGGTAGGATCGTGGTAGGGAGAGAGGTATTCGTGCGACAGCGCCTCGGTCGCCGTTATCCTCTTCTTGGGATCGAAGACAAGCATCTTCTCTAGCAGGTCGATGGCCGAAGGGTCGGCATTCTTGAACTTGTTCTTGAGCGGCTGGCGCTCGCGCTTGGGCAGCGATTTGACAAAGCGCAGCGTATTTTCGCTGGCGATGCCGTTGATGACGTCGTCGGGTGGTGTGCCGAGGAGCTCCGTAATGATACTGAACTGGTTGACGTGGTCCTTGCCAGGGAAGAGCGGCTTGCCCTCGAGCATCTCGGCGAAGATACAGCCCGCACTCCAGATATCCACCTCGACATCATACTTCTGCCACGTGAGCATGATTTCCGGCGCGCGGTAGTAACGCGTCGAGACATAGCCTGTCATCTGGGGATCCTGGATGCGCGCCAGGCCGAAGTCGCAAATCTTCAAATCACAGTTCTCGTTGACCAAGATGTTGCTGGGCTTGAGGTCACGGTGGACGACGCCCGCTGAGTGCACGTACTTGAGGCCGCGCTGCAGCAGAGTTAGCAAGTGAGGTCGAGCACATGGGCGTGCACGCAGGAACTTGACGCACCATGATCTGGTAGAGGAAGTATTGGATGAATTGCTTCTCCAGAGGCCTGGAGGTGAGTAGACGGTGCAAGTCGGTGCCGAGAAGCTCGGTAACAAAGTAGATGTCCTCGAGGGGGGAAATGAAGATGTCGCTCAGGGAAATGACCTAAATCGACTGTGAGCAGGTTGTTGTGAGGAAACAAGGCTGTGAGCCCTTTTTGCTGGGAATACGGACATTCTCGTGTCTGAGGTGCTTGAGAAGCTTCAGCTCGCGGTACGTTCGCTTGGCGAGAACCGGGGTACTGAAGGGCTTCATGATCTTCTTAACGGCGACATTCTGGTTGGTGAGCTGGTCACGGGCAGAGCTGGTTGAGCACAGGCGTTAGTTGGATTCCCTCACTTGGCGAAATGCACCTCAAT